>NW_024038992.1:0-442500 GCF_016077235.1 Cyprinodon tularosa | reverse complement strand
AATAAAATAAAATAAATAAAAATAAATAAAATAATAATAGTAGTTAAAGTAAATTAATCAGTGGGGACTACCAACTGAAATTCTTCAATTAACTCAAACAATTTAACTGCATTTAAATTCTGCATCTTTCTCAGACATCTTTTGAAAAGGGAAAGTTCATTTTTGAGAGCAGAGATTGAGAGGGAGCATTTTGCATAGCGACATTTATGGATATAATACTTTGTTACAATTATTAGAATATTGATTAAAAATTCCAAATTTTTTTTTCTTTAATGGATAAACCGAATTGAATGTTTTGCCAGGAAATAAAATCTAAATTTATTGTTTTAGTTTTTGGGAATATATACAAACTATGCTCTAATTTCTAGATACCGATCTGTTTTTACTATAATTTAATTTGACAAACCGGGTCTTCTCTACATTCTTTTTTCTGTTTGGTGCGATTGCAATAGCGGGTCTTGATCTGGACGGACCGGAGGGGAGCAAAAAATAGCTCAGCTCCGTATTTTGACGGTGAAGGACGGAGAAGACGTACGTGGGCGGTGACGAGCGGAGGATGTGGAACAGCTCTCATTGATTTACATGACAGACAAGTAATACAGATAGTAGGATGGACATTTTATTAGAAATAAATCATACACTGTTCAGAATACGAAACATGGGGCTGATAGTTACATTTGTGTGGGTTCCAGCACATATTGGGGTGGAAGGAAACGAGAGGGCAGATAAAATGGCAAAAAGGGCAATTAAACATTCTATTAGTTTTATAGTTAAAATAAGTAAATCAGAAGGAAAGAGTATTATTAAAGAGAAACTTATGGAAATTTGGCAAAAAAGGTGGGATGAAGATAAAACAGGAAGATGGTTTTATAAAATTCAGAAGATGGTAGGAGAAAGAAGAAATGGAAGAAGAAATAGAAAGGATGAAAGAGTGATAACAAGGTTAAGATTTGGTCATACAGGACTTAATCATACACTTTTTAAAATACAAAAACATAAAACGGGCAAATGTGATTTCTGTGATAAATATGAAACCATAGAACATGTTATATTAGAATGTCATAAATATGAAAAAGAGAGAAGATATATGAGAAGAGAGTTTGAAGACATTAAGGAGAAGGTTAATTTATTAGATATACTGAGGAAAAATTTAGGGAGTAAACACATACAAATAATTATTCGATTTCTAAAGAAAACGAAATTATTCCATAGAATTTAATTATAGTAAGTGTGTTTGTGAGTGAAGGAATGATATACAAAGCTGTGCACAAATATGTTTATATTTTTAAGTGTGAATGTGTGAATGTATGTTTAGAAGAAGTTAGGGTAGAATGTATCAGGATCAATATTTAAACCATCACGAACCACACTCCATACCAGTAAGTGGCGGTAATGCTACTAACAGTTTGTTGCCAACCGCCATAAAACTCGACAAGAAGAAGAAGAAGACAGACAAGTACTCCGTACGTGAGCGGGGCGGAGCGCTGACGGAGTATGTGGAATCTGGGGGTAAAGGAGGACAAATACACGTCCGGCTGGGTGCAGCGCCGGACGCCGGACAGTGCAATGAAAATCCGGACTGTCCGCCCTAAAGCCGGACATCTGGCCACCCTATCTGCAGTCGAGCAACTTTGCGGGATATACGAACTCGAGGAAGAGAAGGCGGGTGCACCACGCCACGCTAGCGGTAAATATATGTTCGATTACTGGTAGCTATGCTAAAAGATGCCTAGCTTAGCTAGGCAAGCTAAAGACAGCCTAGCCTAGCTAGGTAAGCTAAAAGCAGCCTAGCCTAAAGCTTTACTAAAGTGTATTTTTTGTGATTCACAGGAAGCATTATGCCGTCTTAACAACTCGGAGACTAATTGCAGGCGCTATGAACCGGCAGGGGTAAGGTTTAAAGAATATGCTTTCATTCTGCGGTAAAAGGACATGGATACGGATGGATACCGACCATAGCTGTACTTTTTTTTTTTTTCACAGACTACAGTCGCCTCACAATGAGGCGGTGACCTCCTATTTGCTCGGATTTGCACGATGTTGATAAAGACGACATTGTGTGTAAGTGACTTGTTTTAATGTTTTCTCCTTCCTTGTTACTGTGACTTGCGTTTGATTTTTTTTATTTTTTTATTCATACCACTCTCATTTAATTGTTTTCCAGCTGCCTGTAAGACGTATTATGAGACGGTATGCAGGAGCTTCAGATACACGCTGCTAGCCAGCACGCTGCGTGCAGAGGCCGCCAGGCTATCTGCTCGGAGTCGGGCCAGACGAAAGAGGGTAAGACTTTATTTGGTGACTATTTTTCGGGTGCATTGATAGTTGTGTTGTGTCCATATGCAGTGCGCTGATTCATGTTTTTTTTTTTTCAGCTGCTGAAGGCGAGGCAGAGTGTGCTGGCAGATGAGGAAGTGGAACTCTGTAAGTCCGCCACCGTCGACCTCATGTCCGACGAAGAAGATGGCGTCGTCGGCGGTGTCTCTGGATGGATTGTACGGTCGTCGCCATTTCGTAGGCCGGATCTCACTGAACTCTGTGTTAAGCTGCAGTCCCGGTTAGAAGCGATGCCGAAGTACAGGGCCACGCACAGTAGGCGTCTGCACATCGGACCTGCCTCGGAGGGAATGCTGCCTGTTACCTCCAACCCCGAGGAAGCAAACGGACCGTTCACGGAGTTGTAATTTTTCGATACGCATGTGTTTGGATACGCGTTGTATATAGTTGTGTGTGTTTTAATAAAGCTCTTTCTTTGCATAAACAGCTTCCTGGCAAATCTTCATTTCCTGTATAAATTCATTCATGTCCTTGATGGTAGCATAATAATTGTGTAGTAGTGTAGGATAACATAAATACACAGCATATGAATGAATAAATATATGAATGAATAAATATATGAATATATATATATATGAATGAATAAATATATATATATATATATATATATGAATAAATATATATATGTAAATATATATATATATGCCAACCAATCACGAGCGACTTCACTTGTTTAAAAAGAAGTGGTTCCGTCCAATACTCAGTAAGAAAATTAAAGCCTGGCGTGGCCACGTGTGGTTTTGCTGCCAATCACGAGCAATTTCATTTGTTTGAGAATAGTGGTTTCAGCCAATACTGAGAAGGTTATTCAAGCCAGACCTGGCCAGCCGCGCGGGTTTGCTGCATTCATATGCTAATTAGGGCCATTAGTACAGCTGGTCGCTCTCCACCTACGTCACTGTCCGTTTCCGACAATTTGTGGCACGACAAACGCAGACAAGCACGGGTTGCAAATTGTCGGAAACTGACGAAAATCAGGCAGATCTGCGGGAGTTTACGGGGGTTTACGGGGACGAAAATCTCACTTTTCATGCAGTGTCGGATTCAGACAAAGATGTCGAAATGTCTGAAATGTCGGACACAGGCGAGAGCGTATCGGAAGATGGAGACGGAGACCAACAAGACCTCCCTCATCCTTGGCCCTATCTCAAAGAATTTTTCGAAATAGTCAAAAAATTTTGCTTTAAATTCATGTAGTGGCACCTTGCTGTCTTTTTTCTAAAGGTTACTTTATACTTTTATACTTTAAGTAGTTTTTGGAGCACATACTTTTTCACTTTTACTTGAGTGAAGAGGTCAAGTTGATACTTCAACTTTTACCAGTGTTTTTTAACTGCATTATCTATACTGTACTTCTACTTAAGTAAAAAAAGTGTGTACTTTTGACACCACTGGTAATAAGCTTTATAAATATATCCTCTAAGATTCCCCTAAATCTCCATATAAGTTTATGAATAAGTGGAGCTGGTGAGCATATCTTTGTTCTGCCTTTTAACCTCAGTCCATTTCAACCAGAGAAGGATTTAAGTTAAATATTTGGTCATATGACAAGTCTAGAAGTTGCACTGTCTTACTTGAGTCTGATGCTCTACAGAATGAAGTGTGACTTAAAGGGCTCCCTTACATCACTTGAATAATGAAGGTTAATGTCACAGCCTCGTTTAATCATATTTGAAGATATACTAAATACGTTTATAAGAGTTCACAAGTGCACTTTTGGTTCAGCGGAACAGACTTGCATTGTTTGGGGGAGTACTCTCCTACACGACTTCTCTAACTGACTGCTTGTCCCTGTGCGATGATTAGCTGCCTCCCGGGGGAGGAGGGAGTTAGCAGAAGCAAACTCTCTCTAATGAGCTGAGCTCTTCTTCTCTCTCCCTCCACTATAGCCCAATCCCTCCCTGTCCCCCCCTCCCCTTTGAGGACTAGGAGGCCGTCGGGTGGTCCCGGGAGGGGGTCTGCAGCACACCTGTTCTCCTTCAACCCCACCCCTCCGTAATCAGTGCATTTTTGCACTTCTTCGTTGATGAAGATGTTCTTCCTCTACCTACTAAGATCTCAAACAGTATTTTTGCTTCATTTTTTGTTCCTTTTTTTATATCTCTGTCTCTTGAATTAAATGTCTAATTTTCCCCTTGTCTTAGATTGTATGGAACTTTCAACACAATGTGGCAGTTAGATTTTTTTATTTATATTTTTTTAAAGCGAGGTAGGGACAATACAAGTCACAAAAGGCCACCTGGCTTTAAACAGCTCTACCCTTCTGGCTCCCAGGGCAACACTTCCCTTCTGTTAATGAGAGCAAATTTTTGTTTACATATGAACCTTAGGTCACTGACGACAAGCTGTGTCTTGGGACAAGGAGGAAGAGGTGGGTGGAAGAGAGCTGCGGCAGATGGGTGCATGTGTGCAGCGGCAAGATGTGGATGAACAAAACATCGTACCTGCCGCCCCACAGCGTCGAGTCCCCAGAAGCCGGAGGGAGGACACGTGTTTTGGCGTGGGCTGGGAGGCAGGGAGGCCCGCCAGGCTGTAAGCAGAGCTTGTCCCACTGCCCCAAGGGCAAGAATCTGGCTCAAGACCAAAGGTAAGACCTGTCTAATTATTCCTGTGAAGGCTGTGATAACAAATAAACACAGAGCAGGTTTGGTTAGCTCTCCTGGGTGATGATCAGCCTATGGTACTTGTCGAGTCCTAATGGTGCTATGAGTCATAGGCCCTAGAACAGCACCTCCAGGCCTCGCCTTGGGGTTCATCATCACCTCCATCTGTTCATTTCACCCCCTGTACTTGGTGTATCACATGTAGAGACTAAGCAGAAAGATGTTTGAATTAAACTGAACATCAAAATCATCTGATCATCTGAATCTGAAAATCTTTGTAAACAGAAATAAACTTTTTAAGCCTTGTTGGAATTGAAAGACTTCAAACTTGTTGAATGATTTTCAAAAATTAAGAGATTCCACACGATGATTAAAAGATAATAAAATCTGAAAAAAAAAAACAGGTTGGTCTAATAGTGTGTGATGTTCAGCTACAAGACCCTCACAATACACCAGAATAACAGATTTCATCCTTAAGAAATCTGTCAAACAGGAAATCTCACAAAAATTCTCCAGCTCAAATGTGAGTTCAGAGTAAATAAACATGGCCATCTAGGAAGAAGCAATGGAGATACTATGTGCAATAAGTTTGTCTAAGAAAAGCATAATTAGAAAAGGTGTTGGTTAAATGAATATAGACTGTGTGAGCAAGAGCTGGTTGTACAACACTGGTGAGTTGTTAAATTTTTTTTTCTTCTTCTGGACATGCTTTCTAATTGGCCAGAAGTCACATTCAGCAGATTTTGTCATTGTCTAGATTCGGTAAACACCATCTACCATTTGGCTAAGATACACCAATGTGTTGGACTTCCTTGATTTTAGATCAGAACGCTCCCAATGTGGGAATTTGGGCCAGACTTGATCACTCTTTGCACATCAACTCAGCAGGATTATCTTTAGACCCATCACATTAATCTTGGGAAGATAGGGTTAAAAATCTGCATCATTATCTTGCTGTGTTAACCAGGTGGTAAGAGTCTCATCATATTATAGGGCAGCAAAGTATTGAATCCCATTAAGTTTTTTTTTAGTTTTTCTTTTTTTTTGGCCTAAAAATAATTTTCAGTGCATTTTATTTTGTTGTTGTTTTGTGATAGACAAGCAAAAAGAAGGCAATAATTGTGAAATGTCTAACTGATACGTTTCTTTTAACTCCCCTTACAATACAAATACATATACATGGACAGTTAGAGTTAGTTTTTTAATTTGAAAGTAATACATGGTTAATTAAGGTACTGCTGCCATTACTTAAATGTATAGTGGAGGATTTTCTTTCTCTAGGTGGATCATCAAAATAAGTGGTCCTCCTAATGCAACAAAATTGCAACACATTTTTAGCCCTTGGTAGTTTTGTACAAGCTCTTGAAATAAAAAGCTTGTCTTTCAGAACCTAAACACTTGTGATATACATTAGTCTATAGTATAGCATACATTGAACCTCTCTTTTGCCATTTAGTTCTGCTAAAATTTTCATAATTGTTCAAACTTTTTGGACAATCTCTTAGTTCAATGTTTCACATTAATAAATTCAACCACATTCAGTTGTGAGTTATGATTTAATAATATTGCTTCATTGCTTTGATTAATCTTTTTGTTTAAATAAGGTCTGTTGATTCCCTTAATATAAGCAGAAAAGGGAAAGAGACTGCGTATAAATATAGGCTGAATAACATAGTTGGACAAAAAACAATTGAGCAAATGAAATCACAATAGAAATTATAAACATAGATAATTTACTTTTAGGGAAACAAAAGAGGCCACTAAAAAGTGGTATAATGAGCACAAAACAAACAGAAATGTGAAATTAAACCATCAGCTAATCTTTTAATATGTTATGTCTAGAACTATTTATTTCAGTCGTTGTTTAAAGTTGATTTATTAAATGTAAAAACTAAAGCTTTCTTAAATATTTTCAATGACATTGGTCACTCATATAATTAAAAAACACCAAGGTTTTTGCATTAGAGACTTTTTAGCGGCCACTGACTGCTGACCCTCCTTAGCTCTTGGCCCACTTGCTGTGGAGGTGGTCTGCTTGGAACTTTACATCTCAGAAAAGGGCAAGTGCTTGCCAGGCAGACGTCCATCAAGGCTGCGCCCCAGTGGGCCAGCATGAGGCCATAATCCCTGGAAGTGCTCCTACGGTTTCTGCCCTATCTCCCTTATCTTCTCTATCCTCTCCTCCATGCCTCCCTTCCCACCACGCTGTTGTTTTCCTCATCTTCTCCCCTGATAGGGGGTGTTTGGACCACGCAGCGTGACCTGACTGCCAGGGGAGGGATCCAGGGAGGGGCACCGGGGCCACAGGTGAGGCCTGAGCTCAATCTACCCCCCACATCCACCCGTCTCTCTATCCAACTCTCCTGGGTGCCAACTTCAGCAAGCCCCGGCCTCCTCTCTGTGCCCAGCAGGCCAATCAAGCCATATCTGTGTACCATGCAACCTGGGGACCGAGGGGACATAGGAAGGGAGGAGGCTAATATCAGATCAGTCAGGTCAAGGCCCCATGTGAACCTCCTGTCCCTCTGAAACCCTCCCAGGATCTGCGTCGCCTTCACCATGATGTTTAATTACTACGCTTATCTTCATTAATTCATAGGGCTTCTTTATTCCTTAGAGACTGGAGAAAGAGAGACATGGAGGGGGAGGGTAAGAGGATGGGTTAGAGAAGATGCTACTCCGTATAACAACAACAACAATAGCATGAGGCACAAGTGAAGCAGCTGGAGCTGAGTAAGGGAAACAGCAGCTTGGTGACCTAGGCGTCCCTAAAGGCTCCCACACAGGACCCTCAGTACTGGGCTTCAGGATCAGTTCGGCCAAAGCTGGCAGCCCTCGCCCATGAGACACAATAAAACAAAAAATCTCCAAAGTGTGGCCGGAAAACACCTCAGAGACTGAATAATAAGCAAGCTCTATTGATTTGAGCCCCTCCAGACCATTCCTTGGAAAGAATGACCATAATGACATTAGAGAGTAGATGCTCAGATGCTGCTCACATGAGACTGGAATTAGACCAGTGGGTAATACATAGGCATGGACAGAGGATCATGCTTGGCATTAAACAGATATAGTTAAGGGAGAATTTCGGAAACTTAGTGGGAATGAAAATTGTTCAGATTTGATGCATTTCTCGCGTTAATATTTAATGGTGTCTAATTGCAGTAATAATTGCAAGTATCATTTCAAAAAGCTACCTAAATATATTTAAAGCATGACAGTCACCTGGTCTGAACATTTTTCATCTTATTAGAATTAAATCTACAAAGAATATAGAAGTAAATGATGCTTGTCAGTGAGCCAACAAATAAATTACAATACTGACACTAGAAACTAAATTTGGACTTAATTAAGTAATTACCAATATATTTGTATGATTTAAGGTTTGGAAAAAAACAACATTTATACTAGGGAACTAACAAAGGGTTTCTGAATATTAGCTGATTCATATGATTAATTATTGGGGCCACAGTAGCTAAAAAGAAAATAAAAGAATAGCCACAGGAGAGTAAAAAAAAAAAAGAATAATTGCATGAATTTTGAATATCAAAACTATGGTTTCTTTGACATGGTAAAGTCAAAAATGAGCAAAAAAATGTAACAGAAAAAAACTGCTGTCTCACCCATCCTTATAATCTGGGCAGGGTGTCTTGCTTCCTTATCTCAACTTTTGGGTCCTCTATCAGAGGCCTGGGAGCCTTATGAGTTCTTCACAGTATCTTAACTGTCCTTGAAACCACACATTTCTCGACTGAGATGTCTAATGTTTCTCCGGGTATCTGTTGGAGCCACATGTCCAGTGTGGAGCTACGGCCCTGAGTGCTCCAATGACCTACTACAGTTGCCTTCACCTTCCAGGCTCATTCTAGTTCGTCTTAGTCCTTGGTATTTCTCATGTTCTTTTCTAACTGGTGTTTACATGCTTTGGGATGACCAAACAGATCCATACAGCCTTTTTTACTTTTAAGTTTTACACTGCTGTGCAAAGCAAGAAAGAAAACATCTTAATCTCCATCTGCTGCATCTCAAAGCTGGAGAAGAAATAGGAGCTAAAGCTGGATTTAAATACAGAGACCTCCGTCTAGTTTCTGAGATCCATGGGGACATTAATGTAAAAGTCAGGAGGAAGAAATATGGGCAAAAGTTTTACTGCATGATGCCAATTCCAACTCACAGACACAACTTTGGGTTTTATTAATTAAACCTTCTACTTATTGACCTAGAATTGGGATTCTCCCAAAGGCTGTTGTTTTTTCATTCAAAGTTGTAATTCTTCTGTGGTATCGGTTCGGGGAGGGGGGGAGCTGCGCGGCATGGTGGGGTGCGGGTCTTGGGTCCTGTTTTGGGCTCCGGTTTTTCCGCTCGCACTTCTCCTCTTGCCTATTTATTTTAATTGTAATTATTAATTAATTTATTTATTTACCTATTTATTTGTTATTTTTTTTTTTTTTTTTTTTTTTTTTCTCTTCCTCGGTGGGGGGGAGCGGTTGCGGGCGGGTCGGTGTCTGGTGTCCGCTGTCGCATTGTGGGGGCCCCCTTTTTTTTTTTTTTTTTTTTTTTTTCTCTTTTTTTCTTGGGGGGGTTGGGCATGTCTGTTTTCTCGGGGGGCAGGCGGGCCTGCTGGGTGGGGGTCCTGCTGGCGGCGCGCCGCTGGTGTGTGGGGGTCCGGGCGGCTCCGGCGGGGGTAGTGTTGGGGGGCCGGTCTGGGCGGGCTGGCTGCGCTGGCTGGGTATTCGGGTGGGTTTTCCCTCCTGGAGGCATGGCGGGGCTGCTCTGTTCCCACTGATCGCGGCGGGTGGGGCTGCGGGGCGGGTGTGGGCCTGGGGTGGCTATGACCGGCGCGTGGTGGGGGGCCGGGGCGGCGGAGCTGCTCTGGCCGCGTGTCGGGGCCTGGTGCGGGCTGCGGGGGGGGGTGGCGGACGTGGCTGGGCTGCTTTGGCATCGTCCGGTGGGGGGGGCGGCGCGGTTCGCTCCGCTCTGGCTTTGTGCTGCCCCTCGGGCTGCTGGGGGGGGTGGTTGCGCCGGCTGCGGTCTGCTCCTCTTGCGGTTTTGCGCCGGGCGGCTTTTCTGCTCTCGGGCTGATTCTGTGCGCGGTGTGTTTCGTTGCGCGCTGTTGGCATCGGTCTTGGTGGGGTGGGGCTGCGCTTTTGGCCGGGGGGGCGTTTTGGGGGGGGTCCCGCGGCGCTCGTGGCCGGTTCGCGGCGGATGCGCATGGGCCCCGGCCGGGGGCGGGGCCGTCTTAGTGTTTTCCTGGGTGGTGCGGTCGCGGTGGGTGTTGCGGCCGGTCGCCGGGGCTTGGTGCGGGGGGGCGGGGCGTGTTTCGGTGCTCTGTGGGGCTGGGGCGTTTCGGTCGGCGCCGTGGGGGGGCTGGTGTTCGGCGCCCGGCCCTACTTCGGGGTGGCCGGCTGCCGGCGGGGCCCGCGGACTCGTCCCCGCGGCTCCCCGGGGCGCCGGCATGGCGGTGGCTGGGGGGCTTCCTCGTGGCTGTCTCTCCTCCTGCCTTGGTGGGGTCTGATTTCCGGGGCTGGCCCCGCCTTGGTGCCTTCGCTTCTGGGGTCCCCTTGGGCGCCTGGGGCTTTGGGTCTCCCGGCGCTGGACTCAGTGCTCTGGGGGGTGTGCCTCTCCGGCTCTCCACAACCACTATTGAGCATTTTTTTCTATGGTTAAAACTTTACATGCACAAGTTCACCCTCACAAACAACTACAGGTGCTAGGCTTCAGGTACTTAGAGATTCACTTCCAAACAGAAACCCCACATTCATATCTTCAGGTAACACAGAGTACATGTCAGACTTAATAATATTACTTTAGTGATAGTTTCAAGGTGTTTGCTTTATTGTATATCTCGTACCATGTTTTTTGGTTGTGCTGTTCTTTTTTCTTTTTTTTTTTTTTTTTCTCCATCTCATTACAGGTGTTGAAGCAGACTGAAAATGTTTTGTCATTGTCTCCTTCCTATCTCCTCTTTCTTTCATCTTTTGTCCTGTTTTTTTCTTTTTCTTTTTCCTTCTTCTTCTTCTGTTTTTCTGCTCTACTTACATTGCAGTGTCCATATGAACTGTAAAA
Organism: Cyprinodon tularosa; assembly: GCF_016077235.1. Taxonomy (NCBI): domain Eukaryota; kingdom Metazoa; phylum Chordata; class Actinopteri; order Cyprinodontiformes; family Cyprinodontidae; genus Cyprinodon; species Cyprinodon tularosa. Next base: position 431,494 of record NW_024038992.1, on the reverse strand, counting down.
CTCCCTGCATAATTATAATAAAGCAATTTATATACATGAAACAAGTGGAGCGGTATGGCAATTGCGATACCGCTACACTTGTGAAAGTAAAATCTGTTGGGCTCCTTTTGGCATCAAGACAATTATTCTTATTGCCACCTTGCCAGACAGGACACTGTAAAAAAAAAAAAAAAAAAAAAAAAAAAAAAAAAAAAAAAAAAAACAAAGTTGTAATTCTAGACTAGATCCAACAATTTCAGAATTTCTAAGAGTTCTAAACACATTGGAAAGATTGGAAAATATGACTGAAGTGGCTGGCATCAGAAATCAAGATTTTTGGTTTTATATTTGTTAATTTGGTGTTTTCTACAGTTAATTATACCATTTTTTATTTTATTTTTTTAATTTGTAGACTTTATCTTCAGATCAGGGTTTTATAGACTGTTGGATGAGTTTTTGGTTTAAGTAAGCAGAGGCATAATTTCAAGAAACACCAAGCAGACCCACCATTATCAGCTTAATTGGACACATCCTAGCACCTTAAAGATGACTGCAATGGCCAGCCACAACCAATCTTTCATTTTCAAGAAATGAAGCTCAATTAATTATAAGAAATTGGAAATTAGAACTGATGTATGTGGGGATGTACGGTAGAGATATCTACATTGTCTCTCAGTGCCTGAGAAAAAGCTGGGCTCTCTGCAGGGATGTTTTCCAATCTCCATCTGAGCTCCAGCCAGCTACAGTCGGGCCCCAGCGGCCAGCGTTGACACCAAGGTCCCTCCGAGCAGAAAGTTAATACCGCGACAGATGTGTCGCCTCCTTGCAACCTTCCGGCCATGCAGAGCCTACCTCCCCCTCATCTCCCCCCTCCTCTAATATCATTGTGATTCCTCTGGCAGTGATGGAGCCACATAGATTTTACAGAACTGAAAAAGCCTTCTTAGGATGAGAAAAAGTAAAATGTAAAAAAAAAAAAAAAGAATCTGATTCTTAATTCCCAAAATCTAAAACTCTGGGAATGATTTTAAATGTTTTCTCTTTTTTTTCCCTTTGTGTTTCTTTTGTGCTTTTGACCATGATCTGGATCATCCATTCCACCAACTTCCACATGTGTTTTATTTGATTGAGATCTGTCTCCTAAAATGGATGAAACAGAGGTCCCACCTATGAACTTATCAGGCTTTATCCTGATTTACTCCAAAGGAATCCTCAAAGGCTGGGGCCAGACAGATCTTTCATGCAGATGTGGACATGCCATCCATCGATCCGCTTTCTCTCACCTCTCTCTGGTAGTGTATGAGCGAAAGGCAGGGTACGTCCTAAACAGGTCGCCAGTCTGTCGCAGCACCCATACTCATGTCATGTTTATTTTACTTATAAAACATCCACATTTTTTGTTGTATTTACAGTATATATGAGGGAAAAACAGGAAACATGTATAAAACAACAAAACAGCTACAAGTTAATCCAAGGGAGCTATAGAAAATTAAAAACAGTAAATTTACATACAAAAGCTGACATGAAGATTCAGAATTTCACACTGAGTTAAAACACAGGAGAAAAATGTGTTTTAAAGTAAGTTTTTGCCATTGGGTACCTGTTATGACAATTTTGATAAGACACCCCCTCTAAATGTACATGTAATAGAAAAACATAATTAAAAATCACTTAAGTACAATGGATGAGCATCCTTAGAGGAGACTCTCATGACGTAAAATGGGAAAACATATATAGAAGGAATGCAGCATGTAGTACAGCCTACATAAAGTGCAGGTTTTTGTACAAATGGTTTATGCAACAGGCTGATTGTCTGCAGTGATACAACTGCTCTCAGAGGTTTGGGAAATAAGGTGATCCAGAGTCTATTTGTTGTTGGGTTTTCTTCACCAGGTGTTCTCTGTCCAGGAAAGAGATTTATGATGTCAAACGATTTGCATCTATGCATAGTGGAAAATGTTCAGCTTTCCTGGACTTCAAGTAGCCCATTTTGATGTTCTTGGTCTAATAAGTAATCAACCTAAGATTGTCCCTGGAGCAGCAACACCACTGTGTCAAATTGTGGACATGTTCCTTGTAGTGGGTCTCATCATTGTTAGATATGAGATCCAAACACAGTGCTGGAAACTGCAAACATTACAACCATGGTTGTTCTGTGAATAGCAGAGCAGTAGTGTGTAAATGGTATAAGGAGGGCAGGCCTGAAAATGGGCACTTCATTATAGGGGTCAGGCAACAGGACGTTAAACTATAAGCCACAAGATTATTTATTTTTTTGGGGACAGGAACAATGATGGAAGTCTTCAATCATGCAGGGACCGTGGGAAAAATTAAGGAAAAGGTTGTAAATGTCCAGAAAATCACAAAAAAAGGTTTTCATACAAATTTTATTTAACTGTACATTCATTAAATTACAAATGATCTATTACTCATTTTTTATATGTTATCCTTTTTGTGTGTTTTCATGTGTTTTTTCCACGTATAAAAAACATTTTGTATTGTACAATTGTTTGCATGTGCTGCATGAATTAACCTACATTGCCTTTTCCTATTTTTAAACTATATCCACAAATTAAATAAGTTAAAGTATCAATCTCTGATAACCCAGGTTAAATTGTATTTATCATTGACATTCACATAAGAAATTGGAATTTAAACAAAATACAATGGCCCTCTGCTCTGTCTGCTAATCTTACAGTGTTTTACTTAAATAACTGCCTGATAGTCTACCTGCACTTTTGCCCCCTGGGGTTTGTTGTAGATTATTCTGGTGCTTGAAAATTATATTATTTTCATCCACATTATGTTACATTACAAGAATGCATAGGGAAGAAATTATATACAGATCTAAGAGTTTCTTCTTTTTACTGAACTGTGAGCGTATTAACTTTTAAATTTGAACAATCTTTTATATTCTATATGTCATTTTTTAGCTTATGTCTGCATCACTGTTTCATTAAAATATGTAAGATTTCATGCTTCAAAATATAAAAGAAAATAAATAAAAAAGTACACTTCTTTTTCTTGGGTTGTATCAGTTATTGTCCTACCATGGCTCAAAAAACCGATGACTATAATCAAATGAGCTAAGGCAGAGTGGTGAGTCGTCTTCTCTCATTCTCACTTTCTATTTTCCTTTGTCTCTTTACTGCAATCCCCCTTCACCCCCCGCTTCTTCCTCCGTTCGCATCACATGATTCTGGGAGATTGACAGCCTCCCCAAAGAGTGAGAGCTGGAACAGATGGAATATGAATGGTTCAGTCGTGTATGAAAAAGGTGCCTGGCTGAAGGAAGCCGTGTAAGGGGACTCTCAATAGCAAGTTAAGTATGACTAAATCCCATAACCCCCCATCCCAGCAACTACCACCACCACAAAAAAAGAAAAAAAAAACATAAATCCATACTTTCGTTTGCCAGTACCTTTCAAGAGACAATGCCAACTGTCTTCTCGTGAAAATACAGGCTTTAATTTTTTGGATTAAAACACAAGGTTTAAGTTTTTGGGATTCCAAGAATTATCTAATTAAACTCAGTTTTTCTTTGATCAGTACATTTACGACAAAAAAATAAAGAGAAAAAAAATATTGTGCTCAATAATGTTTTACATTCAATGGTTTCTGTCATTGTCATACTGCCCATCAAAATACTTCTTGCATGATTCATACATTTGTGCCATTTAACTGCCAAAGAACGTATTTTTAAGGCTAATAGTACTATGACTGGTTCCTAACATTATTCATTTATTAGTTAATAAAAAATTCAAAAATTAAAAAGGAAAGCAAGTTCACATTTTTTTATAATATATAGAATTCTAAAGGCTTTACTCCAAGTAAAGTCTTTTTTTTTTAACTTAAAGGCTTGACTTCATGATGTTTAAATGATGTTAAAATGCTTCTGCACGGTTTTTGGTGTTTGAGTCAGAATTGGTTATAAAATATGTATTAATATTAAATATACATGATGCAAAATTAACCCTAAACAAGTGTGATTGCTGCAAACAGTTTACATGCACCTGTTTCAGTCAGTTCTCTTATTTCTCATTTAATTCTTTAATAATCAAAATATGCTTGGGGAGTAAATAGTATGTACAAACAGACATTTTGTTTCTGTCCCTCGCAAATCAGCGTCTTCTGTTTGTCTTGAAATATCAATCAGAAATATCAAACCGTTTCTTATTCTTAATGTTGCACCTTCTCCTAATCTCCCTGATACGGCTCCAGGCCTATTTCCTCTTTTTGCTGCCACGGTCTGCAGCCTCTCGCCTGAAAACAAACGGCCTAAGAAAATATCCGGGATAAGAAGACGGCAGAAAAAGGGAGATGAGAGTCGTCTGACGGCCACGCAGGGCCTGTTTTTGAATTTCTGATCAAAAGTTGCAGCAGAGACCACCACAGAATCACGGCCTCCCAAACATCTGCTGTCATATCGTTCTGAATTATTTATTTGTTGATCCTTCTGAATGCATGTATCCATCCTTTTTTTTGCCCCTCTCGAGTCCATTTGAAAGAGTTTGCATGTGTGCATGCAGGCTGTCGTATTCTTAGAAAAATGAAACAACAAAACGATCTGCTGGTTTGTGATTCCCTGCATGCTCCAAATGAATTCAAATAGAAAACACACACATCCAACTGCCAGCTGCACTTATTAACAGCGGGCAGCGATATTTCTGCCATAGATATGGCAGAAACTCAGCTCTTTTTTTAGCTCAAACACAATCACTAAGTGGCACATCTCATTAGAATGATTTAGGCAAAGTAAAAATGATATTACGATCATTCCACAAACTCTATCAGCGGGTTCATCCTCCCAAATGATCATTTAAGTCCTGGTTGTAATGGCGATGAGACTGTTACTGGGGTTATTCATTTCAGACTGTGTTAAGCACAGCACGCGCTGCCATTAGAGCTCAGTACCCGTACGTTTATGTTCACTGAAATTAGATTCTGGGAGGAAATAGATGCGCTGATGAACCTCCTCTGAAGAGGCAGGTCTAAACTGAAGAGACTTAAAGTTTGATGAAGACAAAGTTAGTGGCAGTGTGAGGCTGGAAAGATGTTTCCCACATTGAAAGCAGCCAGTATTATGTGATTGTGCTAATTGAGTGAAACCTACTGTTGCTTGAGAACATGCCCTCCTTCTTTACCTCCTTTACAGCCTTCCAAATGCAGCGTCTTTATTGAGGTGTTAACAAACATTTAACTTTATCTATTTTTTCTGATTCAGGTGCCTTTATAGAGCAGGAGCTTTTTAATAGCACCCGATAATTATTTATTTAATGGATAGCAGTCATTTTGTTTTTTTATTTTGATACAAAACAAGCCTTTGCATTTTTTTTAGAACTAGTAACATCAACAACTAATAAAATCACAGATAGAGGAGATATAATGCTTTGTGTTATAAAACATTGATATTTTAAATACTCATATTTGCAATTGGTATGATATAGGAGCTCATTAATGTGAGATAAAAGGTTATTTTATAAGCTTTTGGATTATAATATGTAAACTGAGAGGAAGCGAATAGAATAACATTATCAATAACAATTTGTGTCTCCAAGGGTGGTGACTCCTCTCTGTGGAGAATACCTAACTACTTGATAACTTTATTTAAAGTTATGGTTTTATTTACCACAAATAGACATGGAGGTAATCGCTCAGCACGTTCTGCATAGGTCAAGTTTATTACTTAAACAAATATAGCATTCTTGGATTAAACATTGAAAATTCTCATTTGGGTCAGTACACCTCCCTGAAAGTCAACATTTAACTCAGCAACTTCTGTGATAACTTATGCTTTTAACAAACAAAGCCTATGTCACAGAAAGAAAATGAGATGTGTCTGAAGTCAGGTCTGTTTCTCTTTTAGTGGCCTTCATTGTTAAAAGTGGAAAGCAGTAGAAGACACAGGGAAATACAAAATGAATGAAAGCAAGACATGGAATGTACAAATTATTCTTCCTATCTGAACTGTTTGAACTGCAGGTGTTATTTAGTTAATGTAAATGTTTAATAGCAAATAAGATAAGAATCAACAGTGATCAATTTGGCTTTGCAGACATGCAACACTTTCTTTTGCTAATGAAAAAAAATTGTGTTTTCAAGTAAGATAAATGGTATGCATCATGCTCATTACACACCTAGTAGCATATTTAACATTAACATATTTAACAGGCCTTTTCCTTTTTATATATCCAACACCTACTCTCAGTGAATCATAAGAAACTTTTGCTGTATTAAAACAAGCAGCGTCATCATAAAAAAAAAACATTTTGTTAAGCCTTTGATGGTATCTCTATAGATATTCTGTCATTAATTTCCCCTCTTCTCCATAACAGCGATAAACTCCACGGATAAACTATTTGTTGTCTGGTTGCAGGAATCAAAATGTGTGTTATGCATCATAGAGGTCTTCCGCAAACATAAAACAAAGGAGTGATATTTAGATATTGTGATAGATGAAATGCTAAGAAGGCCAGCAGAGACTCAGTTTTGGAGATTAAAAAGATGATTGAGTTGGTTTGTAAGGAAAGTAGGAGATTTTCATAACCAGAACAGAGAAGGTATTTAATTTGAATACCGAATTAAAAGAATTGAAGCATGTCGACAGGTTTGGATTCAATGATGAGAATTTAAAAATGGTGGATAAGAATATAACAGAGCTCCTGCTGCCTGACCCATAGTAAATGATCTCTACTTTTTCTGTTTTCAAAGAGGTTTTGTAAAATTCATGGCCAGTCTTTCTGAAAATAAAACAACTTTAACTCCCTTCATTCAAGAGGAAATTAAAAGACCAGCTGCCAGAGAATCCTCTTCCTAATGAGCAGCATGGAGAGAGTAAACTTCTGCATGTGCTACAGCCCAGGAGAGTTGGACTCAGTGTACACGCATGAAGTGTGATTACATTAAGGCTTTGCAAACAAATAGATTTCCTCTGCTGCTCTCTGCCGCTCTGTCAGCTGCACAAAAAAATATAAGAACATCTCTGATGGCACAAAGTAAAAGCTGTGCGGCTGGAGGAGGCGGAGGTGGCAAGGAGTTAAGGCATCTCTAACAACTTCCTGTAATTGCGATTTATTGAGAAGGAAGCGGAGGGTAAAGATTTTGAAATTATCAGCTATTATGTGCCAGAGAGAGTAAGCGAGGTGGGGGGGCTGGTGACATAAAATACAGCTGACAAGCCAAGGCAAATTAGCCCAGGACTATTACAAAAATCACTTAATTGCCGGCAATTCTGTCAGGTCAATTGACTCTAATTGGAAAAAAAAGAGATGGAATAACAAAAAAAAGGATATTATTGCAGAGAGAGGCAAGTGCATTGAATGAGGTGAGTGTTCAGGAAGCGGGCTGTGATTGGAGATTGCATTAATGCAGCTCCTCCTCTCCTCATCTCTGCATCTGAAGTGATGTAACTCCCTGACACCATTGTGTATGAGGCTGAAGGAGGTGAACAAGTAATTTCACCTGGTGAATCACCACAGAGGGCCATCATTAGTACTGCACTCATTTACACACACACAAAAAAACTTAGTTGAAGTTTTTATACATCTAGTCGCTGCCATAAGCAGGGAAAACAAAGATTAACGTGGTTTGTTTGGAGATAAAGAAAGCAGGATATTTGTAGAGCAATCAAAGCTTTATCTGCAGAATGTAGGAGGTTGCTCTTGTTTTTGTTTTTTTTGTTTTTTTTTAAAGGTGTATAAGACATTGCAGGTCTGACCTTTAGTGATAAAGATTTGGATTGTGGCCTAAGGAACTGGTTTCTAGGTCCTTACAGCTGAAATCAATGGCCTGCAGGGGTGGCCAGCACATTCTTCTTTACAGCTAAAGTCAGGAGCTTGTTCATCTGCTCAGGAGCTGGTGCTTCCTCTCTTGAAAGGAATCAACTGATGTGGTTAAAGCTATCGCAAGGTCATGTAAGCACATGCTAATTCCTGAACAACTTCTCTATTTAAGAGATCCTGTGGAAGAATTTAAAGAGGGACGGTTTCTACAAACACAATAGGACTTTGCCACGTGAAGCAGCAGAGCATTGCTAAGGATTGTCAGAGCATTGCTAAGGATTGACTGTGATTCTTTAACCTCCTGGGCATATTGCATCTCTTCCTTTCTACATTAACTTAATATATTATTGTTAACTTTAATCTGTTGACCTTTGAACAGAGAGCCATAGTGGCCTATATCTACACCTCTAGTGGTCACATGGTAACATTATGGAGTGAAACAAGATGGCGGGAACAAAGCCTGGAGTTGCTCATCAGGATGACCTGTACAACTCCTGTGGGCTGCTCAATTTTTTATTAATTATTTTATGTCGGTGTTCAGCTATGAGTGGAACACTTGCGCTGTTACCACCATCCCTGGGCGGCCTCTGCCTACACCAGCAGCATTTTTTTCCCCCCTTAACTCCTGACGTAACCCAGTGCACTCAGTTTATCACTGGTGTCTGAAAGATGGAGAATAAAAGGGCACGAGCAGTGCGGGAAAGCCAGATTTAAAAAGAGGATAGCTCTGGAAACAGATTCTACTAAATTTACAAAAATCTTCTTAGTAAAACAAGCTAAAGGTTTGAAACTTGGACATACATTGATAAAAAGGGTAAGGGATGTTGAACTTTGCCTGCAAATCAATGTTAACCTCTAATTATCAAATGATTGCATTTTGTGATGTTGTGGTGCATAATTTAATGTTATATAGTTTAAATAATAATATGATGCAACGCCACATATATGGGAATGTTTGTCTTGTAGACCCTCAGAGTCAGAGGGACTATAGAGCAACACAAAGTAGCTATGATCGCAAAATACCTGAGTTGGCAGGTAGGATTAATCATTAAATGATTATTCAATAAATTTAATGAAGAACATGGTGCAGTATATAAATATTAATATATATACATATATATATTTTTTCCCAAATGTTACTTAGTGTCAGAAGCATAACCAGTAGTGATGATTGAAAGAAACGGGTGCTGGTATACAGTTTGTGACCAAACCCAAGCCATATTGGTCACCAGTTTTAGTTATTAACATTATAAGTAAATTGTAAAAACACAAAACCCACAGGTGAATGGCATATTATGAAATATAAAATAAATCTGACATTTAAAATATATTATTTGGCAAATTTAAAATGTGTTTTTCATATTGATTATGCTACAATTTTAAGATGACTATTTCTTATGAGATGCTGGTCAAAGAGACTTTAGAGAAACTGCAAGAAGTGAAAAACTTCTATGAATATTTTTAGTTTTTTTTTTTTTTCAACTATAAGGTTTGGATAGCTGTGAACACTTATTTGAATAAAATATTGTTTTCTGATATTGTTAAAAAGGATATGTTATGAAGAATCATGTTAGGAATTTTCACTCATGTTTAAATAAATCTGCATTGTGAAGCAATCCTAACTTGTAAAGTATTAGAAGTGTTTGAGGAAAAAATACTAAATTGAAAGTCTTTATATTACAATGTAATAGACTAACCAATATGTATACAATGACATGGTTTTAGTCATAATAGGTTGTTATCTTAAGTTGGCTTGCAAACATGCAATGTCCTCATACAAGGACGCAGGGTACTGTTATGAATTTCTCTTTGACCTGTCCTTGTATGAGAAAGGGGTGATGGTGCATGATAAAAGGAACTGATGTATATCAAGCTACAGATACCAGATATATTTATGACTGAGCTCTGAATACTTTTTTCACTGATAGACATAAAAGAAAACAGCAACTATCTAAGCAGCAGGGCCCAGCTAATCCATGTTTAAATGTGTTTTGAATTTGAGAGCAATACGTGGTTAATTAAGGTACTGCTGCCATTACTTAAAAGGATACTGGAGGATGTTCTCTTTCTGGGTGGATCATCAAAATAAATGGTCCTTCTAATTGTCAATCATCTGGTGATATGTCAGTATGATATGTAAGGCTGTCATACGTGCTCATCCCCATTTTCAATTGCCGGTGGTTATTCTGACATAGTGGAAAAATTGCAAATCTTGTTTTGGAAAGTAAGCTTGTATGAGCGATGCGAACAGCAACTTTTATAAAGAGCGTGCATGTGTGGAAATGGGCTCACACTCTTGGTGTCACAGTGGGAGTGGTTTGACAGGACCCAAATGTAGACACAAAAGCTTAAGGTTGTTACGTGAAAGTTTTAATTAACCAAAAGTTCAACAAAAGCAAAAATCCAAAAACATACATTCACAAAAATCCAAAAATGCTGAAAACCAGGTATACTCACAACAAGAAGGGGACAAGGTAATGACGACAAACCAGCAACGAGTGACTGAACAGCAGAAGAATATATTAGAGAGAGAAAAACAAAGACCAGGCTAATTAGCAGATTGGGAGCAGGTGTGAACAGAGGCAAAAAGGGAGCTACATGTAAGGAAAAGGAGACTGACACAAAAGGGCAAACAGGAAATATCTAAGAACTCAAATACAATCAAAAATACCTAGAACACAAGAATGAAAAATAAGATAAATGAAAACTAAGATATAAAACTAGAACAAAACCAAAACCATGACACTCAGGAGCGGGTACACGGTTGTGCATATGTTTTTTAGTTTTTAAAGTGGAGAGGCAGGTCTCTCTAAAACTTCATGAAAATCCTCCACTATACCTTTAAATCTTTACCCATCTATTGTACTCAATCCCAACCGACACTGACAAGACTCATTTGTGCACCACACCACAACCGCTCACATTATATTGCCTCCTTTTGGGAATTTCCTCTGCAAACCCAATAAATGGTTGTGACTGAAATCCAAGTAGATCAGTGGTGAAATACTCAGATAATCCCTGACTGACAATTACAAGCTTGCCACAATTAAAATCCCTGAAATTCAGCAGTAACTAAACTTCCATAAATCCTCATTGAATGTATCCAAAGTTTCATTAATATCAACAAACAATTAATGAGCAGTTTTTTCATTTTCAACAGTAGTTGTTATTTTCTCTATTACTGCTGTTGATTATTTCGATCTGAAATGATTTGTCTTTCCATGATCAATTGATGTTTTTTAGAATTTTTTACTGGCTTACTATTAAACTGTTTTTCCAAACCTTGAGAAGTTTTGTAACAAATGTATCTGTTGTTAGAAGTCTTTTTACACTTTCTATTTTCATCTGAAGATTTTGTTTTCATCCATACCAGTTATCTTAGCATTGGTTGTCAGGGCCTACTGCTGTGCATTTTATATGTGCTCCCGTTCTAAAATGTGACTTGCCTCTTCAGGATATTAGTGGTTTCTGCAGATGTCTGTGAACACTCTTATCTTAACAGAGACACCTCTAAAAAGAAGCCAAATGCTGCCCCCTCAGGAAGGCACTGTTTGTGACTGTTCTTAAATACGGTCTGGCCTTAAGCAATGAAAAGTCTGTGCTTAAAACCAGACAAATCCAGTGTGTCTTGGAATTTTTTGCCTCATTGCTATCATTCACAACATGAACGCAGAATGGAAAAGGGAGAAGCAGGTAGTTTTAGTGATGGATCAACATTATTTCAAAGTGGCCCTCCACTTGCTTTTATTGATTGTTTTTAACTTGTTTTTATTGGTTTACAAAACCATTAATTGGGGCTACAGTTGCGTCGGATGTAGGAGTTTGCCCTGAAATTGAAGGATTGACGGTTCAAGCTCCGGCTCCGACTTTCAGTGTCGTTGTGTTCTTGGGCAAGACACTTCACGTGCATTGTCTACTGATGGTGGTCAGAGGGCCCGGTGGCGCCAGTGTACGGCAGCACCGCTTCTGTCAGTGAGCCCCAGGGCAGCTGTGGCTACAATGTAGCTTGCCACCATCAGTGTGTGAGTATGCGTGTATGGGTGAATGGCTGAATGTAGTGTAAAGCACTTTGGTCAAGTCTCCTGACTTCAAAAAGCACTATATAAGTACAGGCCATGTTACCATTTTTTTTTTTTTACCATTAATGAGCTAATGTTGCCTTCATGTGGTAGGATGAAGATGATCCTTTCCACCAATAAAGTAGAAATATCAAGCACATTGTGTTCAAGTGCTTTTTTTGTGGCACAGAAGAGGAAAATGGTTGATTATTCTGACCTGTCACTTGGGCAAGGCAGTTATAGAGTCATCTCCTGGTCCTAGTAAATCATGTGCTCACTAATGTACACTACTGTAAATATCATATGGTAAAATTGTCTACATCAAAACATAGTTTGCACAGACCCTACGTGCTGCCGCCCTCGAGGGACTGCTAGCTAGTATCCAATAATTCAAACATCAACAGTTATTTTATAAAGAGCACAAATGGAAATACCTATATCAAAAGGATTTTGCAGGGTACAAACACAACAGGAGAGAGTGTTTAACAATGCAGTACTCTTCATACACAATACTTTCTCTAATCTCTGACATGGTGAAAGGTCAAAGGTAACGCGATCTCGGCAACTCTGGTATCTGGTAATTTTGATGTTGATTTCTTGCATTTACCACAATTATGATACCTCATGAAGGCGGCATAAGAATGACCTATTTATTTATTTACGCATTTATTTATTTATTTACAGTATTTTGCAGTATTTAATTTTCACAGTTTTCTATCTATCTCTTAAGTCTTTTGGAAATTATCTCTTATTGCTAAAAATGTTTTCTAAAATTCACAGTGAGGCATAATTTGGCATTTCGATAAGTACTTAACCATTAAAACAACCTCTCTGAAGAAAACTAAATGTTGTCTTTAAGCAAACTTTTCAGAATCATTTTTGGTTCAATCAATGTATGTGTTATTTCTATTACATATTGTGGATTGCGACCTTTTTCTTTTTACCAATATGTTGATATTTAACATTTACCTAGTTTTTGTCTATTTATGTTTTAAACATTCAGTGTTCTCCTACATTCCTCTCATTATTTGTGTGCCTCTCTTCCTCATCCTCATCCTTTATAACAACTCTACCAGGTCTTACAATTTCTAGTGGTTTCTTAAGCGTGTGCATTAGTTTCTAACTTCTCAAAAGTAACATCTGTTTTATGAAATTAGTCTTTCAAGACAATTCAATTGAATTTCAATATTTTTTTAACTGAATAATTAATTGAGTGATGCAAGAAAGTTTATTTGGTCTCTGAACAACCTAGTCTTCCAGTATCTGTTGGTATTTTTCATCCTTTCACAGGTGTGTGCTGAGCATCTGTAATATCTGATAAGCAAAGATAGAATAGTGATTAGTAGCAAAGAAGCATATGGGTATAATCAGTTAATTGATCATTGAAGGGAGTCACCTGATGGTGTGTGGGTGAAGAAAATGTGAACCTACGTACTGTATAAGTTGTATGCAAAAGGGTAAGACTAAAACAACAGAACATTAAAAAACAGTCCACTGTCTAAATAAAAAACCTGTTTTTTATATTCTAAATATTTGCATAATATCAGATTTTAATTTCAGCTCCCCGCACTGAACTACAGCAAGTCCAACACTATGGTAATCGAGTATGAACAAAGCAGACAGCAACACAGAGACATATAGAGGGGCAGCTTCAGAGGAAAGAGAAGACGGGCCAATGGAGTCACTGACATCTTCAGTTCAAAGTGGAACTGAAGGTCCACACACACAAACAGTGTCTGTTTTGGTCACTTCATCATTACGGGAACTGTGAGCTCCATGTGACTGACAGTGTGTGACAGCGTCTTTGTGTGTGTGTGTATGTCCACCTTTCTTTTAACCTTTATTGTAGGTTGAGAGAGCTGCATGAATGTGTGTAGCGAAGCCTCTTGCTTTCACAGAGACAGGCTGTTGATCACTGGACAGCAGTGGGGATTTCATATATTGGACAAAAAAGTTGTGAAAGGTTTATTTCCAGTTCTCCACAGCTTTTCTAAGAAATTTTACATACTCTATATATGTATTATGTGCACTTTACAATTGTGTTGCAAAATTAAACCCTTATCTGGGGGGAACAAAATTTGAGTGACTTTTATTTTCCCTCTTGGACGGCAGAAATGGTTGTACCATGTGCGGGTAAAACCTTTAACTTTTCCTCAAGGAGACCCGACTGTAACCCTTTTTACTAAGAGCAGTTGGGCTTTAAAATGTATAGCATGTAAGGAACACGGTCTTATTACTTTAAATAATCAGAGAAAACCCGCAGAAACACATTTCTGTTTTGCTGTGACCTGCCACTTAACTTTTTCTCTGCTTGTGTAATGTAATGCAGCACTACATTATCAGCACATTATGAGAATTAAGGATATTTTTGAATTTCTTCTGCTCCAATATTTTTATTGATTATGTTAAAATCCAATTATAAATTTATGTTGTTAATGCTTACATTTTCTTTCAGTTTAGAATAGTTTGTTTTCTTTTATTGAAGTTTTAACTGCATTAATGTATTTTCACCTAAAACTAGATTTATTTTTGCATGTTTTGATTGGTATCATATTATTTCTACCTTTTTTTTCACTAACGTCCTGCTTAGGATTTTCCTCTAATTTATTTAATTTAGATACTGAGAATAGGTACGCCACAAACCAAAATCACATAATTCCCCTTTGGTTTTCATGGTATTTTATTACTTTTATTATGATTTTGTATCTCATATAACTGTTTAAATTTGACTTGAATTAATTTAAAGTGTTAATTTTTCTTCATTTAATTTCAAAAATGTTCTATTTGGGTTGAATGCTTTTAATTTTCCTTAGATTTTATTTCAATCTTTCATGATTTGTTTTTCCATTTCATTCTTGCTATTTAATTTATTTTAGTTCACTATTCATTTCTTTAATAGTTTACTCTTATTTCACTTTGTGAGCTGTATTCAAATTCTACTTTAACATTTTTGTTGTATGGACAAAATTATGAGTGTTAAAGCAACCTCATATCTAGTTGTTTAGACATTTTTGTTCATTTAAAGGTTTATACATAGGCATTTACTGCCTTTCAATGACTTGCAAATTTATATTTGCATATTGCAGGCCAGATTATACAAACTGCAACCTTCAATTTGTATTAAAATGTGCTCAAAAACGAAAACCTCAAATAATACCTTATACAAAGGAGTGTGTTAAACTATGCTCACACAATCTATTTCTAAATATTTCCTATAATAATGCCTGAAAAGAAAAAATGCAGAGCTGCAGCTCATCCCATCTGTGTCAATGTTATTAATCAACAACCTTTATCAGCCCTCTATGGTCATTTTGCGTACAATGGCAGAAAAAGGTGTGTGCAGTGGCCTATGTATGCCTCTCTGCTGGCCTGTATGCAACCATAAAGTGTTACAACCGTCACCTTGGTGCTTTACCTCTTCTTCCCCGTCGCTCTGCGGCCGTGGAACTCTGGCTGTTAACATTTGCAGCAAGAGCAGAAAACAGCCCCTAATTGGTGCGGTAGTGACACCACAGGCCTGGTATTCTGTAGAAAGCAGGGCTTCGGAGGGCCATTAATTAACCTTAGTGCTATGATTACCACTTACATTAGAGGGGAATACATTAGAGGTGGCAGCGGGCCCCGTTTTTTTTCTGCCCTGTACTTCAGAAGGGCCCCGGTGGAGCTCTCGATGTCCCCGCGAGCAACGATATGTTAACGGGGAAGCAACTAATTAGATGTCAAAAATTCATAAGGCCTCTCTTTAATATTGCATATCTATCCCCGGCCTGTCACTTCAAAACAAGGGGGATTGCATAAACAGGACAAGTTCAGCCCCCCCATCTCTATCACTAGAGCTGAATGGGTGGGGTGAGGTGAGCTGATGAGGTGCGAGAGGGAGAGATGACAGTGTACTTGAAGGTGAAGGCGAGGAAAGAAAAGAAGTAGAAGACAAAGAAGAAAGGAAAAACAATCAAAGGAAGTTCTTTGACAAATCCCACAGAGGACAGCTGTGCCACATTTTCATGTCCTCCTCCCGTCGACAGCATGCAGCATACTGAACATCAGGGAAGAAGACTCAACCAGCAAATTTTTAGCCACATACTCCATAGGAGTTTAACTTTCTCCTGTAAATGTCTGCTAATGTTACGTTTAACACTGGCAGAAAAATGACAGTCCAGACATTTACCAGGTTTATATCTGTGCGGAACAGTAGCTTTTTATCAGCCCTGTCAAGTGTTCAGAGGGTCCTTAAAATGGACCTCATCCCAAATAGTTACAGCAAACCCATGGACACATTGAGCTTAGACACATTATTAAAGCTATAGACAGCAAGGATGTAACAGTACCAATTATCATGACAATTCTTTAACTTTGCAGTAATTTATAGCAGAGGGATGGTGGGCTGGGATGCATTGGGCTAGAGAAGTTATTATAAGCTTATTTTTACATTTCAACTTGGTGAATATTAAAACCAAACAGAACTAATTGCAATTATACAGACTGAGGCAGTGATTATATGAAAACCAAGCAAATAGTAACAAAGCTAAGGTATGTCACACAAATGGGGAAAAAAAGAGAACACAATAAAAATATATTGCAGAGACCTTCATAATTATACAGGAATCCTTAAAAAAAGAGCAAAACTGAAAGTATAAGGCATGTGGTGTTATGATTATCCCCTTTTGGACTTCTTTTTGAGTTTCTTTTAAGGGTTTCAGTTATTTAAGTCATTATGTTTTGTTGGTCATTGCTTTCTTTTCCATTTTGTCTTATATTTAACCTGTGTTGCATTTTGTAAGTTACTCCCTGTTGCCCCATTGTGCCAGCCTCTTTTCCCCTGGATCCCTTCTCGGTACTTCTCTCCACACCTGCTCCATATCAGCTAATTAGCCCATTATTTGTTGTGTCCACATATATGCACATCTCCTGTGCAGCTCCCCATGTTAATTTCTTGTTGTTTCTTTGCTTCTCATGTGTGTTTTTCCTGACATCTCCTGGTTTTTGGTTTTGTGTATTTTGTTTTTTGTATTTTGTTTGTGTTGCTTTTGGATCTTCATTAAAGCAGCAAAAACTCATTCAGCATTTTGGTCCACAATCACTTACACCACCAGTTGACATGTGGAAGTGCATGCTCATCCTGACTTTCTTTTACCTGCATAACACCTCCATAAAATTGAAAAATGTCCTGGACTTGCATAGCACATTTTCAAGTCGGGGGAACTGAAGTGTATTACACTTCATTCACTTAACAAGCACCTTCACAATCTGATGGTGGTAAGCTAGATTTTAGCCACAGTTGCTATGGGGCTCAAGGATAGAAGCAAGGTTACCATACATACTGACCACTATCAGTAGGTAATGGAGTTGAAAAGTCTTGCCCGAGAACACAATCACTCCACCATCCGATTGGAGGACAAACTCCTACAGTACATCCCACATTCCGTAAAAGTACAAAAAATATCCACTGGACTTGGTTTCCAAGATTTGAAGACGTTTCGCCACCTCTCCAGGAAGCTTTCTCATTTCAAATGTCTGAATCCGCAGTGAGTTTGAGTCTTATATAGACAAGGCCTTGTATTGCTTGGAAACATGCAAATGGAAACCGATGAGTGGGTCGTTTGGTTCAAATCTTCATCTTCAAATCTTGGAAACCATGTCCAGTGGATTATTATTTTTTTTTTTACTTTTACGGAATGACTATGACCTGGATGACTGAGAATCTTCATCAGCATACATCCCACATTACTGTGGCACCTGCGACCCAAGCTTAGAGCTGGGATTTGCCATTACCAACTGGGGACTGAAAAGACAGAGAAGACAGAAAAATGACACACTGGGTAAGGACTACCTTTATTATTCCACTGCAATGTACTTTTCTCTGTGTTTGATTATAAATAATGAAGAAAAGGAGTATTAGAAAATAGATAAGTAGAGGTGACCAGAATGTTTGTCAGCAACAAAAGGCCAAAGCAGAATCTAGAGAGATAGATAAAGGGACAATTTTACTTAACATTTGTTACTTTAAGCTTTTGATTTTTGTTGTTTTCTTTTATTTATTTATTTATTTTCATATTATTTTCATTCATTATTGTTATTTTGCTAACAAATGCAGAGAATGTAAAACTTGTAAAATTAAATATACGTAGTCAGTCTGACAAACAAGTACTGTAAGTAACATTTCTGTGCTAGCAAGAACTCTAAACATATTAACATTTATTTTAAGGAGCAATAAATTAAACTTAACCAATACATGGGGTATTGAGCACTGCATGCAGACCAAAACAAGATGTGTGACAAGGGACAGCTCTATATTCCTCCACTCCATCTGCAAACCCGTCTTCTCACCAATAGTCTTATATATGCATAAGTGTATAGGAAAAATAAACAGCCAAACAGCATCACCATCATTCATATTGAAGAACTAAACAGTTTAAATTTGGTAAATTATTGTCTTCATGTAATGCCTGAGCCTGGCTTGTGAACAACAAAGAGAGATGATGTGTGATGTTACACCATCTTTTATTTAAAAGGATACCTTTATTTCTTCACATCACAAATCTTTAAGCTCTTTCCATCTAAAGTAATGAGGTTCTGCTTGTTGCTCCTTTAAGTCCAGCTTAACAGGGACAGATGATCAAAAACAAGAGTAAAGCGCAAACATTTTGAATAAACAAGGCTTCTTTATGAGTGCAAATGTACGTTTTACTGGTTCTAATTGCGTGTTTATAGTCAGCAAAAAGTAATTAAACTCTTAAGAACTTGACCTTGACTCTTGTCTTCAATCACCAGTAAAAAGGAAAAAACTGTTTGGTTTTCTTCATAAATGCAGCCACTAGAGTCAGACCACACCGAGATTGAAATTTGTGGGGGATCTGCTTTGCTTTAAAGCAGTAGTAATGTTTTCACACGTTAAAACCTGTGTTTTAAGGGCTAAATCCCTTTAAGTTTCATATAAAAATGTTTGGGTGGGATGAGTTAAAACTTACATTTTTGCTGCTTGGTGTGACTCTTTTGATAAAAATAGCAAATGAGATTTTGGTTTATACTTTAATGGTTAACAAATACATTATTTATTTATTTATTTATTTTGCCTTCATTCTATTTAAGTTAAATTACTTTGTAGACATTTAGGTCATTGTAGGTTGATCTTCCTAATAGAGACCTGGATCGCTTTTTTGTCTTCACAAGTGCTTAATATTTTCATGTTTCGAAACTTTTTTGTTATCAAGAATTGCCCCATTCTCTCCTGCCTTCTGATATTGGCTTAGGTGCTATTTAAATGTAGAATTAAATATTGTTCCTAACAAAGACGTAGGCGAGTTTATGTTTTCGCATTAAAAACACAGCTTGATGCCGTGAAAATAAAATAAAAGGTCTATGAAATAAGAACAGTTTTTAGATCTCAGAACAGGTTGCTACATACACCTAACCTACTTCTGGTTTTGCTGTAAAATCCTTCTTTTAATTCCCCTTTACTACTGCCATATGATTGCTTGTATAGCAACAGCAAAAGGCCTTATTAAGGCTACAACCTCTTACCAATAGCTTTTTATTGAGATAAGAGGAACCAGAATGTACAAAAATTGGTTTGACTAAAGCAGGTTTTCGTGTCAAACTTGCAAAGTACAGAAAATCCTTACATAACAACTTTGGTGACATCATTGCATGATTTCTGAGGGCTCTGCAAACATTTTGCTTCAACACCATCACCTTACATTTACAAATGTACACATCCAGCACTGATAATGAATCTTTGATGTTTGACCAATTACACAGAAATCTATATATTTATGACCTAGCTGGATGTATAGCTGTTGATGGTATTCAAAATGATTTATATTTAATAATTTAATAATTTGTCTCTTTTCAATTATATGACATATTAATGGTCCTCTCGCTAGTTTTGCCATGTCCTCCAAAATTACACCAGACCAACGCTTTATCCCTATATGTTCTTCAGCTCAAACAGAGAAAGGTTCAATTCGGCCCCAAGTGTCATGCAAACCTGTATCCATCCCTGGGTGAATTAAGTGACACATCTTGACTGCTGGCCATTCAAGCAAAAAATTATCCTGCCGGTCCGATGAAAGGTCAAGCCAGAGGGATGGAAATGGGGGGATCACGTGCCTCTGAAAGTCAGTAAAGCTGTCAGTGGCAGTGACAGCAGTCAGAAAAGAAAGGCTTGAATTGGTGGGAGTCATTTTCCCTGATTGAGACACATGTTGTCCTTTAGCTCCTCTACTGTATGATGTATCTAAAAGTTCAGTGTGTTTTGCTTCTAAGTGTTGTTTGATTTGTTGTGCTATTGGAGTGAACTTTAGCAAACAGATGGTATCTCTATGTCATTAGGTTAATTGAAAATCAGCCAGCTTCTAAGAAACATATTCCTTTTTTCAACCACGTCATACACTTCTCTCTACTGTTATTAGATAAATAGAAAGCAAACTGGCTCTAACAGTAAGTTGTATTAAGTAATTACAGGTTAAATTGTTTTCTTTTTTCTTACAATCTTTAACTAAAAAAATGCCAGATAATGCCAACCTAATTCCCTGAGGTATACAATAATTGAAAGTAAATTAGAATAATCTCCATTTGGAATGAAATAAGAGGCTGATGACCCTGTGATCTGTTTTATGTTTAGGAGATAAGCTGATGCAATTTGCTTTTCTAATGCCCCGAAAACTTAACATGCATACCCATTCGTCTGTTGTTTGATTTTCTAGACCAACATTATCCCTTATAGAATGAAAGAGATGGTAGTGTTTTTCAGCGAGAGACCAACTGGGAATTTCTAATCATCATTTAATCAAACAATCAGGCTCTGGGACTTTGTGCTGGCATCAAACCCACAAAGGGAGAAGAGCATGCAAACATCACCTAGAACTGTCTTAGAACTTATAAAAACTGGCCCTTATAATTTAAGACAATTTTGGAGAAGCATCCTGAAACAAGTGGAATTCTCAAATCTCACTATTCTGAAGATTTTTTTAGTTCATGCATGAATAAACATACATATTGTCACATCCTAACCTCTAAGCCTATACCTTTGCAGTAATCCTGATCATACAGTAAGTGGGTAAAACATTTATGGGATATTGAAATGTACTAAATTTAACGTTTATTAAAACAATATATATTTTTATAATTTTCTTAACATATTCATGTGTGTCTTGTGCAGGGATGGAGATTACACAAGTTATATTAAGACCAAGACATAGACTGTATTCTCCAAGACAAAGACTTTACCTGCAGAAGCAGGACCAAGACTCAGCCTGAGGCCAAATGTTTCAAATTTCAAAAAAATGTTTCACAGCATTATATTTTGTACACCAAAGAATTCCAAAAAAAATAATGCAACAATGGTTAATTAAACTACTAAAATTACTTCTTGTTAAAAAAACTAATAATTGTCCTAATAAACTAATATTAAAGTTAATAAATGCAGCCACACATAGATACACATTCTTTGAACGTAATTCATTAATATGGGTTGTGCAATAGTTATATGATCAATTGAGGAAAGGGAAAGAGAAATCTTCTTGATACTTAAAATAAATATTTTTTGTCAAAGAGTCTGTTAAAAAGCATGTTTGTCACAAAACCCTAAAAAATCTAGTTTTTGCCAATATTACCAATAAATAATATCAGATTTAGAGGGGGCTGTAAAAGTGCAACCATGTTTATCCCAATTTTTTTCTGACCCACAGGGGGATTTTTACTACACCCAGCATAAATAAAAGTACAATTTTCATGTAGGACTAATTACTGCTATTTAATTGTCTGGAATCCGGCCTAAGAAGTAACAGACACAGAATAAAAAGCCTGTTATCATTCTTACTCTGTCTAGTAAACCGTAAAACGCACCTAACCTGCCCCCTGGTCCGAATGATTGGATACACCCTTCTTAAAGTGTTTGAATAAAAAAAAGTGCTCATGTTGCCTCAGTGTCTCAGTATAAGTGTATATTTTCTTCCCCCTATGGTGAAGGGTATAAAATCCACCTGTTGAAGGTGAAGGTTACCAACCAAACTCCTTTGCAAATATCTTATTTCACAAAGTGAGTTAAGATTATCTTTGCCACAGTTGGTTTGCTCTGCTCTCCATTTTCAAAGCAAACCAGATGCACCAGGTGTTTGTGCTCTGAAACAACTTATCAAACTCCTCAGGCAGGAAGTTTGAATAAAGAAGCAGGTGTTAATGCAGCAGCCCTCTGACTACTTCTTACGTGAGATAATAATAAAATACACTAAACATGCTTTGACAGACATGGTTCCTCATGTTTTTTATTTAATGAGATAATCAGGCCTTCGTCGGGTAAGTTGTTATCTCTTTCTGTGGAGGGAAACCTTCAGACAGTACTAAGATACAAAATTTTCCATCAAGTTTAAAATCTGCATCACCGCCAGAAAGGTTTTCAGTAAGCATGTGACAAATTTTTATCAGCCCGTGTGTCATGGGTCATAAGATAACCAAATGACTGCACGAGTGGCTTCCTCAATTTGTCAGCAGAATAATTCAGTTTCTCCCATAAACAAATCCCTCTGCCTTACCTAAAAAAAAAGCAATTACTGGAAAGTTTTCCAACTGACAGACTGCCAATCACAACTTCTTCAGATTCCTCCCACTTTTAGCTATTACTTTACTCCCTTATTTTGTTGACATGTGGTTTTCAAAGGCTCCCACTTCACAATTTAGGGGCAAAGCAAAGGGAGTTTCTTCAAAGCAAATTTATTCTCTGGGACTTTTTTCAGCTTATTGATGGAAACATAGCTCAAAGAAATAATTTACATTGCTAGGAAACTTAATGAACTAACATGCACTAAGTATTCAAGTCTCCCCCTGTTAACAGTGTATTTATTGTCCCAAAAAGGGCTCCATCTTAAAATCACCACCACTTATTCAAAAATAGGAAAGTACGGACTTTGTTCTCATCCTTCTCATTACCTCAGAAAAATATCAGAAACATGTCATCTTCTTCAGGAGGTCATCCCTGCAACCAGCCACGCGCCTTCAAATGATTCACCCCATTACGGAGCCAATCAGGATATAATGAAGCGCTGGGCAAACCCGCTGGCTGAGCCAGATAAATAATTTAATAGCACTTGTCATCCCTCTCCTATTCAGGCATTGCCTTCACCGAGGAGGAGAGAGACACATGAAGGCTTTCAGTGGTAGAGGGACTTCACCAAACAGGTGACACTCCCCCACATCACTGAGGTCCACCTCCCACATCCTTCCCCCTCAGTCACCTCCTCATCCTCAAATCAAACAGCCACCCTACCCCACCCTTTACTCTCCCCCATTGTCAGATGCCAGGAGACTGAGAGATGGAGATAGTACCACTTCGTTACCAACCTCTCACTCGGAGGCTTCAAACAGATTTCAGCTAATGAGGGAGCATTTAGAAACTCTGGGATGCCGACATCCAGGTAGAAGAAGATGAATGGGTGGAGGTGAGGAGTGGTGTGCAGTGGTGGGCTGCACACACATCCATGTACACATGAGAACATCCAAACCCACCTTCCTTTGTCTGACCCACACAGAGATAGCACACATTCACCTGTGCATACACACTTTCTCACACACATGGCTTAGGGTTGTCAGAGTGGGTGAACAAAGTGAATAGGATATGTGACTGACAATAAAGATTTCTTTTAACATCAGTGAGGGGGAGGCGGCAGGCCGGGTGGGAGATGCATGAGTCTGTGGAGACAGGCTGCAGAAGTTCGCATTACTCTGAGGGACCCGTCGACTGCATATGCCATCTTTAATGACGAGACCTCGCCAAACTGGCACCTATTGCGACAACCAGGAGGAAGAGGGAGAGCAAAGAAAGCAGAAAATCCCTCATTCTTTTTTTCCAAGCCCCCCACCTCACCTCCTTTAAATGTGAGTTTTAATAGACACTGCTAAATTTCTACTAGTGTCTCCTTAAAGTTTAATTCACCCACTTTTCCTTTTCCCCATTAAAAAGCTGTGACAGCAGCTGCAAACAGGACATTATTATTTCATATTATGAAAACAGGGTCTTTAGATGAATGGAAGGAGAAGAACTGTGACAAAAATATTTTTATGGAACTTTAACATTACAATGTCTTTATCTTTGTTCCACTACAGTTTATAATTATTAGATTAGATTTTAATAACAGAACTTTATAGCTTTAAACAAATAATGAGGATTTATAAGTGTGTCTCTTCTTTGGGGCTTGGGGGTTTTAAAGTAATCATTGAGCTATGCTAAATTCTGCTCTGTTGCCAACCTAACTGCCCTCAGATTGTCTGGTCACTAAATCAGATCTGGACTGTTTATGCCTGTTACCAGTTCATCCTATCTGGAGCCAGTCTGTTCAAAGCCTGCTTCCAACCTTTCAGTCATCATCCATTCTGCTCAGAGCCTCCCTCCACTCCACTTTAGACACTATTGGTCTTCTCAGGTCATAAATAGGCAAGTTGAGCCTGTCACTAGCAGGTTCTGCATAAATCTGTCTCCTCACATTCATACACATTTATCCACAAACTCTTTCAGTAAACAATTTAATTACAGTTGGTGTCTGGCTGAATCGTCTCAATACAAAAAGAAATCAGTCCAGAACAACTTATTCTATGGAATTCACACTAAAATAATTTCATCTGTCGATTTTTTGGCATCCAGTTTTTTTCACCAATTATTATTTGATAATGGGTGGATATAATAACTGCAGATAAGCTATATTTGCTGCATTTAATTTTTAATTGTTATGTTTGTATTACTTTAGTTAGCCTAGTATGTAAACCCTATAGCCGAGTATATGATCTAATATGTGAGATAGTATTGACAAACATTAATAAAGGGTTAAATCTATTTACATGCAAGGTCTTTAGAACAATTTAATCTGTCTGAACTATTTTTTCAATTAAGAATTCAGATGTTTTGATGACTGTGATTTGTGTAGGACAACAGAATATTTTTGAGCCAAATTATGCTGAATGGTTGTCCACATTCTGCCTCGTGGAGGTAGTTTAAATGCTTTATTTGATGATTATTTACTTATTTACTGCATAGTATGCAGCTAAGCTGAGCAGAGAAGAAATAGTGCAGGTTGAAGCAGTGTTAATTGGGGGTTAAATGCATAACTTCTCCAAAACTACACATGAACCAAATAAATGACTCCACACTAGGATTCGGCAAAGCGTAGTGACCAAAGTGAGCAGGCGTCTCATTTATAAAACATTGTTTGGGTCCAAAAATAAAAATTAAAACTTACAAAACCATGCTTAACACAGATAACTGTTCTAAAAAAGGTCCTTTGGTCAAGAAATATCCAATAGTCCTAGATAGATCTCACTGCTCTAACAATGAGAACCCACCACTTGAGATTAGTGGTGCCATTCATGAATGATTCAAATAATTTTTTTAAATAAACAAACAGTGTCGGTGAAAGAGAAGAAATACAATCACTTCTTTATCTCTTTCATTTCTCAGTTTACAGTTCCACCTTCTGATCCAACATTCAAGTCCTCCAAATTTACAAGAACGTTTAAGTATAACTGATTCTCTTACAACTAAAATAATATTTATAAGAGATGTAAATACACATTACCTTTAATTCCTTAGTGTAAAAACAAGAGAACTTAGTACTTATTTCTTAACATTTTTACCATAGTATAGTATTTGGAGCACAGCTATTCAATTGTAGGCCACAAGACAAACATCCCTAAAATGACAGCCTTAAATCCACAAAATAAAAGTACACTAACACAAACAATGACATACACCCACTCTTTTTGCAATTATTTGTAATGTAATTCCTATCAGAAACTAAATTATTGGCCTACCTACAGTACCTTACATTTGTAACTGTAACTCAAGAGTATTTTTGAGTTTCTGAATCCTTTACTTTCTCATTGCACAACAAGGTGGTCAGATAGTTACCATTGCTACCTCTTTTAGTTAAGAGTTTTGTCCTTATGACACCATCATTGTGAGACTCAGAATAGAAAACACTATGAACACCCACCCGCTTTTGTAAGCACAAAGAAAACACATATAAAAATGCCATGAAGCTATCCAAGAACCCCTCAGTCAGTCCCTTTTTCTCTAATTAGTAATTAACACATTCTTTTGTGCCGGCCTCTTTATTCATAGGCCGCTTCCTGCCAAACAGTCGATGCCAATGCCAGAATCAGATTTAAAGTATATAGAGAGTGAGGTGTGCATGGTATCCCGGTCAGTCAGAGAAAAATGGTTAAACAGTTTGGGAGTATTTAACCAACCAGCCAAACAACTTGCATTTTCTTCTTTTTTTTAATAAGTACTTAAAATGCAGTGAGATGACCTCTTGAAGCTGTATTCATGAGGTTCAGCAGTTTTGAAATAGTTATCATGTGACAGCAGTACAGAATCAGAGGTGCCTAGAGTTAAGAGTAATGAAAGTAGCACTACTTCAATGTATTTTCATAGTGAAATAGTGCTGATAATAAATATTGTTTTTTCAATTCTGCTAAATTGGATCTGATTTTTGAAAATTGTAAAACTTAATGAATAAAAATCTAAAAGGATCTGGACAGTTTTTTTACTACATAAAACTTTTGAAACCAAACGTTAGTTTGGTAGACATTGTATACAGGTTAAAATAGAGTATTCTTCGACATCTACGACCTCCATATACCACAGCAGGTTTAGCAAATAAAAAACACAAAGACAGAAAAAAAGAAAAACAAAACAAAAAAAAACTAAATTAGATGTCTCACAAACACTGACACATTATCGTTAAAGGTATTTGTCATTTTGTAAACTAACCAAAACAGCTTAAAGTGAAAAGAAGTTTTACTTGAATAAAAGTAGTGACGGTTGAAAGTAATATCTTTAAGAGGCAAAACCGTTGTTGAGTAAAACTACTAATAAATTAGGGCAAACGCAGCATCGGGTGAAGGTGTTT
Source organism: Cyprinodon tularosa (assembly GCF_016077235.1). Taxonomy (NCBI): domain Eukaryota; kingdom Metazoa; phylum Chordata; class Actinopteri; order Cyprinodontiformes; family Cyprinodontidae; genus Cyprinodon; species Cyprinodon tularosa. The sequence continues at coordinate 404,776 of NW_024038992.1, read as the reverse complement.
GCCCTGTAACGGGAGTGTTGATGGTTTGAGCCCTGGCTCCGGCTTTCAGCGTCATTGTGTCCTTGGTCAAGACACTTCACTTGCATTTCCTCATGATGGTGGTCAGACGGCCCGGTGGCACCAGTGTACTCCAGCTTCGCTTCAGTCAGTGAGGCCCAGGGCAGCTGTGGCTACAATGTAGTTTGCCATCATAGTGTGTGAGTGTTTGTGAGAATGTGTGAATGACTGAATGTAGCTAAAGTGCTTTGGTCAAGTCTCTTGGCTTGAAAAAGTGCTATACAATAAGTACAAGACACTCAACCTGCAGTGCCTACCATCAGAAGACCATTTACTGTATTACATTTTTTAAAGGTCCTCAAAAAATGTAATTGAGATTAGGTAACTTCAAGTATACCCCCCCCTTAAGAGCTTTAGTCGTAGAAAAGAAACTCATAGTCATGACTAGAGAACAAAGTTATTTTTGAGTTTTAAAATATTTAATTCACACAAATGAAAACAACTGTATGATGTCATTGTGGTCATTAAGTTTTCAAATTAAGATGAATGTGTACAAAACCTTTAACCAGGTCTGACCTGCAAGATGTTGGTAACGTGAATCTGTTTTGCACCTGCTTTTTTCTTTTTAAACCACCTTCTCAATGAGAGTGGAAATCAGACTGGATGGTTGATTCTTTTCATAAATTTTAGTATCTTCTTATTTCAGGCTTTGCTGCCTCTTGGCTGCCATTTGTCGCCCGCAGGCGGCGAAGCCCATCTCTCCTCGCACAGCGCTCTTTTATGAGCTTTGCCTTCACTCTCTTCATTACAGCCTGCCAGGCGTCATAGGTGGGACTTTCACACTCATCCCTCTGTCTGGATGCCTCCCTTCTGGCATTTATTATTTATTCTTTAACAGATATACTGTAATGTCCTCTTTAAACAGGCTCTGCTGAGCTGATTTAAGGCTGTAAAAAGATGTTCTGAAGGCCACCCTTAGAAAACACACTTGTATCTTGCAAGGGAGGGTGTTTCAGGTTTTATGGAGCTTGTTTGTGCATTTGTGTTGAGGGAATTGGGTTGTAAGTGATGGAATCTTATGTACAGATGAAGGGTTGAAGTTCAGATAAGTTACAGAAATGGGCAAAAGTTATAAATAAGTAAAATTGCATACACTCAAATTCTATATGAGGCTATATTGATGATGCCTTGAAGTTTGGAAACATTCGACCCTGATCCTAACCTCTCTGGTGCAGTTTCTTACTTAATGGTAAAAGGGAAAGCTTCTTAAGATTCTACAATCAATACTACTCTTCAGATCATCTGGGGCTCTATTTTTTTCACAAAACTTGACCACAGGAACAGTTACCACATTGTTGGTATTGAGATCAATGAAGTATGAAAAACATTATTCTATAGCAACACTTTACATTAGGAATAACTATGAATAAATAGTTATAACTTTCAGGATCTTATCAGTTATGTCCTCAGGGATATGATTGGCAGATTGTTAGGAATCCAGTTTGTTTGGTCTGTTGTTTGTGTTTGTCTCTCCCTCCACCACCAGGTGGTGCCCTATCCTCATTGGTCCTCCCTGCACACCTGCGTCTCGTTGGATCGTTATCAGGAGGAGTACTTAAGCAGTGGACTGTCACTACCTCCACGTCAGAGTGTTTGCCAGTTTTGGGTACTCTAGCCAAGCTGAGTTTTGCTGAGTCTAACTGAGTCTTTGTTTCTCTGAGTTCTAACTGTGTTTTTGGCCTTCTTCCCCTGGAAGGATTGTTTGAGTCTCACACTGAGCAGGGGGCTAACCTCCACAAGTTCTGTTTGAGTCCTCCTGGTTTTCCGAGTGACAGTCTGCTCAATAGTTCCTCTGGGTCCAACCAGTGTCTACCTGTCAACTCTCCAATGAGTCTCTACCTCTAGATCAACCCACAGTGACTGGATTCAAACGTGAGTCCCTTACCAGCGTTATCCTTACGACATCCAAGATTCCCACGGTACCTGAACTCACCTCTGTGAACTTCCCTCCTCCCTTCCAGTTCCAGTTCACCAGCCCTCTGAGTACCAGATCCAACCCCTCATTCCTTACCTTAATAAACCTGTTAAACCTTTGCCTTGCTCTCTAAGTGGGTAGTATAACGTGATGGAGTTCTCATTTTCTTTAAAGATCAAATCATCATCCTCCACCATCAACCTCTTAATCTTTGATCCCCCCCCTCCAACCCACCACCGCCATTCGTCGTTCCCCCCCCCCAAAAAAAAAACACATAACTATTTTATCCAACCAGATAGTGTGAGTTTCACCAACTAGATATTTTCTGGGTTTCATCAATTCATTCAATCAGTTCATCATGGATCCCTGAAAGGTTAAGGCAGTCAATTATTAGTCCACTCTACCACACCAAAAACAGCTCCAAAGATTCTTACAGTCCATTAATCTCTATCAGTGCCACGTTAAATCTTACAGTTAAATTGTTTCTTCTCTTCATGCTTTGATATCAACAAAGCAAAAACTTTTGTGAAATTAAAATGCCAGTTACGCTTGCTCTAGACCTAAGGAATCATTCACATCTGATTGAGTTCCTAGTTATCTATATTCTTAAAGATAGTTTATAGAGGAGTTTAATGTTTTGGGCTAGAGGGTAGGAGACATTCTCAGCCAGTGGCATGCTGACACTCACGCGTAAATGTTTCAATCTCTTACAGACCAGGGACAAAAATTATCAAGCCAGATACCCTTCTTAGGGTTATTTATATTCAGAGCCACACACTGAGGGGAGGGAGAACTATAATCTTCTCAGATGAACTTGGTTGACCTGGCGAGGAAATTCTTGAACTCCCATTAGCAAAGTCCTTCCCCTGAGAGCTGTCCCATGGACTCTCTGTTTGTCCCAGATACCCCCATTACAAAGGATATTAACTTTTCGTTATTCTTCAAGACCCATTTTTCATCCAAGCATTACTGAGACCATGTTGGCGGTACAAGACCTTTTCGGTATATGACTATGGTTTCTTAGGTTATGGAGTTTGTCTTTTCTTGGTTTTTGCCATCCATTGTTTATTTTAGTTCATTTGGGAAATGTTTCAAAAATAAAACCTACCAACTGAATGACAGAGTATGAAATAGCATAGTTTTTCTTTTCTGCAAAAGTAGAATATAACTACCTCCCCGTTTAGTTGAGTGAAACTGAGGTGCAGTAAGCAAAGCTGCTTTTTCCTCTGGCTCAGACACAGCCTAGAGCCCCACAGCAGTCAGAAACAGGTACATAAGATATTAAAAATGTCTTATACATCATAAATATCTGCAGCATCAAACACTAAATATGTATAGATGTGTTTAATAAGATTTTAGACAATGAAGGGCGATTTAAAAGTGTAACTGTAAATGTTCATACAATTTATATTTGAGGTTGTCGGCTTGCTATGCATAAAGTAGTTGAAAATACTTGTACTCACTGTCTTCCACTGCATTTGCAACTGTACCACAGGAGAGGTGGTCTCAGAAGAGACTCCCAAATCTTTCTCTCTGGGGACACCATCTCTGGCTCTGTTGGGGGGGAGCCTGAGGAGCTCCCAGGTGAGTATGTGGGTATTGGGTCATTCCTTGCGGCCCTCTAAGCAGGAACACCTCCTACAAAGAATATTTCCACTTAAGCCGACTTCTGTTGATATGGAGGAGAAGGAGGTCTATTCTGAACCTCTACATGGTGGCAAGGAATACTCTTCCAATCTGAAGTGAACAAGCCCACTTTTTCCTGTTGAGAACCTTGCAGGAGCTGATTATCATCTGGGTCTCTTCAAACACAGCTGCAAACTAAGCCACCAGAATCATGTCATTTTCAAAAAGCAGGGAAAAGATCCACTAGTCCCTGAGTTTGAGCTTTTCCAGCCCGTGCGCCTAGAAATAATGTCCATAAAGACTATGAACTGTACTGGTGACAGAAGGCAGCACAGTCAGAGTCCAACATGTACCAGGAACAGGTCAGACTTCATGATGTAATGCTAACCAAAACTTCTACTCCATGTATACAGAGATGGGATGCTCCCAAGTAGAAGGATCCAAAGCGGCACCTCCAAACTCTGTGTGACCATACTCCTGAAGCACTCTCCCTAGGTCACCTCAACAGACACAATTAAAATCCTTCTCCCGGTCCACCAAAAACATTATTGCCCTGTTGGTTAAACTCCCAAGCAAACACGAGCACCCAGGCATAGAGCTGGTCCATCATTCAACGGTCAAGAAAAAAAAACTAACATACTGCTCCTCCTGAAGCCCACATTTGAAAATCAGATGGACTCTCCTCTGAAGCACCCTGGCATAGACCCTTACTTGAAGGCTGAAAAATTGCTTGAAAATAACTATGTCATAACTTATAGTAAGGCTCACACAAGTTTAGATGTTCAAGGAATTAGTTTTGATTGAGAACTATTTCATCCCGACACACGTCTTGTAAGCAAGCTAATTTTTAACATGTAAACATTTGAACCAAAATATTGATAGGAACTAGAATCAAAACAAGAAATCACAACAAGAATGTAGGACTAGCAGGGGGACACTAGTGAGTTTCATCTGAGCCCAGGTGGAATGGACCATGTTTTTACACTTGCAGAATTCATGTAAGGGTCATAAGTATGTTTCTTTAGATTGTGTTTTGTAGGTTTGGAGAAGGCCTTACACCATCGACCCTATGTTATGTCTTAAGGGGATCTTACAGAAGTATCCAATATCTAAGTGGGTTTTAAAGGCTATTCTATCTTTGTGTGGCAAGAGTAGGTGGAATTGAAAGATGTTTTTGGAAAATTTTAGTTTTCAATAGGTTGCTCAACAACGCCACCCTGGGAATTTCACCCAGGGGATATTACCCCTTTGGTTTAAGGCACACAGGTTTAATTATGCAGAAGGTAAAACATCTGAGACTGCATTTCAGAATGTTTATTAAATTTTTTCTAAAATACTCGGTTCTTAGAAGCCAATTCTTTAAAAATGAAAACCAAAAAGAAACAAAGAAAACTGCAGTGGCTGAGGTTGCCGGCCGAAGGAGCGCTATGGGGATGACATCCAAACACAGCAAACCAAAAAAGAAAAAAACCCTTAGACACACCAGACGCAGTGAGATAACCCAAACCCAGGAATCACGGCACAAAAAAGAGGTAGACACCGTCACCACACCGACGCCGGACCTCAGCAACTGCAAACAGAAAAACAGGTAAACACAACTACTTTAAACACAACAAAATAAACAAACAATATTTCAGAAATAAATCTTCAAGTTTAGAAAGAATCAAAACATTTGTAAGCAAAATAAAAAAAGAAACTAAGAAAGAAAGAAACTAATCGATGTAGAAAACACAGATTAAAAACAATCATCAAGGCTGGGGGAGGTCCTCCTGCCATACCACGAGGCCACACCCCAAACGCCGCGTCGGAGCAGTCCAAGTTTAAGGCAGGTACACTGCCGAATCCAGGAAAAGAGAAAAGGGCGTCCGATAAAAAGATCCAACAAAGAAGAGAACAGAGCAGCAGTGGTCCAAAGATGAGATGGACCTAAGAAAATTGATTAATCACTGAACAACCATGGGAACAAACTGAACTTACAATGAGCATTGAAATCTTTCCTTTTAGTCCACCCAACCGCACGTACACACACACACTGGTGATGAGGACGAGGAGAGTGATAGTGTGGCGCATTACCTATCGTCACAATTGCGCTTAGATTTAATCAGTAATCAACGGAAGTGCAGAGAGAGAGAGAGAAACACCTACCACCAGCAATCGTAGGAGTTGTTGTACGAGTTGCGATCCATTGCCTTTTTTCTCTTTGTCAAAAACCCACAGGGCGCGAGCCACTCGGTGGTGATACACAGCTGACACATCTCAAAATGAGCACAGCTGCCCTTTATATACCCCGCCCACTTTACCCGACTGGAGCTCCACACCAGCAAATAATCAGTATGGAAATACTAATATTTCAATACCACTACACTTGCATAACCAAAGCAGGAACTGGGTCCGTATTCTTGGGACAAATTTGAGCATGTGTCCAGTGATCCCAATGTCACCATTGATGTCAAGATATGGTATTAGATTTTGTGTGGGCACAGGTTTCTGGCAGGTAACAAAAGACTATGGTTATGTGAAAGAGAATAATAAATAAAAGTCTTTAACCATGTCTTTGAGATTTCTAAAAAAATAAAAATAAAATAAATCAGACCATTTCCCTCTGTTGTGAAGTTTGAATTAAGAAAAAAGCAGCATTGGTGTTCTTTTTTATCGTTTTTCTAACAATATTAACAATATATGTTTTATTCTTCACTGTTCTAAACAGTGACTACTTTTGCAACGCTCTTTGAGAGTTTTTATCCACATATAGATCTGCTGCAAAGGTCATAGAGCAGACTGGGATTCCCAACAAGACCTTTTTTATCTCTAAAAAAAAAGGACATAGAAAGGTGCTACTTTAAAGCTGATGGTTTCTTTACATTTCTCACCCTGTTTATCTGAGCTGCACCTCCACAGCTCTGTGTGACCTTTTCATTAATTAACAAGGATCCAACAGACAGCAGAAAAAAGTAATCATATCACACTACAGAGACAAAGAAAGACCTCTTTGTCTCTGAGAGTAATTAGAACAAGTGGACTCTGTATTTCTGAACACCTCAAGAGAGAAAGTTGAACTTCAAATCATGTTTAAATTGCTTAAAGAAATAAGGGATCAAATTGTTTGGATTGATCTTTATTCAATAAAGATCACTTTTCAATGTGTTTGATGTGCATATTAACGTGGGGTTAAAAGAAAGATTTCATAAAATAAAATGATGAATAAAATGTTAAACTTTTCCTCTGCATGTCAATTTTATTTTACATATCCATATCATATTTGCACTGTATCAACCAATGCATTGCTATATTGAAAGATAGGGGCTTAAAGCCACAGCCATCAGAGAATACAGGTTGTATGAGGCTGTTAAAAGTCTCAAACAGTCCTCAAGTAAACAGTACATGTTTAAGTAACAGCCATAGAAAGCTTCAAAAATGCCTCTAAGCACTGTGAATTAGGACATACTTTTAAAATTATCTGGTATTTTCATTATTACGATCATAATTCTCATTATTTCCTACTTCCTCAAGGCCTTGAACCCTATTTTTCTTTAGACACCTTTGTAGATCTTCCCCATTATGGGCACTTATTGCACGTATTCTAAAAAAACAATGTGGTACATGCAATTTTTCTTATTTGGAATCTGCCAAAAAGAGACTGCTGGATGGATGGATGGATCAATGGATGGATGGATGGATGGATGGATGGATGGGTGACTGGTTTGTTTGGATTATAAATAATAGAACTGTAATTGATTACATTTTTCTTAAAGTAAAATATGGAAAATTTGAAAAAAATAAAATAAAATCACATTGATATTACATACATTGATAATATGATGTGATGTTGTAGTTCAATTTATCTATGTCACATCTAGAGCAAAATTATTTAATTGTCACCTTGGCTGTTGTCACACATCAGATCCAAATGCAACCCATATCTGACTTTCTCTCAGCAGTCTGAAGGGCCCAGTTCTGATATTTTCAACTTAAGAAAAATCTGATTGGAACCGTTTGCATATGTGGTGCTAAATTGGATACATATCTAATAGTGCTGTGTATTAACTTGTGTGTGAATGATTCCTTGGTCACATCAAGTTATCTAAGATGCCTCCAGCAATAAAACTTTGGTCAGTTTTGTATGCCAAAAGCTGAAAATTTCTGTTTGTCTTTTCAGATGGGACAAAGTGGTCTGAAGTATAAGAATGTGGAAAATTAGGAAAGCTCACTGTCTGGTGGACTCCTGGGTGTGGCCTTGTCCTCGGCCCTCCAGATTTATGATACTTGGTAAGCATCTTACAAATCGCTGCCAAGATTGGAGCCAGGAGCTAATTAAAACCTTTCAGTGGGATCCCTGTAAAGTCACTGATCCACCAACACACAGTCATCAATCTCCACAATCTCCAAAAGAGTGAAAGATGACGACTAAGGACTATACTACAGACACAGACATGGATTTAGACTCCAATTTAAACCATGCTCATACAATATAGCATAATTAATCTGGATGAGGTCATACTGTATTAAAAAGATTCAGAAAGCAAAAGCCAAAGCCAGGGGCAATTTTAGATTTTCTTTTTTAGGTGTTCTTAAGATCAGGGTTGGATTGTGTACAGAACTGATTTAAAACAGTTAACCAAAAGACACATTTAATATGAATAAGGATAACTTAATAAATAAAACATAAAAATTCCACCTTTACTTACCTCTGGGTTTCTTATGTTATGGTTTTACACAAAATGTATATTCTGACATATTTCAAACACCATCAGTAAAATGTGATAGCTTGTATAAAACCAAATGAGTCATTATTTCTCTTGAAAACTTGCACCACCAAAATGCATTGCTCTCAGTATCTTACCTGGATGTGGCTGCAACCAAAACACACTCGATTATTATATCTGGCAAATATGATTGTTCTTTTAATACAGAAGAAAGAAGAGAAAGGATGTGTCACTCAAGTCACAAAAGTCACAATTTCTGCCAATAACAAAGAATAGAATAGGATAGAATAGAATAGAATAGAATAGAATAGAATAGAATAGAATAGAATAGAATAGAATAGAATAGAATAGAATAGAATAGAATAGAATCAGGTACAAATGTATAATAAATTATGGAACCCTTCAGTTTTGATATTAATTTCTATGCAGGTCTATGTGATGAATGGTATTACCATCATGACAATCTGGAAGAATGTAGAACAATAGATTTTTGATAGGTTAAAACTAGAAGACGTGATCCCTGTGTCTTATAGGTGAAAACCTGTCGTTTTCTATTGAGCTTTGGAGATAAAGCAGCTCTTCTTTTCTCTAGCAGATCTCTTTGAACCCAGTGATGTAACTTTGCTTTCCTGACTTCTTAAGACAGGGGAAATTATTAAGGAAGATATCCTTCTTCTTTTGTTTCATCCTCTGTTTGACATCAGTGAGCAAAAAAACAACCATTAACGAGGCCTGGATGAAGTATAACAAAAGGGGTTCATTCACCATAGTGGGATGTTAGACAGGAATGTCAAGGTTTTGTTTTGGTGTATCCAAGGGCTCTTGATGGAGGAATGAAAGGGTTAATGCAAGGGAGGATCATTTTTCAAAGCTCTTTTCTTTTACCCCTTTTCATTACAATAATGATCATGTATTATCCGTTCTGACTGCATCTCTTACCAAACTGATGCACACCAACTCCAAAATCACAAAATAACTACTTTATGAAAACATGAGAATAAATTAAAAGTCAGAAACAATTCAGTCATTTATTTTTATGAAAACGTTTCCAGTGCGTAAATTATTGTTATTGTTACTTTTTTTTTTATTCACTAAGAAATTTATACATTATTGCAGTGTTGGCTAAATAACTTCATGATTTCCATGCATTTCACAGAGAAAAATTCAATTCATACAATACATTTTCTTCCTACGTTCACTCTAACACAAGAATTAGAGAAAAAATCTGATGATACCTTTTTTCTGTTTTAAATATTTCTAAGATTTGTTTCCTTTATATCACCATTCCCTATCACAGCTTCTTAGGTGGGATGGGAGGAAATTTTTGTCTGTTCAAAATCATTTAGCCAAGAGGCACATGCTCAAAGATTTATGAAGAGAAGCAGAGCCAGGGGTGAGCTTCTCAATTTCCTCCAAATAGCATCTTTCTGGAGTGAAAAGCTGCCTCTCGCTGCAGTATGTTTACATACAAACAGTGTCATGGAGCTTGCAATTATTTGCTGGGCAAAGTCTAACGTTTACATGGAGGGTGACACCAAGTCTACAGCTTTGTGCGCTGGCTTGACTGGCTGCTGTACTGTGGCTTATCTGCAACTCTATATGCTGTCTGTGCGGTTTACAGCATTTACTGTATTACCTTTTGAAAATGCATTTAAAACGATTAGCCTTTTTTTCCACGAATGATATCGTATTGTGAATTTATACAAAATCTTCTTAAGCGTTGTTAGTATTTCGTGCCTGGATTAAGGTTTTCACCTTAAAGCTTTTTTTCCAAATTGCTTCAAATTGCTTTACTGAATCTTGATGTAGGCCCACTGTATGTGTCCGCTATCCATTAAAACCAATAATCCCAACCTGTTTATAGTAACATGATAACATTTTGATTGCAACCTCTGTGCACATGGAAACAGTAGAATCATTAAGGTGCTTTAATTTTGATCTTTATTGTTATTTTGTATACACAGAGTGTATACAAAGCTAAATCCCTTTTTTACAGCTTTCATTTTCATTCCATAAAGTGCAACAGTGATCAGGTGCAAACAGTGTGGGAGAAAATACATGGTGCAAAAAGGTATTGATATGGAAGTTCAGAGCATTAAATATATATGGTGCAAATATGTAGTATTTTGGTTTGGTGTTATCAGTGTGATGCAGAGTCTGTGACATTATTTCAGAGTTTTCTCAACAGTTAAGCTGTCTGATAGCGGTGGGGAAGAAGCTATTGCGGAATCTGCTGGTGCTGCACTACAGGATGTGCAGCTCCATCATATGCACAAACTATTTCTCTAAAAGAAGGGAGAGAATGTAAATCTTTGTTGGGTAATTGACCATAAGTAATTACTATATGCACATGGGTCATGGCTTCCTTATAAGAAATAATATTTTTTCTTCTTTCCTTTTCACTACAACCCAGACCTTTTTTTCACAGCAATCCACTCTCCACCACCTTAATAAATTTAGACGTAACGTGTTGAGTGCAACGTTATATGTCAAATGATCGGTAGAAATGCAACAATAGTTTTTTTTTCATTTTCACAAAAAATCATTAATGTGTTTAAAAGGCCTCTGAAAGTAAACTCATATTATTACCATAAATGGGCCAGAATCAGGGGGCAAAACTATAAGTATTATTTTGACTTTGCTTGGTTGTGTTTTTATGTAAACAATTTCCCATGAAATATTTTTAAACTACTATGAGGATTAATATTTTTATTTATTTTAAGTACAAATATAGAAACTTCAAAATCTTTAAATATTTTTTAAATAGTTTATGCCCTTATGATAACAATTAACCCTTCTGATAGCTACTTCCAGCCAATATTACACCATTTCGGAAAGCACATATAATCTCAAACTGATTGTGTGAACTTACCGTAATAATGAGTTGACTGTAACCCCGATTGGATTCATCGTAACATACTGTAAACCAGAATTTCCCCATTGTGGGACAATAAAGGGATTTTCTATTCTATGCTATTGTAAATACAGCATCGGACAGTTGTCATGACCAGAGCTCATCTCAGGTGGACAACTCTCAGTGGACATGTTTTTAACGAATGGATAAATCCGCATTAAAATTGGACTTCTACAAAAGTTAGCTGGCTGAGCAAAACTGTCCATGGCTGACCAGTAAATGAGAAAGAGAATGTAGAACATTTTGAGTAAAATACTTTATCAAGGTAAAATCTTTATTCCAAGTGATCCGTAGTTCTTTTTAGACCTCGTTCTGCAGAACTCTATTTTCCAGATTCACACCAACATAATTTACAACCTTCCTTAAACAACTGACAAAGATTCTTCAGAAAACTGCAGAAGAAACATTTTCAAAAAACGTTCCTATAGAGGCCATAAAAGCAGAGAAATGGGACCCGAAGCCAGTTTTGATAAACAACAATTGTGAATTGCTTAAACATTATATATGTCAATAAAATAATTGATAAATAATTCATTTCATAATAAATCAAAAATTCTTCTTAAGGATGTTTTAAACTATGAACTGTGCAAAGCTCCTCCTTTCTCACAGTTTTATTTTTCATGATCTTCAGTGACTACAGAAGAACCACCGCATTGTGAGAGATGCAGGTCGCATCAAACTTAGTGTGTGTTTGTTCCTGCGTGCTGTTTTTCCTCTGACATGTTGTTTATCACAATGCAAAACTCTTATTATATATTTAAAGGACCTTTGAAATGATTATGAGCTTTTGGCCCATGAGCCTCGGCGTGGAGGAAAACAAAAAGAAGAGAGAACGAGAGCATAAGGCAGAACAGGGAGAGGGGGAAGGAGAACAGGAGGAGGGAGGCACAGAAAGCATCTCCAGAGCAAAACAAAAGAAGAACAAACAAATGCCTCCTTTTTACCGAAACGAGATAATAGAAGGAGAGAAAGACAGAGGAATCAGAGGTGTGTGTGGTGTATGCATGTATTTGGAGCATTGTGGGACCCATTTAATGGAAAAATAGCACGTTGTGGGGACTGACTGCTCCTTGTGGGGACCAATGTCTCTTCCCCAATGAGTACAATTGCTGTTTAAGGGTTAGGTGTTAGGTTTAGGACTAAGGAGTGAATTAAGTTTAGATTATGTACCCGCAATGGTTAGGTTAGGGTAAGAGATGTGGTTAAGTTTTAGGAATAGGTTAGAAATAAATGGAAGTCAAAAGTTCCTACAAAGATAGAAAAAATGCCCGTGTGTGTGTTTAAGAGAGAGAGAGAGAGAGAGAGAGAGAGAGAGAGAGAGAGAGAGTGGATGGGGGCTTTGTTGTCGTGCGCTGTTGTCGGCACACAGCGTCACTTTTTCTCTTTCAAGAACAACATTCACGCTAAAGAGTGTGTGGAGGGGGATTCAGTGGAAGTTGGGAGAAATGCTTCAAGCCCCTGTTATAGACATTCCAGGTCTATATGTTTAAAAAAAATATATAGATTATGGAAAATAACAAAGAACAAGGATGATCATCAGTTAACAGAGTGTTGGAGGAAACCCTGTAAAGCAAAAATATTAAGGGACCAAGGATGTCTCACTTTTATTGCCCATCCATAGTCCCTGGTTTCCACTTCTAGGAATCACTTTCTTAAAAATAAAAAAAAATTTTGTCAATACATTTGTTACTTCTCAAGCTTTACCCAAGATCAACAAAGCTAACTGTTAATACAAATTGTTAAAATTATTCATTTGAAAATGGATTGGTCAGTTCTTATCCATACCTCCAAATCAGTATAGGTGTTAAGTTTCCTCACCAGACTGACATTAATTATGAAACTGTTAACACCCTTTTGCGGTTACGTTAGTTTTTAAGAACAATCAAACCTAAAACTGCATTCACACTAAATGTAAATGTGGCTAGGGATTTACATGTTATTCCTTTGTAAAGATGTGTTAAAGAGCAAATAAATGATCAGCAAAGTAAAGGAAACTTTTCTAGGTATGTGAACAGCACGATTTGCATAAACAGAGCAAAACTAAATTTAGTTGGAGTTGAAAAACCTCAATTTTTCTGTCAATTAGCTTTACTTGAACCAGTTATGGTCTGGATGTGGTTGTGATGTTGTGTAAAAGAGTGAGACAGAGAAAAACCTTTTTTTTTTGCAAAAAGAGTAAGAGCATCATTAACCTGGCCACAATGGCTGCGACTAAGCTGTATAAATACAAGCAGCAATAGGGGGATTAGATGAGCACTAATGCACACCTGGAAAGAGTTAGACAGGTGAATTGAGTGAGCAACTAGGCCACCCATCAGTGCCAAGATCATGACACTGGGTTGACTCATATGATTCTGAAGCCTCTGTTCACCTTTTTACATCAGACACAGCACCTTGAGTCACTGGGTAAAATCAAGGTCTGCCACTGTCATTTGAAAAGACAAAAGAAACCGGTCTTACAAGATTTTCTGTGACCCATTATATATTGTGACCAAAGGAGGCCACGAAGTATGATGGGTCACAGATTATGATGTAACACTTTCAAGTTGATAGACATTCCTATTTGATGACACTGTGAAGTGAGCTGGATGGTTCACTACAATGTCCCTGTAGATTGTGATAGAGAGGGAAAATGTCAAGTGACCTCAGCTTTATTAACCACATCCAGTAATCACATTTGGTGTGAAAACATCTTTAGACATTTGCTTCAGGTTCCCTTTATTTTCTAAATATTTTTTGTTTTAAAAAATATTATATGTCTTGTTAAGGTACCTTTTCTTTTCTTAGATGTCCCTCTTTGTTTGATAAGGAACTTCTATATTTGTTTAAAAATAACCTGGTGAATTGACCCTGCAGGATCAATAAGGGTAATCAAAAGTAGCCTTTTGTGCAGTTCAGAGATATGTGACCTAGAAGAACTTGGAAATGATCTTATAGACTGAGTTATTGAAAGTTATACTTAGGCACTTAGTCACTTAGACAATTTGTACTGTTTAGTACAGCTTTTCAGACAGTAAATGAACATTTCCTTTCCATAAAGTGCAGCAGTGATCAAATGTAAACAGTGGGGGAGAAAAATGGTGCAAAAAAGCATTTATATGGAAGTGATTAATATATAATAAGCAATCATGCAGTATTTATGGTTTGATGTTATCAGTGTGATGCAGAGTCTGTAACATGATTTATGTATTTATTTATTTTTTTTATTTAATAAATTTTTTTCAACAGTTCAGCAGTCTGGTGGCAGCGGCAGAGAAACTGTTCTGGAACCTGCTGGACCTGCATTGAATGCTGCGAAGCCTCTTTCCAGAGAGCAGCAGGGAGAACAGTCCATGGTGGGAGTGTGAGGGGTCATTTATAATGTTACAGGCTCTGGACACATAGTACTGGCATCAAATGTCTTTTATGGAGAAAAGAGGAGCCCTGATGATCTTCTCTGCTGATCTCAAAACTCTTTTCACTTTCTTACAGTCTGAGGTACGGCACCCTCCACACCACACAATGGGACAACTGGTAGACATGCACTCTATGGTTCTTCTGTAGAAGGTTGTGAGGAAGGTGGGACCAGGTGGGTTTCTCTTCATCCTCCGCAGGAAGTACAAGTGCTTTTGTGCCCTTATTACTTGTGAGGTGGTGTTTACAGTCCAGGTGAGGTTGTCTGTGATGTGCTCCCCCAGTTAGTTAGTTAGTGGTTAAGGTATTGCACTTATGTTCCAGAGGTTTTGAGTTCAAGCCCCACTCCCACGGAATGCCACTCTGGGTCCTTGAGCTAGGCTATTAAACCCACACTGCGGCCTGGGCGCCGCTCAATGGCAGCTCACTGCTCCCCAAGGGGATGGGTTAAATGCAGAGAGTTAATTTTGTTGCTTTGTAGTTGTGACAATGTAATGCCAATAAAGTTGAATTCTATTCTATCCTCTATAGTCCTTGTCGTTGTCCTCTCTGTTGAAGCCCACCACCGTGGTGTCGTCTGCAAAATTCACGATGTGATTGGTGGTGAACCTTGGGATGCAGTCATATGTCATAGGGGTGAACAGCAGGGGGCTCAGAACGCAGCACTGAGGGGAGCCTGTGCTTAGGGTGATGACATCAGATGTGTTCTGTCTGACCCGCACTGACAGCAGGCTCTACAGCAGGGGTGCTCAAGTCCAGTCCTCAAGAGCTACCATTATAAAACTTTTAGATGCATCTCTTCTCTAGCACACTTGAATCTAAATCCTCAATCCCCTTATTTAGCTCACTTAATTAAGCCACTCATTTGATTCAGGTGTGTTAAAAATGGTGGCATCAAAAAGTTGCAGGATAGTAGCGGTTGAGGACTGGACTTGAGCACCTCTCCTCTACAGTACGCTTGGGAAAGAAACTTCTTAATTCTGGGAAAGTATCAGTATCATTTATCTAAGAAAGGAACATACAAATTCCATGACCAACCTTGTGGTTTTGAATATGAACCTGTAAACTCCAGAGACCATACTGTATCTCTGGTAAAGTAACCTTTAACTTTGATGAAAATTACCTCTTTGTCATGACCTTGGCACAGACGACTGGTTTGATTGTTCATTCCATTCACCTGCCTAAATCTGCCCAGTTCTCATTACCTCTCATCTGTGTCACCTGCTCCAGTCTGTATTTAACCTGCCTGCTTCCAGTCATCAGTGCCATATTATTTGAGCCTTTGGTCAGAGTTCTTAAGCGTACCTGATTGTGTTCTGATTGCCTTATCCTGACCCGTTCTGCCTTTGGACCTCTGAGCCTACCTGTTTCCATTCTGATCGTTTTTCCTGTCCTGTCCTCAGATTCCTGCTGGATTCTGTCTGTTGACCGAAGATGGATCTTCTTCCCGACACCAACCTGGATATCCCTTCAGTACCTCTTCGGATCTCTGTGTCATGATCGGTTCTCTAATGGAGACCCAAAGATGCAGAACACCACTGACGGACACAGGATGAAAAGTTTAACAAGTTTATTTGCACAAAAACACTGAATATGCCGAAGGCTGGTTCGGGCCTGGATTCTGGTTTCACCGAAGTCTTGAGGGTTCTTGAGGTTCTCTTTGGGAGAGTCACTGTTGGTTCTGGAGAAGGATTGAGTAGCAGAGTCCGTTAGCTGCTTCAGCGTCTCACGTCTAGTTTGAGCAGACCTTGGCCTTGGTTTCCCAGCTCTAGCCCAGAGCTGCTTGGAGGTTGTCTGAGAATCTTCAGGGTTTGGCTCTGAGGGTCGGCTCGGCAGGTTAGCTCTTCCAGAGCTTTCACGGAGGAAGCACGAGTTTCCTAGAGGCACAGAAACAAAGGTTAGAGTCCAACTAGGGATTAGAGTCATGGAGATAATCACTGAGATCAAGGCTTTAGCGCTGACCAACTGGAACAACACTGCGGCGTTGAGACAAGGTCTGAAGACAGCTTATGTAGTGGATCCTCTGATGATCTTGATGAGCTGCACCTGTGCAGGAGGCTCCCTCAGAGGATCCACGGCGGACTCTGCTGGAGAAAGATGGGATTTTCTCCAGCTCCCAACACTCTGATCTTCTGGCCTGGACTCCTGTGAACCTCTTCGACACCGGCTTTGGCTTAACCCTCTGGATTGTCCTGCCTTCCTTCATCTGCTTGGATCTGATCTCCTGCCAGTTCTGCAGTCTTCAAGGCTTCAGCATCTGAAACTATCTGGGCAGCGTTTGCCGCATGGTGATGGCAGCTATCCGGCTGGAATCCATCTCTTTCTCTGGGCACGGACTGACCTTTAAGACCAGGTTAGTGACTCACACATTCTTTTAATGCTTTGTCAGATTAATTTGGTCACTAACCTGTGTTTCCCTCCTACAGAGGTTCCTGCCATAGACAACCAAGCTGTGCATTGCGCATCCTTCATTTCTAAATAAATGCCCTTTGAAACATCATACTGTCTGTCTGTCAGAATACTGGGTTGTCTGTCCTGAGCCATGACACTCTCAGTTTTAACACCATACCAGGTAGTGTAGATAATATAGAAAGAAAAACCTGTAAAATCAAGAAGAAAAAAAAAAACACTAAGCTAAAACATTCACTGTAAGATTCCTTATAGAAAATGATAATCAAAAACAACTGTTTTCTGGAAAGCACCACATTTCAGCCACCCTTAAAGCAGCCCAGTACCAAAATGTACTCTGGAGATAAGACCTTTTGTTCCAGAAAACTATGGTATATTGGTACCAAAATTTATATGAAACATTTAACACCATCTAAAAGCCTGCATAAAGTATTAGAGTCCAAATCATTGTGCACATGGTTGTTGCCCTGGGGTGTATTATAATTATTATGATTGTTCATTGCTGCTTGCAGCAAAGTGGTTCTTGGTTTGATTCCCCACCTGGGGTCTTTCTGCATTGAGTTTAACTAATCCACACATGTTTGTGAATTTTCTTGAAGCACCCACCTTGATGACTAAGTCGTGAAATATACATGTCAGGAAAATTGGTCTCCTAGAGCAAAAGAGTGAGTATTTGTGTGCATGGTTGTTGGCCCCATGTGTGTCAATGTTGCCAGCTTGGCAAACTTTCCAGAATGTACCATTGTTTACCTTTTTTCAGCCTGCATTTTCATCTTATTTCAAACAGAATCGGAAGATATTATTAGCTTTAAATGTTTATTTTATTCCATTTCATATTTTCATTTCCTTCGATAAATGTGTGCGATAGCTTCTGGCCTTGTCCTGACAAACCAACTATGTCTAGTGGTGGCTCTGGCTATAACTCAGGGCAGGACTTAACAGCTGGCTGCCTGACAGGAGAGCTGCCAAACGCTGGCACTGAGCGGCAGGCTGCTAAACCCTTGCACATTTTTAATTAGACCCTCACAGCCATGTCTTTGAGCCATCATAAACATGCAGAGGAAATGCAAAGCATCATTTGTTCTTTCATATTTGCTAACAAAATACTTTTTCTCTTCAAAGTTTTGAGCATGCCAAACCTGGGGGGTATTACTTTCTCAGTTTCATAATATCATTTAGATATAATTTACACAAGCTATGAAAGGCTATGAAAAATACAACTCCAAATATTCCCATTGATAGTTATATCACCTAAAACAGTTGCATAACAAGAATATTTTGATAATGATTTTGGATTAAACAAAGTGTTTCCTGCCTTTCTCTACTCTTACAAGTGAATTCATGCCTTCTGCTTCTCAGGAGATGAAACAGCAGGCTTTAAATCACCTCATCATTGTCCTGACCTGTAGCGAGAATCTTTCACAGACTCACACGTCCAGCATGAAACCTGTCCAGCTCTGCACGCTGAAAGCTCAGGCTGCCATGAAGGCCAAGAATGTGAAGGAAGCCCAGGAAACAATAGGAAGAGTGTTTATCGGAGCAAGGGCACCATGTGCAGGAGGGATTACCACAGAATTATGACTGCAAGACGCCTTGCCATCTGGGCACACAGTGCAGTAAAGGCAGAACGTAATGAGTCTGCAGGAAAATAACGGCCGATGAAAAGGACAAATGTGGGCTGGGAGCTTTTATCCATGTCAGATAAAACTGGTGGGGTATATCTAAGTTTGGCATGTTAATAGGGAATTCAGTTGTCACATTTAAATAAAAAAAAAAAAAAACTGAGATCATTTTATGCAGTATAAAAATGTGATATAATTATAAATAACTCAACAACTGCAATTCCTGCAAAAAATTGCAAATACTTAGTTTAAAACAAATGGTAGATCAAAATTCCCTTTTCTGCTCCCTTTAGATTATGAATGCTTGTTATTTTGATGATTTATCTTAACTGCAGTCTTGGTTTTATATAGTATTCTAACTGCATTTTCTGCTTCTTTACATTCATTATAGGGAATAAACATAACTTAAGCAACATTAATAATAATAATTTCCTAATAATTTTATGTTCCCTAATAATTATTGTTACAATCATTATTAATTAATATGGATAAATTACGCTATTCAGTTTTAAACATAGTAAAAACACATTGACAACCTGAAATGTTTGGCTGAAAACACCTTTCTTGTCCCTTCCAGACCTGTTACCTTACTATATCTCCATTCTGAGGAAGCTGCGACTCATGAAAGAGGCTGCTTTGTTTTACTTTCTGCTCAATCTCTGGGCCAAGTTGTTCTTATAAAGAGAGGAAGAGAGGTGCACCTAGCCTTTTCTGGGGTGTCTGTGGTCGTTTGAAAGCAGAATGTACTCAACCATTGATCAGAGTTTGAAAAATGTGCTCCTTTGGCAACATTGTCTTTCTGATGTGGGACCCCTAGATCCACAAGTAAAGAAAAAGGTGATGTGGGGGAACAGAGCTTATTTCTGATCTCCAGGGGGAGTCGGGATGTTCTATAAAGCTCCTCCTTTGGAACTTAATGTCTCAATGGGTCTCAACTCAGGTCTGGAATGCAACCTTGCATTCTGTTTTACCAATGTTCAAAATTTCTCCATGCTGATATTCATCCCATGGCTATGTCTCACAATACATCTTAATGCAAATTAATTATGTTTAGTATGATCTAAGGGTTATTTTACCTTAAGGGTGTACATATTAACGCAAGCCAGTAATAATAATTTCTTAATTTCCTTTTTGGAAAAAAATTTTCATTGAATTTTCCTTTTTTCAAATGAAAATGAAAAATAGTTTTAAATTTAAAAATAGGCATTTCACAGTTAATTCAATTTGTGACAGCCTTTTAATGACTGATTTAATTGACATTAAAAATTTAACCTTAAACTAAATCTCAAGTTTATGAATTACATCATAAGTTTTATCCACTTAGGGAATTTAATATATTATGAAGATCCTTATTAAACAGTCATTAAATGCTGGGATGATGGTCCTCATTGACATAATATTTTACCTATTGTCAAAATAATAGTTTCACATACAGTATGTTGATTTTGTAAAATAACCTTTCACATTCAGTCAGCTTCACATGTAAAATATAAACACGGTTTATTATGCTAAAATATCTGAGACTCTTGTTCTTATTGTAGATACCTTTTCAACCTACAGTAGTCCAACAGTATGGTACTAAGTTATCTAGTGCACACAAAAATGTTGTGCAAAACAACAAATCTTCTTTCATCGAATTAACACACAAACACGCTGCCATGCTTAATGGTAACCAGAGGATGCTGAGTACAGTCAAAAAAACTAAACTGCATGCTATAATATCATATAAACCATCTGGTTCTTGAGTGGCAAAGAGAAGAGGTGACCCCTCAACCTCAGTGTGAGAACCTTATGACAGGGCTAAAGGTCTTGGCTTCTGCTCAAACTGAGTGTCAAGCAGAAGTGGTTACTGGCTAGTGGATGTTCACGTCCAGCTGCGATCACATCTGGACTCCAGGGAAAGGGACAATGGCTGAACAAAGAGGATTTCTGGCCAGCTCTGAACAGACAGTGCTTGATGTTAAGTATAGATTCCCCAATTTAGCTTAAAACAGAGATCACTGACCATATGTTATCCAGACTTAGGGGTGAGTGAGTTTTTTTTCCATATCAGCTCTTTCCTTTTTCTACAGACCACGATCAACAACTTTTAGTCAATTCTAATGACCATTTGCACCGTTGCACAAATGTTTTATTGCTGTATCTCAACAAGGTGACTGAGGGGCTGGATGTGATTATAATTCATAATAAAGCAATAACATTTTAATATAAATTGCATGGTATTTGCCTGGTATCATTTTTCCATTTGTGCCACTAGGTGTTTAACAGTGGTTTTCTTGTGCCATAAATTGCCTAGCAAAATGTAGTTTCCACCTTTGACTTGTTCAGATTATGCCTTTTTTTTAATCCCAAACTTAAATAAATTTTATGGGAAATAGATATGCTATTATGCACCAATCAGTGGCTGATGATCAATATTTGGAATGAAAATGATACTTGTTCTTCTAGAAAAATATGATAATTTTGTGTTGTGTGTGCAAAAACAGCTTTGGATAGCTTAACCTCTTACACCCTAAGGGGGTATAAATAAATTTCTGCCTGACAAAAACACACAAAAGTAAATCACTTATAGCCTCACAGCCATTAGATTTAAGACGAGACTTTTGGTACCTCTGTAAAGGTAAGATGTCATAGAATGGTTTTCTGGTGTCAGCACCATTGTAGCTTTGACCCTGCCTGAAATATTAGGGACAAAATACAAAATATTTTGCATTTTTTGAACCTCGCCCAAATTTCTTTGAAATAAACATTGCAAAACACTAACAAAATATTATTTATAGCACAAAAAAGTAATACAGACTTTTAAATCTAAATGTTGTGTAAAAATATACCAAATTTGGACTCAATCAGATGAATCATATTTATTTTAGAATGGTATTAGTGGGAAATTTCTTAGGCAGAGAGGCCATTTTGGCACATTTATCCAAAAATGTCACCAAACTGTGCCAAATGTGTTTTTACATTAATACCGGGGGTTTGTTAAAATTACGAGGTCACGTAGCAGCTGGACCCACCGGTGGGTCCATAGGGTTCTAGGGGTTAAGACTGAAATTTCTGCTCATTGTTGACTGTGAAATATCTTGATCTTTACCCTACTAGCTGACAAATCCATATCAACAATATGTTTTTCGATAAATTTGCATATGGATTTAGGTTGGCATTTCAAGTCAAAAACATGTAATGTTTTGATGAACAATTTTAATGTACCACAACTGTATGTTTACAGAGTCCTGCTGAAAGTCAAATCTCTTTCCTGGTCTTAAGTCTGTTTTGCTGTCCTGCCACAAATAAAGTACTGCCATAGCAATATCCTTCTATTCTTCAATTGTAATGTGGTGTTATTATCCTCTTTGGATTTGCAAAAACAGCTGATATGACATAACAAATAAGAAAGTCTATTATCATTGCAGAGTCACAATGTGGTTCTTGGGAGAGCATTAAAACCACAGAGATCTGTATATT
This sequence comes from Cyprinodon tularosa, assembly GCF_016077235.1. Classification (NCBI taxonomy): domain Eukaryota; kingdom Metazoa; phylum Chordata; class Actinopteri; order Cyprinodontiformes; family Cyprinodontidae; genus Cyprinodon; species Cyprinodon tularosa. The sequence goes on along the minus strand of NW_024038992.1, from coordinate 382,675 downwards.
ACATTGGATGTACTCTGACTACAACCATCCTACATAGAATGAAGGTAGATATGGATAGATGATTGAAACTGCGATCCTTTAAGCCTGAAGCAGAACCTGAAATACCCTCCGTGTTCATTTTTATGGTGAGAACAAAAGGACAGTTTTTTTTTTTTTTTTTTTTTTTATTCTGTTGGAGGTGGAGATATGTGTCAACATAAAAGCTGACTCCAGTGTCTTTGACAAACCAGAACTCCTCTAATAAACTGCACAACACACCGAAAAAGATTCTACTCATGAACTGATTTGTGTAAAAAAGAATTTCTTCCAAATGCAAATTTTTAACATCCCATTAAACAGGCAAAATGGCACAAAATTGTATGTTAACAATGTACACTAATTTAGAAAATGCACTAATGCTTGCATTGTGAACTGTATTAGTGTGTAAAGGGGAAGCAGGTGCAGGTCCGTAAGGCCAGAACTCAGGTTATAGAGCATCCACAGAGGGAAGAGTCTGTAGGGCAGAGTGGGGATGATAATTAGATTAAAAAAGGGTCTGAAGAATCACACTCACATGAACACACTCACAGTATTCAGTATGAAGTTCATCTACACTTGGTCACTCGGTTGCTCTACTCTTTTTTTTTTTCTTTCCCACAGCGCCATTTTCACCCTCATTTCCTCGTCATCTTAAGATGCTTATTTTCTATCTCTGAATCTGCAAGTCATCCTTAAACCTTTTACCACGGCTCTCACCCAGTGAAGTAATCGTAGTTCATAAATATTTAAAGAGTGAGAAAATCTGCTGGAGGTTTCCTTATCTGAAGCTCCGATGATAATCATCTTAACCAGAACCATTATGATTTTAATTATCTATCTTTGATTTTCTAACTCAACAGACTTGCTATTCCTGGTCCTGAGGTGTACGGCAGGTTAAAAGGGTCCCTGAGATTAGCTCCCCCTGGATAATTGAGTCCATGTCATAATGAACATTTATCCCCGGAGAAGTGTTTAAACTATAAACATTTAGATAGCTTTTCTTTAACCAATCAAAATGATGTTTTGGACCTGATTTGGAAAGATGCCATCAACGTTTGACTTCTTTAGTCCAGCTCCAGATGGGGCTTACATTTAATGTGCATTTTTTTTTTACTTAGTTCAGCTTTTAAATGTAGGATATGATGTGTTTTCAGTTTGCACTGGAGGGTATTTGGTTTGTTTGTATCACAGATAGCACTTCTGCACATTAAAAGAACTGATCATTTACCATGATCAGGGTAACCAAAGAATTTTTGTTAAATTGACATTTTGAAGCATGCAAGTATGTGTTAACACCATGCCAAGAGAGAGAAAAGACAGCAGTCATATTAGAGAGGAATAATTTACCATCTACCGACCTGGTGTGCTTATGTGGCAATTTCTTAGTAGTTTTAAAGTCCATCTTTTTACTATACAACACATTTAAGACAGCTGCCAATCTTGGTATGTGACAGTGGCAAAAAACTCTTATACAGAAGAAACCAGATTTATCTACAGCAGATGCAATTTTTTGGCCCAGAGCAGACAGTTTACATGTTATATGTATGTAGAGGGAGGCTCAGGAGCTATGTGAGCTGAAGTCAGGTGAAGTTGCAATTCTAGCAGGGCAAAAGGCAAATTTTTGCCAAATAAAACAGAGCGAGACTGTTGGTGCAGCCAGTAGATTCAGTGAAGTAACAGCGTTTTGCCTGCCGTGCAAATTCTTGCGACGTGTGAATTGCTGTCACTCGCCAGGCAAATTTCTGGCAGAATATAAGGTGAGCAAAAGTACATGGAAATGCAGATTTTTTTGCAGGTCTTGAGCTTGATGTGAATGCACCATTATTCACTAGACTGAATAATATTTGTAAAAGCTTATTAAAAGATAAACTGTGGCAGAGAAGAAAAAAAACACCAGAAAACATAATGTACCATTATTACTACAGCATATTTAGTTAAAGATGCAAATTTCAAGTTACATTGAAGAAAGACAGTCCCCTGTTCACCTCAGATGGGGTATTTAAACAAACAAACATCTGTTAGACTGGGCAATGCTCAGAGAATGAAAAAGAGGAGGTTAATATCAGACTCCATGGGCCTCAGTGTGGTGAAGCTCATGATAGAAGCTCTAGAGAGTGAGTTTAAATGTAAATCTTCTGACAGGGTAAATGAGAATGCCTCTTTTCTAGAAAATAATCTGGTTAACTAGCATCCATTTCACAAAGGAGATTAATTAAAACTCTATGTATGTTAATCATAAAAGCACAGAAACTCTGAATTTTCCCTTTTACAAAGATTGGTTACTCAACCTCTGTGTTTGTTACCGTACTAACGTTCTGCCAAGAGATAATCTGGTCAGGAGCAGGTTTTCTCAATAGCTTTGGGTGTCCTCTGTCTCTGCATTCCTTAAAGACAATCACAACATCTCATTTCCTGGTTTAGTAAGGAGAGTTCTGTTTTAGGTCTGTGAAGAACTGAATAATAATAAAATCATCTAGTTGGTCCATTAAACCCTTTAGGTGTTAAAAACACAAACATGCCATATCCTTTTGGCAAGGATCCAATTAATGAAGGAGCAACATTAATTAGCAGAGAATTAAGTATTTAAAAAAGTGTGAGTTCAAACACTGTGCATAGATGTCCTTTATATTCAGAAAGTTATCTTCATGAGTGCCACTGTTTTACCTCACAATCCATCACATGCATCAACAACCTTATCCATTCTCATTAGCAGCATTACACAGACCTATTTAACAGTACTCGATATGAGTGAGAGAACATTGATGCATGATAATAGCATTATAGAAAACAAGTTCCAGCCACTTAATATTTACTGAGTAGTCTTCTCCTATGCTATCTTCCTCTCCTTTGTAACTTTAGTCTTTCTATTAAACATGTTTTCCATTATCTAGTTCCACTGGTGTAAAATAGGCAGACTGCCACTTCCCTGTTGTCAAGGTGACTGGTCAAATCGGGACTTCACTGATGATTACCTTTTATCATTGTTATCGATATATTTGATTCTGAGTTGTCCTGCTTAGAGTTGAGTGAACTAACTCACACCAGCCGTTGCAAAACCAGACAAAAAAAAACTAAGGGTTTTCAAGCTCAGGTTAGATCAATTCAGCGTCAATGATATGACTCAGAGTTTGTTAAAGTCACTTTGTGACTTTCTCAAGATAATATTAATCCCAATTTTAGATCCTTGTTGGAAAAATAACTGACTTATTATTATTTTTTTTTTACAAAGATCAAATATAAGCATGTTGTAAATAAAACACAAGACATTAGCATAAAAAAAACTCATGCTGTACCATTTACTGTGCTCAACCTTAATGAAATGAAGCCTAGGCAGAAGTTTAACTGAAGAAACTGAGGCTCATGTGCCTCTGACGCAAACCAATCAGCTTTGAACCGCACCTCCATGAAGCCCAATCAGCATCCAGAGCTCATATTAAAAGGTTTTCAAATATACGACTCAGCCTGCTACCAAGCCAAGCTCAAGCATTGGTTGCGCTGTTTGATTTTGACTCAGAAGACATGATTCAACCCACCTCCGTCCCCTTCACCACCATCATAGCTAAGCTCCATCTGACTTTACCATGTTGCTTCTTTAACCTCGTCCCTATCAGAGTGTAATTCCACCCAGACTCTTTCAGCATTCACTGTCACATCTCTATCGGTTCGGCAGAAGACCACCTCGTTGAGCCTGGTTTTGCCAGAGGTTCCTTCCCAAAGGGGAGTTTTTCCTCCCCAATGCAACTTCATGCTCACTCATCATAGACAGGTTCATGCAAACCTGTATTTATCCAAGCTGGACATCTATCTTCCGGGTCCCAAATGAAGTACTAGTATCAGCTCTTGTTGTCTACTGGATCTCACCAATAAAGCTTTAGCAGATCTTCTTACCAACCAGCAGACTATGGTCTGAACCAACTTCATCTATCTCCACACCACCACCTGTTTCAGGCCTGGGGGGAAACATTCCTGTTCCCATACACCTGCTTATTCACAGTAAAGCAAAATTTGGCGCTACTGTTTCCTGCTGATGTCTGCGCTCCAAAGTCTTAAAATAATTGCATCCATAAAATTCTTTCTTCTAAAAGTTTGTCAGATTGAAATGTGGTTGATAAGACAGAAAATAACTTTAAAGAGATCCGAATTCTATATTATGTTAAACCTTTGGGTTTAACCTGTGAGAACTTGGAAAATTCTTTGCATTGAAGCTAATAATATGTGTATGGCACTAATACTCATTGCTACAATGTACAGCTGGTAGCTTAACATCATGGCAATTTGATAAGATTTCTCTGGACTTAAGGTTATACAAAGCACACACAGACACGATCCACCTTGTGACTATGTGCATGTTTGCAGTGACGCAGGCAACATATTATTCTTTCCTGCAAGCCATCAGTGCTGCTGCTGCTGCCAAAGCATGCAGCCCTGCAGACAGCCAAACCTCATTGTGAATAAAGAGGAACATGTTGTCTGGAAAGTGCTGATCTGGCTTTGTCTGAAACCCACCCGACACCCACTCCTCCCCAAACCCCCCCTCATCCCACCTCTAAATCTGCTTTAAAATGACAGGGAAGTTACAGACTGACTGGTCCTAACAAGAGTCCATAATTAACTGCAATGGAGAAAGCACAACACACTACACACATACTGACACATACATGTAGTGGACACACAAACAGATGCACACAAATGTTTAGTTTTGAGGGGCTAATACACAAACTGACTAAAGTCACAAGGGAGCTATCAAGGGGCCCGTCCATGGCCACATATGTGCACACAGACTGGCACAGGGTTCTAATAATTATGTCTGGAAAAATTTACTTTGAATCCAGAGCTTTTCATGTTTGCCCACATGCTCAACAGGCTCCTTCCATCTTTATTGCCAGATTTTTAAGTGTCTTCTGGCATCCCAGCACTCACCAGCTACTTACACACAAACCAGTTCATGACTCTGAGCATCCGTAAAATTAACATACTTCCTTTTAACTAAAATTAAGTATCACTAAACACTAACTGATGTTCAAGCATTCTGACTCGTGGGCACAATTCCTTATGAAAAAGCTGGAAATATGTGGAATAATCTGCATTTTTCATTTATAGTGTCCACTAATTTTGTTAATTTTTTTACTTATTCTCTATGCTTAGAAATCAGAACATAATATAACAATACCATGTAAAATCTTTTGATCTAGTCAATACCTTTTTTCTGTGTACAGTGTTTGTTATACAAAGAGATAGGATGTCTAAATGTTTTTAAGAGTTTCAATTTAAAATGTTTGGTAATGAGTGGCATTTAATTGTTTGCTTGAATGTATATGTTTAGATGGAGATGCAGCAATTCCATCTATCCCCTTGATTTCATGATGGGAAGCAGAGCAACTGTGTGATGGCTGTGTGGCGACTTTTCCTAGCCACCCTGTTACACCAGGAGCATTTTCAGAGCAGAGCAACTTTAAGCATTTGGAATCTCATCACGTCAGAATCAAATCTCCATACTGCTGTAGTGTTCTTGTACTGTAGGCTTTAAATAGATCAATAAACCAGCAACATTTTTTAACAATTTATACCAGCGTTTTGCTTGCCAGCACTTCATGTAACCACCATAAGCTTTTTCTTCCATCAAGGTTAAGTGAGTTCAAAGATACACATTTTTTAAGTTACTCTTAAAGCTGTCAATTACCTGTATAAACATTTTTTTATTACAATAAAGTCCAGCAAATACAATCCAAACTCCGCACATGTAGCCATCTACTTGTGAAGTTTACCGAATCCACTTTGCTCTTCATTAGCTGACTTCCTACTTATTGATCCACGCAATCAATTCAGGGTTTCCAAAAGTAGCTGGACCATAGCTGCTTTCCATGGATCTCATTGTAAGTAAGTCAGTTGGCTTTATGGATTTCAATCAGGAGCAGCAGGCAAATTAGAGCAAAAAACCAGCAGGGAGAGAACCAGAACCAGGATGATGTGACCAGTTGTGCCCTCCTCTGGAGCTAAGAAACCACCATGATAGACTGAAGGAAGACAGCTGTATATTAGAGGATCCTCTCGGACAAACAGCATCAGACAGCTGTCGGGGCAGTGGGTCGCTGGGGCTAGCCTCAAGATGCAAAGTATAGGAAATGGGAGGAGCACAGGGGTAGATTGGAGACATCTACCATGCAGACAGAAAAGGGGAAAGTCAGCAGCTGGCTGGAGCTAACTTCTCAAGATGCTTACTGTGAAGAAATGAAGCAGGACAGTGGTACATCAGACAAGTCAATCAGTTAAACAGAGTACCAGAGCAGCAGAGAGGTGGTGGTTGGCCAGGATTAGCCTCTAGAAGCCAACTGTGATGGACTGAAGTAGAACAGCAGTACATTGGAGAAGTCTGCCAACCAGACAGCACAAAAGTGGGTAGAGGCAGCAGCAACTGACATTTGTGTAGAAAGTAAGGAAGGACACGGAACTGTCCCTCTCAGGCTTAATTAGAACCACCTGCTAACTTCTTAAGAGCATTTTCTACTTCATCCATGTCAACATTATTTTCTCTATGATTAGCTTTCCATATTTTGATAAGAAACAAAAAGCTTGTTTCCATTGCACTCCTTCACCAGCGTTTTCAGGTTTTCAAAATGCAAATATAAACAAAAATTCAAACTTTTCAACTCCTGCACATGTCTAAGGGGCAGTGTTGCTCTTGCTCCATTTAATCAGCCAAAAAGTTGCTATTTGGCTCCCTAAAATTGCGACATTTGCCACACTCAACCTTGCTTTACCTTACAGTATTCTAGAGCCTCACTCTAATAGACCTAATCATTATTAGTGCATGTCTAACACCAACCTTAACCTGAACTATATTCACACTTATAGTGAATATAGTTCAGACAATTAGCAAAAAAACAAATTGATGATCAGTAGAATGTCTTCACTTTGGTAAAAACAATCCAGTGATCAATTTTAAGGCAAAATCAGAAAAATGGTTCTCACTCTGATACCCGGACAGTAGCACGCGCACACACACACACCAACTTGTTCTATATATAGTGAGGACCATGAGTTGACTCCCATTGACTTCCGTTGATTTTCAGTCATTTTCAACCCTTTCTATGCCCTAACCCTAAACTAACCCTAAACCTAGCCCTTACCAATGCATACCTAACCCTAGCCCAATTGACACCTTAGCCCTAAACGTAACCTTTAGCAAAATAGCTTGTGAGGACCAGCAAAATGTCCTTACTTTGCAACAACTGGTCATTAATATGATGGTGAAATTGGAAAAATGGTACTCACTCTAAGGGGTTGACAGGTACACACCCATTTGTCTCATCTTTGCAGGACCTTTCCATAAATTTTTACCACCTTACTGTGACCCCTACCCTAACCCTAACCGTTACGGGTTCATAACTAGCCCAACCCAACCTTAATTAAATTCCCACTTTAGTTTTAAATATGACCCCTGACCCAAAAACAGAAATTCCCCTCTTGGGTCCAGCCATTGGACCAACAAGGAAGTCGGTCCCAACAACGTGCTATTTTTCCAGGCCCTGCAATGTGTTAAAAACAAGAACCAGCACGCACACACAGTTTGCCAAGCAAACACACACAGCTGTCACTCTAAGACCCCATCCAGACTAGCACCTCTTCTTCCTTGTGATTATGGAGAGTGTTTTGGCAGAAGGCGCCGGCCTAATCGCCATTTAGCTGATTCCAGTGAGGGGATATTTGAGGAAAAGTTGGTGGCAAAGTGCTTTCATGCAGACTGCCAGTGATGGAGAGCCGCGGCTGCCTTCCATCTCCTGAATGAGGAGCAAATTATTCCAAATCATTTGGGAGCAAGAGGCAGAGGCAACCCCTTTTATTTTTTGGATGCGTTAACAATGTTTTCACTGGCTTTGTTGGTGGCATCAAAAAGGTGGGCCCTGCCAGAGATTAGCTGGATAAATTTCCTAATTGATCCTTTCACTTTTTAACTGATGCTTTATTAAGAGGCTCTGGAGTGAATATAGGAGGTGGGGAAAGTATCTCTAAAGCGGCTTTGGCTTTACTTGAAAACACACAGAAATAAACAAGTTGTTTGTTAATTCCATGGGAGTGAAGGACAAAAGAACTCAAACAACATCTTCGGTAACCCTATCTGCATAGGATTTAGTAAATAAATAAGTATATATAAATAAAGAATTTATTTTTTGTCATTTTAGTTTTCTGACTATAGTTCTTGCACAAGGATCCCTCAAGCTAGAGGAAGTTAAAATATTCTATATTTTTGAAGCATAGAATAAGAAGAACATTAATTATATTTCAACATTAAATTCCATCCAAAACTCTCTAGAGTGATGGGGTTATTCTAACCATCCCACCACATTCCGACAGTTATCCTTTCGAACCAATTAGCTTAAAATGATTCCTTTGGGGAGTGAGTGCTGCTTTGGAAGAAGTTGCTCTGCTAAGATGAAACCAAATAGAATTTTTTTGTCTTTTAAAATAAAGACTATTTTATTTAATCTTTTAATTAGAGCATTTTATTCCTATCATTGTATTCTTTCCATCTCAAATAACAAAACTGCACAAATATGTTGCCTGGAAGTTGGTAAGGAATCAAAATAAATACAAATTAAAATCAAAATTATATCATAATTTATAAACCTGGATCTCCTCTGAGTAACTCCCTTATAAATACATTGCACTGAACAGGTTTCCAGTCTGTCACAGGACAACAAAGAGCCACACAACTATGGACACACACATTCACACCTAAGGACAATTTAGAGGAGAATAAACCTTACAGCCATTTTTTTTTTTTTTTTTGGACTACAGCAAGAAGCCAGAGTACCCAGAGAGAACCCACTGGGAAAATATGCAGAAAAACCCTGGGCCTGGTATTGAACCTAGAAGCTTCTAGCTGCAACGCAATAGCGCTACCCACTGTTCCACCATGCACCCTAGACACAGTAGGCTTCTGTTATGCGGTGCAAGCTGCATCATGCTTTACAAATTAATTTCTTTAGCAGGGACAGTTTTAAACAGCTTAGAGTTATAGGCAGATAGATGTAGCTATATAAGTATAAAAGAACCCTTGTAGAAGTCCTGTTTGAGACTGCACAGGACTTGAAACTGTGATGTTTACCTTTCTGTTTCAGATTGAAATAATTTAAAAACAAAATAATAATAATAATTAGTCGAATACTTTCACAGTCATGACAAACAGTGTATCCAAATTGCCTTTTTCAGATTTGTACTTTTTATTATTTTAATCCATATGTTTTATATAAGTCAGTGTTCACCTGGACAGCCGAATGAAATGGGATTGCTGAAGTGAAGCTTTATATAAGAAGGGAGTGAGCAGAAAATTTCATATTAAGCTTAGATCTTCAAGTGTTTGCGGCAACATGATGCATCTTTTCTATAAATCTGTTATGGAGAGTGTGATCTATTATGCCATAATCTTTTGGATTATCAGAGCAAACAAAGAAGCTTGAAAAGTTAATAAAGAAGGAGCGATCTTTTGTAGGAACTCCTCAAGAATCTCTGAGGTTGATTTTACCAAAAATTATTTGTCGTAAACTGATTATCATTATGCACAAATCTGAGGATCCTCATCATCAGACTATCACTCAACAACAGTGGATTAAGTCAGAGGTTTTCCAGACCATCTGTGAGACATACCTTTACAAGAGAGACTACAGTCATCAGCACCTACAAAAACCTTTTAAAGAAACCTGTTTATTATGAATAACAACATTCCATCTATAGTGTATTTGGAATGATTAATTAATTTTGAACTGAATTTAACGTAAAAACAATTAAATCAAACAAAAGTGATTTTGTCCCTGTTCAGTCTAGGTAATGCATTAAGCAGTTTATATCTACTGCTTAATATCTCCATTAATTAGAACTAGTAATGCTGTTATAATGCTAGAACTGTCAAAATGATAAAAGGGATATTAACTTTTGCAAGCTACTGTATCTGGCTATTCTGTTCTTGACTGATTTACAAATTATGACTTTCTCTTCCTTGGGGAGGATTTAAGCTGAAAGATGAAACTCCTAATTTACGCACCTATAAACCTGAGGCATGGAACATTTCTGATACCCAGGAAGGCATGGCACGTCAATAAGCTTACGCTTAAAGGGGGCAGGCTCTGTTATAGAGATGAGGTGAGGAGCTGAAACTAGAGATACTTCTTCAGTGAATGATGGAGCACTTGTTATTTAAAAAACAGTAAATTAATACATCATTAATCTGTTAGAACCGTTGCCTCCTTTAGCTCCAGGTCACATGACTTATCAGGTCAGATCTAAACCTCAAATGAGGATTGGTGATGGCCTCTTACTGCAACTTTATTAAATCTAATCTAACATGAAATGCCAACCTACTCTTGTTCTGTGTAAATGTTGCTGTTAGCTGACATGGTGACAGTAAGCATTGTCACCATGGCTGTAGAGCAGAGGTGACAATGTTCAAGATTTTTTTATTCTTGTGCCTGACACCATTACATTTACAATGTCCTGTTAAACCTCAGACAAAGACTAGTTTCATGTCTTTTGAATGTCCCCTGCCTTGTAGTTGTCCTCCACTCATCACCATCATTTCCTCTTTATGGGAGCAGCACTTTCAACCCTGTCATTATTTTACTAAATCTATGTCTGAAACTCTGTCAATTAAGAGTCAGCTCTCTTGTAAAAGACAACAGACAGCCTTTTCAAGATGGGGGAGAGCAATTAGTGAAGTGTTTTTCCTGAAAAAAATATACCTGCCGATGTCTTAAAGTTGTGTTCTTCCTCTTACTTCTTCTCAACAAAAAACTGTTAAAGGTCACCTTATCAATGTGAACCTTAGAGATATAAAGTCCTGCTTTTACTGTCTAAAAGTTAATATCCAGTACAGGGGATGAGAAACTATCATGAGTTGACCAATATTTTAGTGAAGGAGGCCACTGAGACAAGCTTTTTTAAATCAAAATTGAAGAAATTGATTTCACCTTTTTTCTGATTTAACTTTAAAAGCCTTTACATGTCGATACCAAATATTGTGTAAAGGTGTGAGTTAAAGCAGCGGAGCTGCACCACCTTTGGCAAGTTACAAGTTAGATTAGAATTCCAAAGTTATCAATTAAGGGAGTGTTTGGGTGCAGAGACCTTCTGAATTGGTGCAGTTCGGCAGAAGAGGAAGCCAGGCTTCTTAATTTCTTAAATATATGTAATTCAATGGTGACACCCACTTTAGTCTGGATCCTATTTTGGGACTAATCCCACAAGAATTTCTGATAGTAGGACCATAATCTGAGAGAGAATTGGATTGATTTTAGTGAGGTCCCCAAAACATTTGGGGAAAAAAAATTCATATTTCAAAAACTTTCTTTAAAAGTAATGACTGTTTAATAATTGGTCCAGAGATTTAGCTACAAACATGCAGGTTTATGGCAAGATGGATGCAGGAGACGACAAATTTTGAAAAACCTAGTGACTGACGCGGTTAATCTTGTTTATAAAAAGTGGGATTGGTTTCAGCTGTTAGAAGGGACATAAATCTTTAGGGCACTCAATAAAGGATTGGTAAATTCACTCAGTATTATCATAATAAAAATCAAGGTGTTGCAGGAGATTTGTTTTGATATACAGTACATCTACTGTATTACGCACATCTCCCATTTCACTACGTCTCAAAGGATTGGATTAAGACTTTTTTGGTAGAGATCATTGAACCATAGTGTCCTCATAGTTTTCGCAAAGAAACCATCTTCAGAGACTTGAATATTGACTCAGTCATTAGACTTTTGAGGCTTGAATTGCAATTCCACACAACGCTTTTTCCATTTTCATATTTTCCATTTTTGGTGAGTCTGTATAAATGACAGTCTGATGGTCTTAGACTTAGCTAATTGAAATAATACCCTATCTTGTCTTCTCCTATTGACGCCATGAGATTAAATGTTCAGTGATTATAATCTGCATTATGTATCTTAAGCTAGTCTGCATTTTTTTTCTTCATATCAAAAATATGTATTTTTTTCAAAAAACTGCTTCTCACTTAATGTACGCTCTCTTCGATACCTCTCTTTTCATACTACCATTACCATTACTTAAATATCCTTACTTCCCTATTCCGATGCTTGGTTTAAACTTGATATACACTCAAAGTTACAATGAGTTGTTATCATGCCACTGGCTTAGGAATTATTACTAAAAAGCAATTGAACAGGTCCTCCTTATTGAGTGGCACAGAATCTCCACAACAGTAAAACATGAACCCTATTATAATCGGACCTGAGAATCTAGCCTCTTTTTTAATTTTGCTTTGATTGCTCTGTGGTAAAAGACAACCCTATTTATATCCTTAAAAAAATATAATGCTCATTTAATGACTTTATGTAACTCTGTACATAACTCTTCACTTAATCCATGTTTCATTTTTGTATCTCAGTTATCTGAAGGACAAAGATCACAGCTTTTTTTCCCCCATCAGCCCACCATATCTGCCATGTGTTGTTTTCAGGGGATAAACCCCTGGTGAATTACCAATCACTTTGTACTGGTTTTGGGAAACTAGTCAGGGGGAATTGAATGGATAGTGGGAAGGTCAGAGTCCATTCTCTCATCTGTCTTTATGTCCCTTCAAGCTCTTATCCGCAGCCGTCAGTGTCCACTGACTGACGTCTTTACTCAGCGGTCAGGTCCTGGCAGCAATGCCGCAACAACACCACCTGATACACAACCAATACAACAACAGTAACTAAATAAACATCAGGGCAGAGTAAAGGCCAAACCTGAAGCCCTCCTATCAGCAATCCAATCCTCTGTATATCCAATCCAACCTCCTTTAGCATTGACTTTGTTCTGGTCAATCTTTCCCGGCAGTCAAACTGACAGCTGCCCCTCTTTGTTAAGAAGGAAAGTCAGGCTAATCTGCAGGCTAAAGTCATCAACAGTCCAACTGATTGTGAGTTGCTCCTGTGATGAGCTGAATGCACAGTGGAGCAGTTAAGGTCCAGAGCAGGGAGCACTTTGATGGAGAAATGTCTCTAAATCCCTTTCTCTATGGATTTGTATCTAATGGGCATCTAACTAGGAGTGAAAGGGGGAAAAGTGTTAAAACCATTTCTCTAAACTAATACATATTAATGTATTCAATTTACAATGTATGTCATTCTTATGCATGTAAGAAGATGCATAATATACTCAGATTTGATGATGATTCCTAAAAATCTATTTCAGTTCAATTAAAATTATTTCACTCATGAAGTTTTTGATAGGTCTTGAAATTATTCCCTCATTAGGTTGTAAGAATCGTCTTGTAACCCTTTTGTCCAGTAGCTTCATTCTGCAGCCCAACAGGACGTCTCTGAAGCGTTGAGATCAGAGCTTTCACTGCATGTTCAGTTTAGAAGTTATCACCTTGAGATAGCCTTTCTAAGGAGGAAAAGTGTTTGCTAATTAGAATATAGGTCAGTATGTAACAGAATCTTTTTGACCAGTGGAATATGTTCGATCTTTGATCAGGAGAGTGTTCTGACAGAGTGAATCATTTGGCTCCAGGCAGTGGAATTTCCTGGGGACAGAGGAGCCTTGACAGGGCAGCCGCAGGGTTAATATTATGGTGTTATAGGGAATTGGTTGATGCCTCAGACCAAGCCAGCTTTAACTGTTTGATTTTAAAATACACTTAGACCTTTGGGGTCTTTGATTTGTTCTCACAGATACGGATAAGATGACTGCTGTGGGAAAAATTGGAAACAAGAAGCTGCCTTTATGGACTCAAATAGTTCATCAGATACCACTGAGTGTGTTAATCACAATCTGATTCAGTTAACTAAAAAATATCATACTGTATAGTGTGTTTGCAAAAATTATATACAAGATTTTGACTCTGGTAATGTTAATCACTGAATTACTTAATGCAATCAAACAAATGTTTCATCACAAGTATCTTAAATTTCACTTTGAACCTGCTTTGCATTTCAAAAGTTTCGCAATTAATGTTTGAGCAACACCTCCCTAGATCATTAATACTTTGAGCATGCCCAATTTGATCAACAGCTAAGCAAAGCAGATACATATTGTTTGTACATGTCAAAAATGTCTGCCAGATGAGCATGACAACTTTTGAGTCTGGTTCTGCTTGAGGTTTCTTCCCTTTAAAAAGGATATTTCCTATCAACTACCCCTCTATGTATGCTCGGAATGAAGGATTGATTAAAGAAATTAACACACGTTTGATGTAAACCGTACATGAAAATGACTGTTGGTTTTGATGACTGTCTGGTATAGTAAAGTTGCTTTCTTTACTTTCACTGAATTAAAATAATCATAGCTTATTTAAGATATTTTCATCAAGACTGAATTAACCTTTTTTTTTTATTGACTGAATTAACAAAAAATGTTTCTGGATTCTGTTGTATGTCAGTATGAATATGTTACATTATCAATAGGCCATTGTTTCGAGTGTATAAAAAATTTCGTTTTGTATACACTCTGTATATAAAACGACAATAAATGTTGTCTAAGTTTTCTGCATTCATCAGCTATATACACAAAGATTAAGTTTGATTAGAAATACTGGGATAAACATTAAAGTATTTGATTAGAATTAGCTTGAACATCTGTACAATTCATAAGTTACCCTCTTTTGACAATTTTTTTAGCTGTTTAACATCACTCTGCCAGATGTTTTTAATAACAGTCTACCACCTCCAGTAAACATTGGGTTCTTATATAGTCGAAATTGAGGATAATTGTAACCTATTTAGTGCAAGTTTATTATGGATAGCTTTTGCTATATCATGAGAGCTTTTTTGTTAACATCCTTAGGTTGTTTAAATTACAACCATGTCCAACTGCCAGTTTCACAATCTACTAGACATGAGCCTTTATATATAATGTTTGCCCATAAAAAGAGCAAATGCACAATAACAGATATTGGTAATTTTGTTTTTTTTTTCACCCTCTGTTCCCCCAAAGGAAAGTTATTAATATTTCTTTCATTTTTTTAACCACATTTTTATACATTTCTTTGGAGTTAAAGAAATTATTGGCAATCAGAATAAATCAATTTTGTCTTTGTTTTGTCAGAGCTTCCAGGTCAGTCAGTGAATGCTCTCTTAAGGGGCGATAACCTCCTTCTTAAAGGTAATTCTACAGCACCGTAAGTGATTGTGTCTGCTAAAAGATTGTCCTTTTTATTTACCAGGGCTTGTTGTTGTGATAGTATTTCTGTCATTCTTCTCTGACTTTTCGATCCTCCTCTCTTTGCAATGGCCTGTGGGAGCAATCGGCTGTGTGATAGCGTTTGGAGGCATAGTGGAACCAGGCGGCAGGCTGCTTAAATTACCCTCCAGCTGTCTGTGCGATGGACAGAAAGGCCCTAAGAGCAGGAACAAGCTGAACACTTTGTGCTGACATTTCTACCGCTGGAGGAAGGCCGGAGCAGTTTGACAAAGGCCCACTGGGCTGATTATCTGCTGTTGCTAATGTAAAACCCCCTCTATTGCCATTTCCGCTTTTCTCTTTGAAGTTTGACGCAAAGCCTTGCTTCCGATGCTTTTGAAATACTGTCCATCCACTCATAAAATCACGGTTATTTATATGAAGCTTTATGGACCAGATTCACAGCCTATGATTAGAAAGCATTGCATTAGCACAATGAGGCAACTGATGTTTTTTTTTTTTTCTTTAAAGTGCGAAACTAAATCAAAATTTAGCTTAAGACTGGGTTATATTTTTCACTCTACTTGTACTTCTTCCTGATCTCATTGGAATTCACATTACCTAAGAGTATTGCAGGGAAACGTTTATGAGAAACTGCCTTCTATAAAGAAAAGTTGAAAAAGGAGTTTAGGTTATAAGAAGGCTATAAAGCATGAAGACCTCTCATTTTTCACCGACTAACAACCCACTAACATCATAGTTTTGCTTAGATTAAACCTACAGACAGCTGTATTTTACAGTTTTAAAAAGACACAATAAATTTAAAGAGTTAATAAATCCTTTTTCTAGCACTCCCTACCTCATCCAAGTTTCCACTTACTTTAAGTCACACTAGCCTCATTTCCACTGTAGGAACAAAACGCTGTCCTTACTTTTGTAAACACAGACCTTAAAACCAGCCATGCATGCCAGTTTCAATGAGCAGAGTAAGTACAGTGACGGCTGAGGGCTGATGGTTGACTGTACAACATGATACATGAGAAGAGATGAAACTGATTATGAGAGAGAATTAAAATCATAAACAAAGCACATGTTTCCAATTATTTCTTAGTTATTTCAAGAGAGATTCAACTCAGCACAGGGCTGTGGGAAGATCTTCATAGAGTGTAAAGTGCAAGTCCCATGACTTGAAAAGGTGCAATAAGGGGAGTGTTGGCCTAGTGGTTAGTGCAGTGCCCTTGTGCTCTGAGATGGTTGCAAGTACCTAATTCGATCCCAGAAGCCTGCACTCTGGGTCCGTGAGCAAGACCCTCCATCCCACACTGCTCCCCAGGCGCCGCAATGTGGCAGCCTACTGCTCCCCCAGGGCATGGGTTAAATGCAGAGATTGAATTTCTCCTGTGTGAGATTAATAATTTATGTGAGATTAATAAATTCAAATTATGTTCTTTTTTTTATCTTTAACATACATACAGGCTATTTATCTTTTCTTAGTTCTGCCATTATATGAAAAAGTAGTGTAATTTAAAAACTTGTCAGAAAATGTGAATATAACAATAGCATTGTTAAAATACCTTAAAAATATGTAGAAAGCAATATTCGAATATATAGTTACTACTATGGTAGTAACTATATATACTATATCTATAACTATATACTATATCATATTTGTATATCATGTTTGCTTATTTAAATTAATGTCAATTAGAAACATTATATGCAGTAAATAAGTCTATTAACATCAACTGGAGGTGGTGGAGTTGTATAAATACCTCAGATTTAGATTAACATGAAACTGTGAAGCTGTCTACAAGAAGGGACATAGGAGACAGTGTTTAACTTAGGTCCTTCTGTGTTTGGAGCAAGAAACTGCATATCTTCTAAATGTTTTTTTTTTTTTTTTTTTTTTACAATCATGAGTTTGTGAAACAACATCAAATAATGTTCTGGAAACTCTGATTAAAAATTGTATGGACAACCCTGAACAACAACAGAGTTACTTCAGTCCAAGACTATATATACCATTTTTATTGATCGCCTAACTATGTGATGCAGAGTTCAAGCCAGGTAGGAATAAACAAGAACTAATCTCTCAGGTCGGATTTTGTGATCAGATATGAGCACCCCCTTTCAAATCCACAAGAATGCATCTCAATAATAAGATGCAAAGAAATGTTCATTATGTTGTTGGATTTATTAAGAATTTAGAGAAACAGCCTTCTTTATTTCTAGAGTTATCCTATACATCTGATTGGGTAAAAACAATACGACAAAAAAAAAAAAAAACAACAACCACAACAATAATCTCTTCATTTTGTCTTAAAGGCAATTTTGAGGTGTTGGTTGGCAGAGTAAAAGTTATGTAACTAGTGTCCTTCGTCTGAGGTGATTCCACGTGTTTCAATGGCCAATGCAATGATTAAATGGGTGTTTGGTGAACAATGTGTAGATTTTCTCAGTGTTCTGTGCTGAGGTTGTTTTAGAGCTGCTAGTGCCTGCAGCTCTGTCGCTATTATCATCTAAAAATGCTGCACCTCTCAGCCAAAGATTAGTGGCACTCCTCCAGGTATTCGTGCTTTTCATTACAATATGGAAACACTTCTCTTCATCCCACGACCCCCTTCCTCCCACAGAAGTCCCCCCATCACACACTTGTCCCCTCCTTCCTTCTCCCTTCCTGCTCCTCTTTATAGATTACTGGCATGAAGAGTTGAAGCTGGCTTCAGATCTGTGCAGCTAACCCACAGTGGCTCTGTTTTGCCTGTCTTATTGCCTGCCCGTCTGCCTGCTCTGCGCTCGGCAGGAGGCCCCACAGTCTTTAATGAAAGTCATGAGGGAGGAAGAGACAGAAGAGGAGGAGGATGAGGAGAGACTGGAAATTTGGCAGACAAGTGCATGCTAAATGCTATAAGTGCACAGGTTTGTTACTGATAGAAAAATCTAACTTTATAAAAAGCTGTATATGAAAATCTGTTTTATCACATGCAAACATTAAGATAAAGGTATCTTGTTTTTTGCAAAATATATATATATAAAATACCTTTATTAATATCATAGCACAGCCATGTTTTGTCTTTGAGTGTTTACACCAAGTAAAGTTTCATTACTGATGACTTCAGCTTTTCTTTCAGTTTGATTTATATTTGATGTACTTCCTTCACAATCACACAGACAGCAAAACAATCAATATAACATAAAGAAGCAGAGTTGTTCATATTTTGAAAGGTAAAATTAAATTCTGTCACCATGTTCTCCTGCCACATGTATAGAGGAGTGGACAGGGACATTGATTTTTCCTCAGAGCAAAAGAAAACTGAAAAAAAAAGGTTTTCATTCGAGGGTGAAAAAATAGTTTGTCAATTACAGAAGTATTACAGATGAAACTGCTGCCGTCTTGGCATTGTTCAGAAAATAAAATTATTTAATTGTATTATTTGTTATTACAATTTGAGAATTATTAAACTGGTTAGACAGCCTTGTGAGACAGCCTGTAACAACACAAAGGGAAATTTAAGTTCAGTATTTATTCAAATATCTTTTCTTTTGTATGGACGTGTATTGTTCATCCCATTCTCTTCAATTGACAGGTATAATGACATCACAGAGGTGGTCATCAGGGATAAAT
Source organism: Cyprinodon tularosa (assembly GCF_016077235.1). Taxonomy (NCBI): domain Eukaryota; kingdom Metazoa; phylum Chordata; class Actinopteri; order Cyprinodontiformes; family Cyprinodontidae; genus Cyprinodon; species Cyprinodon tularosa. The sequence continues at coordinate 363,909 of NW_024038992.1, read as the reverse complement.
AGAGGCCCAGATCTACCATACCAGGCAAGATCCCAGCTGAACGCTATGAAAAGAGGCCCTAGAAACAACCTAGCATCTCATAACAGGGTGTTAGATACTAGTAGGAAAGAAATAAATGGAAGCTCATAACCAAGTGGCTGGTATAGTGTACAGAAACCAATTGCAGAATACCAACTGGAGACTCCCTAAGTGGTGGACAATGTGAAAGCTACGATCCTGTGGGACTTCCTAAAACAAACAGATTGGTTGTTACCATTTTTGCTGGCCAATCAGACATTGTGATCATTAATAAGCAGCAGAGGAGAGTTGACGTGATTGATATGGTCATCCCAAAGGAAGGAATATAAGAAGAAAAAAAAAACATGAAAAATCAGGTTTGCCTTGTTGGAATCCCTTAGAGCACAGGCAAGGCATACTAGGACTTAAAAACTCAATTACATATTCTAATAAACAGAATACTGTACCACTGCGATGAATTGGCGACCTGTCCAGGGTGTACCCCACCTCTTGCCCATTGACAGCTGGAGATAGGCACCAGCACCCCTCGCGACCACACTTGGGATTAAGCGTGTTGGATGGATTAATACCTTACCTTTAGGAGGCTGACAAAGAAGGCCTGCTGTGTTCTAGGAACTCCTCTATAACCTCTGGACAACCCTGAAGTTATAGAGACAACCCTCTTTAGGTGACTTTTAAACAAGTGTCTTCAGTCAAATGTGTCCCCAGACATAAGAAACTGTATAATATACATAAAAAATTAAATAAAACATATGAGCTACTGCTACGTGTTATTTAGCTTTGGGATCAATAAAGCCATACTGAATTGAATTGAACTGGATTGGGAAAGCCTTCAACACAGCCCTCTGACATAATTGCAAACAAATGCAGTCTTTAAAGATGTATTTCCTAAATTGGGACATGCTCAAAGTCACTTCGCACTGACCGCTTTTGTGCCATTCATCAAAATTTGAGTTTGGAGAGCTGGTTACACTTTAAATTGATTTGCCCATCCTAGTTAAAAGAATCGCTCCCACCTAAGGTTTTTACAGAAGTCTATCATAGATGAAAAATGTATTATGTTGAAAAACATGACTTTTATTTTATTTTAAACTTATTTGTCTAAGTACTTTGTTTTCAAGTCATTACTGACCTACTTATCTAATTTTACATTTTTGTCCTTTTTTATACATTTTCTGCAGACGCATTTTTTTTCTAGGTATATTTTTTTCTTATATTTATGAGACTTAGGCAGAAATGGTTTAATGGTATGCTGTACTGCTGCAAAACCTGATGTGATAGTTTACAGAGCCAAATATTTATAGATTTTATTTAAAGGCCCTGGTCACTGTACCTCACTGCATGTCAACATAGATACAACACAGATTTTAGTTACAATATTTCTCTAACACAAATGATTCAAATTAAAGGTTCATTACCAAGTTACTGCAGGGCTGAATGTTAAAAAGGGAATTCAGCAGTTTGATTTAGGTCTGCTAGAGAAGAAATGCATCTTAGTTGAAGAACAGTAGCTTTCGAGGACTGGACTTGGGCGACCTGGTCTACTTTATGCTATTTCATGATATTACAAAAATATATGTGTGTAAATGCATATTCATGTATATTAATAGAAATATTCCAGGTTCCATTGCCGCCTGTCACTAGTGCCGTAAAAACCTGAAAAAGAAATAAAATAAATAAAGAAGACAACTGATAAAACTTTGCTGTCTTGCACTTTTAACTCTATTCCATTTAGTAATGTTTAGGAACACGCATGAAGCTTTCAAATGGTTAACAATACTTGCCTTTAAGTTTGGTGATGTTGAGATACAAAACAAGGACAATCGGGAAGCACAAAGGGCCTCTGTTTTCCGGTCGGGTCGATGTCCATTTAAAAAAAAAAAATAGCTAAAACAACAGGGGAAAATGTCATTCACTGTTTAGTTTCAAGTCCAAACCCATTAATGATTGTAAAAAAAAAACAAACAAAAAAACACAGGAGCTTATCTGATGTTTGATTGAATTAAATATATAGACTGTCCTAGAAACCACCGGGAAATAGTTCAGCACTGTAAATGCAACAAGAAAGTATTTTGAGGTGTATAACTTTTTAAGTACGACATAAAGCTGTCACAGAATGTCAGAAAAAAAGCTATACTGACATTTTAACAAGCTGATGTGACTTTATTGTTATGCTTTCTTTTTACAAGAACTCCACAACTAGCTGTACGTAATACCAGAATTCCTTTAGAGAGATGAACCAGCAATGAGTCTGACCTTAGGGTGTAGGATTCTTATTTTAGGACACCAGCTAATGGATCATTGCAAAATTCCCAATAATATAAAAGTTGTAGAGTCAAGATAAATGGAATAATTCAAACAAGCCCTTAATGCTGAAAAAATAAAATAAAATCCGAGATTCATTGCCAAAAAAAGTTACTCCTCTACATATACAAAAAAAAAAGGTAAATACTTTAGATAAGCAATAACTGTGTTTACATAAGCAATAACTAGATAAGGTGGGCTAGAACTTCTTAGCACAGGGTAAAGTTAATTGAGAGCTTATTTTCTTAAGAATCTTCCATTGAACACTGTTGAAATAATGTGAAGCACAGATAAAAGATATCTTACCTGCAAATGCCAAAAGGTTGTATATCACAAATTAGTTTGCATCTTTGTTTTACAAACTCTCCTGAGTCTTACAGTTTGAGACCATCTGCGTCTTCATCATCATCGAACATGAACATAGAAACAAGGCAAAACAGTTCTAGACACCCTAAAATAGGTGTGCAGGAATCATTCTAAGCCCCGCAGTCATGTTTCAAGCCTTTCAACAAATTTTACACAAAGGAAGATAAGATAACACATTATAAACTGCATAGTGAAGATAAAATTACAATGTACATGAAAAATAAAAACATTGCAGAGTATAATTATGTTGGGCAGGTGTCTCAGTTCCATGAGGGCTGGCTTTCTTCATCATATAGATTTGCTCCAAATTCATCATATCTGACAAATAGCTCATTAGCAGAGCAATGTATAGCTCTACTGCATGATAAGGAAACAGTTTAGATGTTTTATTTAGGTATACACAGCCAGGGAGACATTTAGAAGTTGTAGCACACCAGCCCATCAGGATGTTAGAGACATATAGAGGAAATTAAGTCAAATATCAAGCAACGGCGCATTAAAGGAAATATACCTTTACGGTTCTTTTTTTATTATGATGAAGAAACAGATGGTGTAAAAACATGTGCCTCTATGAAGTTTGCACAATAAAGCTAACAATTGATCAGTGAGCTCCAGCCATTGTGGCATTTTATATTAAAATGAGTGTGGCCTAAAACTCATGGAGGTGTGATATAAAAAAAAAAGTCAGAAACAGTACAAACCTGTAAGTCTAGGGGTTATTTTTTCAAAGCTCTTTGAGCAAAGATAACTAAAGTAGTAAAGTAGGATAGATGAGCTTAAATGAAATTTGAAAAGGTGGCATAGTCTTAAAGCAGTTAGTATATAAACCTTGCCGAGGCTTTTGAAAAAATCTGTCAATAGGACACAAAGGCCATATGATAATAAGAAGATCCTACTGTAAGGTAAAAATAAATTCAATCGTGAGTCTTAATGCATTTGAACACTTTTGCTCCTTCTTCAGGCTCCATTCAAATGACACTTCATGAGTAAAGGCTGTTTAACAAACTGTAAATCTCTCTTCGCCAGCAGCACTTGAGCCCTGCTTTAATAAAGGTGAAATAAAAACTCTGGTGTACAATCCTGCTCTTCATAAAATGTCTGGAGGGCAGAGAGCGATAAAGTGGCGGGGTGGGCTTGTACCTCCGGCCTTATTAATTGGCTGGGCCATTGGGGCCCCCGGGGCTGAGGCTGTTACCTGTGTGAAGAGAGGCGATTAATGCCTCCCCTTTGACCGAGCCCAGCTCTAGGCCTGGCTCTGCCGAGACACTCTCTAATTAATCCACTCTTACTGTTGTAATAGGCTCCTCCTCAGGGGAGCGAGCGGCCTTGGCTATAAGCCCCCCCTCTCTTCAAATATGATTTCTCCTTTTCATGGTAAACAACAGGCTCCCTCATGGGACGTAAAGAGATGAAGGAGGACGGATTTAAAAGATGCAAGTACCGGAGAATAGCAGGAGGGGGAAGAATAGCCTGTAACGGATCTGCTGACTGATACTCACTGATGCTGATTACAGCAACACTTTCATACTCTGCTAATACATAGAATAAAGTGATTCTACACATCACAGTGCTGCTTCTGTTCACATAAAGGTTAAGATGTTGCATAAAAAAAAAATCTCTCCAGGGATAAGGACATGCTGCCTTCCACTACTCTGACATTTTTACAGAAAAGCTTCACAACTGGACAGAAATATAGAGTGTATTCACTTTGACATTGGTTATTGTTTCTGTTTGGGTGTATACATAAATTATTCAAAAAGTTATAATTGCAAAAAAAATTAGAGAAAATTAGAGTTCTGATGCACTATTGTTCCAAAAGGAGGTCTGTTCTAACCCAACATTCCTGATATAAATTTTGCACAACAGTGTGAAAGATTGATCACAGTGTTAAGAAAAGTTATTCTGTTCTTAATCCACATGTCATTTTACAGGTCAGTCATTGATATATTCAGTCAAGTGTGATGTCAGTTTAACTTTGCTCAATTTTACTCACAATAACATTCTAAACAAATCTTAGTCCATACTTTTAATAGTATTCATACAAATAACAATTGTTGACATAACATGAAACTAAAACAAGTAAAAAAATTAATTTGAGAACCTATGTAATATACTTAATATAGAAACTAAATATTTTGGAAAATAACAATCTGTAAAAAGTAGCATGTTTTTTATTTACTCAGAAGTAAAATCAGAAGCAACCTGTCTTCTGTTGGTTGTTTCAAAGCAATGCAAATCACCTTAGCCAGGTCATCCCTACCATAAAACAATAATATATTTATCCTTTGAGTGTCACTTGTTTAGAGAGGATTTCCTTCCAGAAAGACAATTACAAAAGCATTCAGCCTATGCTATAGCGGAATGGTAAAGATCGAAGCTGTAATGAGACAGAGACAGTTAGATCCAGGACGGAGAGACAGGCAGTTTAGCGGAGCTTTTCTGAGTCAGAGATCCAGAGAGAGGGGAGCAGGCAGGCCGATCAGAACGACACAGAGATCCGGGGATCCAGAGGCTGAGCAGAGATGGTAATCAGGTAGGCAGAATCAAACAGGGGTCAGGCAGGCTCGGAGTCAGGAGGCAGATAGGGTCAGAAACAGATAGGCGGTCAGGTACTCTTTTAGATGCTGGACTATTCGTAGCAGGTTGGCTCGAGATAATCTGGCACAGAGGACTGATCTGATTTTAAAGTGCTGGAAACAGGTGACTCCGGTCAGAGCTGATTGCAGACGGGTGGAGCAGAGCAGGTTTATGGACTGAGTGATCAGGCCAGAATCAGTGCAGAAACCATTACAGAAGCATATTCTTACTTTTTTTTTTACTTTTTGTTAAGACAAAAGTTTTTTTTTCTTTTATTCCACTCGTAATAAAAAAAAAGCATGTGTTTCTCTCTGAAATCGGTAAGAATAGAAACAAGTTCCTGAAAAGGGAGGATTCAGAAACATCATAGTTTCAGTTGAAATAACAGAGCAAGTGTTTGGGAATATGCACATATTTTGGTTTGGTCTATGACATGGGTAACCAGTTTAAAATCAGCGAGGTCAGAATAAAGAAAATCATCAACCAGTAAAGGTCCGAGACATTTATAATTATAATCTGTTACTTTAATCAGAATTTAACACTGAAATAAAATGAGGTATTTATGCATCCATGTTATACATTGAATTTTTTTAATAAAAAACATAAAAAAAAATATAGAAAATGTTTCCATTTTAAAATCTAAAGTGTTTTTTGAAGTAAAGTTGTTCAGTTTGGTATATGGACAATTTCCTGATTCACATATTTTATAAAACAGTTGAAGTGACTGTTTTGTTTTTGTCTTATTTTTTATGGCTTAATGAGAGAAGTGGGCTGCCCTGCAAGGCTTTTATAACTGGGTTTGAATGGTGACAAAGCCATTCTCAAGCACATATCAAGGTGCTTATTTGTGAGCCGGACAATATTTATTTTTGATTATGTTCATGGTGGAGAATCTTGCTTCACAGCAGTAGGTTGAGCCAAACATTCAAAATGTGCAGGGTCATCTTTGAGCACACCATGTCACTTTAGTTTCACCAGTTCACAGTGGTTCTCCAGCAGTCAACACGTTCTCCGCTCTTTTTCTCATTGTATTCTCCTTCTTTCCCACCGCGCAGCTCGCCACAGGTTTGCTTGCTGTGTCTAAAAGTGGCTCGCAGCAGAAACCCAGACTGACACAGCACATTGGCTAATTTGTATCACGTATGGCCTGGTCCCGGATGATCTGGAGGGCTTTACCATATTACAGGAGAAGCGGCGCAAGTGAAATTAGACAGTGTCGTCGGACAATGTGCTGTATTTTATAAATGTTTTAATTCGGGTTGGGTCCGGATTAGCCAGCAGGTGGGTCTGGATCTAGACTGCGGTCCGTTAATCCATCACCTCGGGTCTATGACATAAAAGCCTAAAATGTACCATGAGACCTGGTTATTACATGACACAATATGGTCAAAGTGTACAAAGGTTGTAAGGCTAGTAATAAGGTTGCAAAGCCATGAAAAGATACAGGGAAAACAAGGACAGTGACCAAGACTAAATAATTAAACTTCAGTATTCTCTACTGGACACAGGTCAAAACTTTAGGCTGGTCAGTTCACTATTTGTACGTTCTGATTCTATGAATCTGCATATTGTGGTTCACTATCAAGCTTGTAGCTAGCATTGCGTACAGGCTTATATTGTACACCCTTTACTAAAAATATTATAAATTGTGCACCCTGTTTTTCGGATGTACGGCTTTGGAACGTCCTAAATTTCCACCGGAATATGGCAGAATATCTAATGTCCCAACGGACAACTTCATTCATGGGAACAAGTACCCTGTACTGTTTGCAAGCAGGTAAGATGAAACTTTATTGATGCCTGATAACTATAGGATAATTTGAGAGTAATTTTTTTCTTTCTTTTTTTTCTTTGGGACAATACTGTCTGTGGAAAGGTTGAAAAACAACAGTAACAAAAACTGGGGAGCGTGATCGGTAATTTCTTCCTCATGAAATTTCCACATGTAGTCTGGCACACAAACCTTCCATAATCAGCACAAAAGTAGTATTGCAACAAAGACAAAAGGTTTGAAGCATTCCACCTCAAAATGTAGGAAATAGCATTTCAGAGAGTCTAAATTCTAAAACTTTCCTAGGTAAAATACTCCCGGACCCCCACTACAATGCTGCCACAAAGTTTTGGCACACAAAAGCCTTAATGTGTGATACACCAAGGTGTACACGCTGTGAAATATTCCTACCTCAAAGATTGTTCACTATTGTCTTTGTCTAAGTGATTTTACGATTTTGTTGCTCTATAAGCCCAGTAAAATGCTTCCGCATTTACGGTGCCATCAAAGTTGTCTTTGTTAAAGGTGATGTTAGAACAAAAGTTTGACCTTTTCATTTGCAGTTTTTTTCTTATATAGGGTGGAGCATACAGTGTCCAAAACTGTTCTCTACCCAGGCAAAGCAGGATTGTCAGTGTAACATTGCAGCTTGGACTGTTTCCACATTTTATTCGAGGCAAATGTTAAGACTCTATCATATTGTTTAGCTCTGTGCTGGTAGCAATTGCTAAATTGTCTCTGTCCAGACAATGACTTCTAACTGTTGCAACTGAAGGATCATGGTTCAAGATATAGAGACCATGTGTTCTCATGAGTTTCACGTACATAATGCATATGAATGTGGACAAAGTAAGAGAATATCACTGATTTATTTCAAATGACAAAAATGTATTTATCTCTTTATTATAACATTTGTCAAAATAAACTATGTTGAAAATCAAATCAATTATAACTACATAGCAGCTCATGCTGTGGTTGAAATTAATAAACATCATAGGATATTTACTGATTTTCACTCCCGGTGCTTTGCAAACCAAGTGCACACTGCATGTATATGTGAATGCTGGATTTATGTTTGATTTCACAACTTTGCAAAATGATGGTTGTCTATTGAACTCTACCCCAAATGATAATAATAAAACTAGAAAAGTGTGATATTCATTTCATGCATATTCAAAACTCACCTGCTAGGTGTCATTGCAATAATAAGCACTAAGCTGCTCATCTCTATAGGCCTTGCATACTGATGGTGCGTGCCTTGCACAAAAACAGCTTGAATCCAGAGTCACATATACAGCGCACTAATGAGAAAACAATAGGGGAGCCGCAGCACAGTCTCGCGCCTTTTCCTGACACATTTCCATATAGTTTATCCAGTCTCTTCCCCTTTTTCTCCTGCAAATGTTCTTGTTACTCTCTTCACACTCGGCCCTCTTGTATAGTGCTGTGTGAGCGTGTCTCTCAACGTGGGAGGTTTGGTGAGAATTCCCCCGAGGTCTGGTCTGGAGATGGAGACGCTGACGCTCTCACCTATCAAAGCCTCAGGCAGGGGTTCCACACAGCCATGTAACTGATATTATTTCTATTTGATGATTAAGCCACAAGACTGACTCTGGCTGTTGCAGCATTTTTGTACTGAGGCAGAAAGATTTTCCTGGGCTGCTGTGGAGATAGTAAAGTGTTGGGTTAATTAATTGTACATAAGTTATTCTACTTTAATCATATTACTTTAATCATATTATACTTACACATTTTGTTATCTCTATCTTACTCATATTACAAAGAGTGTTAAAACATTTAGTTTTGTTTGCTGTGTCATTAATGTTTTTTAAGTCTGTGCAGGAGGGATGCTGACTGCGACTGCTGTTAACAGATGTCGTTAAGGGTGTGGAGGAGAATGGAGAACTGTGCAACTAGATAAGGAGAGGGGTTCTCCTTATCCTATGATGTTGTATGATGTTGTACGAAAATTCTGGTTTCAACTGGGTTCTGTTCCCTCCCCCTTTAGCGGTTGAAACCACATTGTAATCAGGGCGTTTCTTCAATAAAGGGCTTGGAGAGCAGATACTGCTTCAGAGTGGGTTTGAAGTTGTAACTGAATGCAGTTTCTGATCCCCTCTCCTTGCAAGTAAAATATACTAAATTCTCTGTGTCATTCTTTGTGCAGGTTGCTGAATAAGGTGTTTGGTGTTCAAACCGAACATTAATTGGTCCTTCGAGCCGGATTGCAAGATACCCGACGACCCCCAGCAGGTGAGTGAGATCCAGATAAGCCTGCGGCCGCAGCAAAGAGACCCTTTACGGGACTGGTCTCTCCCTTACAAGCTGGGGTCCGACGGTTGAAGCATTTCGAGGACGCAGAGAATTGTGAGTAGTTTTTCTTTTAATAAGGAGTGAGTGAATTATTGGAAGAAAAATATATAAAATATAAAAAATTTATAAAAATATAATAATATAAAAAAAAAGAAAAAAAGATCGAAGTGAAGGGCGTGGGGTCACGAGATTCCCCTTTTGAAGTCCTCTCAGCGTGGGGTCACGAGATTCCCCTTTGCAAACAGTTTAAACCTCGTGAAGGACGGCGGTGTCCTCTATCTTAAATAGTTAAATTCCGCATGGGGTAACGAGGTCCCCCTTTTGTACTAAAACCCTGACAATTCTAGACTCTATCAGGTAAAATAGAAATTTTAAAACAGTTAAAGTCCGCGGGAGGGCAGGCTCCCCTAGTTTGTAAGGGCAGGCTCCCCGAGTTGTAAACTAGTTAAATTCTGCATAGGATAGCGGCGTCCTCTGTGTTTAAAATAAGTAAACAGAAATAAAGTAAAAGTTAACTGCGCAGTGAGTGTGTGTGTGTGTGTGTGTGCGTGTGTAAGGAAATATAGATATCACTAGATATCTGTATTTCATACCAAAAAGACAAGGGTTAAATGGTGAGCTTTTGTGGATGTTTGTAGACAAGAAAACTCCACCTGTAAGGGTTGAAGTGAGTTTTACCACAAAAAGTCGTTGATCACCATCTTGTCTGAAGCCCCAGTGTTTAGAACACGACAGGTGTTGAAAACCCACTGGGCCCAAATTTAGTTCAAAATGGGAAAGGGGCAAAGTAAAGAAAAACAGAAGTTATTGGAGGAACTCCAGTGTAAAGACTGGAAAGCAGTTGAAAATGATGACCCATTGGCGGTAGAGCCGTTGTGTTACTGGATAAAAAACTACGGTTTTAATGGTAAATTGAGCACCACAAACATAAAGGAATTGCAGCAAAAAATAAAAACAAAAAGCAAAAATAAAGACACTTTGATGGCAAAAGAAGGTTACATGCAAACCATGGGTTGGATGAAATTAGCAGGACAGAGAGAAGAGGGAGAGCGCAGAGCTAAAAGAGAGAGAGAGGAGAGACAAAGAAAAGAGAAAGAAGGGAAAGAAAGAGAAAGTGAAGAAAGAAAAAAGGAAAAGGAGAGATCAATAATGTTTCATAGAAAGGAAGATGATGAGTACGTAGGGCCCTATTCTGACCTGCTACATCAAATACATAATCTCCCACAAATGGGAGGTGCTGCCGCTGCAGCCGATCCCTCAGCTCCGCCACTCACGGGGGATCCTCCACAATATACTCCCCCACAGCATATACCTCCTCCAGAAGGATCATTGAAAACAGCCCCTCTTCAAGCAGCTTCTCCACAAGCTAATACCTCCCAGGGATATATTACTAGGTCCAAAGGTTCTGTAGGAGATTGGTCAAAAACTTTAGCGACAACATTTAGTGACATTCTGTCCCCACAGGCACTCCGAGTGATGCCTGTAAAACAGGAAGGTGTAGGAGAAGTCCTTACGCTTCCTTTAATAGAATTACCAAACCCCTTAGCGGGCCAGGTTGAAGGAAATAACCGACAACCAGCCACAATAATGGTATATAGAACCTGGACACAGGAAGATGTTAGAAAAGCAGTAGAAGGAATTCCCCCTCCAAAGGAGGATGTAGAAGAATGCATAATTCAAATGGAAAATCTGAGAAAATCTTACCATTTAAATGGTGCAGAGGTTCAGCAAGTCTGGATGTGCCAATTAGGATCAGAATGGCACCATGTTAAAGGGAATTTTGTGCCAACTACAAACGCTGATCCTCCTACCCCTTTGCAACCAGACTCCACAGACTTAGGAACAGCAGTTGAGCATTTGATTAATCGTATCAGGGCCAGATATCAGAAGAAAGCAAATTATACAGAGATAGGGAGATGCAAGCAAAAGCAGGACGAGTCTTTCGATGAATACAGGGTAAGGATGGAAAAAACATTCAGGGCACATAGTGGACTGCTCTTTAATGACAATGATGATGGGGCATTTAAACAGCAGTTGAAGAATGCACTGCATGCAGGATCATTACCAGAAATCAAAGGATGGGTTGAGCGCCACCACATAGACATGAGTGGTGGAACGCTCCAACAATATCTAAATCACGCCCTGCATGCAGAGAAAGTCATAAAAAGTAAAAAGAATAAAAGTAAAGAATCCACTGTGTTTTATCAGGAGGAGGAGGACACTGTGTTTTATCAGCAGTCCAGAGGTAGAGGCCGAGGCAGAGGCCGTGGAAGGGGAAGAGGTTTTGGATCACGCTCAACTGATAATTCCAGAGTGTGTTGGTCATGTGGAAAAGAAGGCCACATGGCTAGGCACTGTCGAAGCAACCCACAAAATGCAGGGAGCTCAGCATGACTAGATGAGCAGCCATTTTCTATTAGAGAGAAAGAGGATGAAAATATGGATGTCTTAAACCTAGAAGATTTGTTTTTTGAAGAAAAATATAGACCTGAAATAGTCCTCATGGTCCAGGGCACTCCTGTGAAGTTTTTGTGCGATACAGGAGCATGCAGGACCACTGTAAAAGAAACCATACCACATGCGGCTTTAAGTTCAAATTACTCAATAGTGCGTGCGACCCAAGGTGTCACAAAAAAGGTTCCAGAGACTGAGCCGTTGTGGTTCAGAGACCCTGAAGGAAAATCATGTCAGCTGCCTGTTTTACTGTTGCCTGAATGTCCAGTTAACCTATTGGGCAGAGATGGCCTGGTGGCGCTTTCCCTAGCCATCATGCCAACTCCAAATGGTTTGAAAATCATTAGACAAAAACCTGAAGAAGTGTTTGTTCTCAGGGGAACTGGAAGCCCAAAATACTACTACGCCTTAGATGTTCCGAATAAACCCCCCACGTCCACTGGAGCTTATCTTATGGAGGAAGGTAAACAGGCAGTCAGGAATGTACAAGATCAAATGCCTCCTGATGATCTGCATGTAACCATGTGGTATAGAGGCCAACCAGATGCCCAGTATAAGCAACAGCTAGATAAAGCTACCCCTGAAAAAATCACAGTCTCTTATGTTTACTCTGATGTGGAGTCTAGCTCCGCAGCAGCAGTACTCCTTCCATCATCTTTGCTTCCCTTGTTCCACCAACATTGGAAGCCACACATTTCCTTATGTAAGGCAAAACAGGACAAATGGCAAGACCTGGGGAGATTGGTTGAGAGAGGGGAACGAGCCTGCGATTGGGTAGCAACCTCTGTGAACACATGGTACAGTGCATCAACAGAACTGACAAAGAAAGCTTTGTTCTGGACAGTAACTGTTCAGGCGGGAGTCCATTTAGATGAGGAACAACAGTGACAGATATATTTCACAGAAGCAGAGGAAACACTGCTGAAGCAGGTTCCAGCTAAATTGTGGTCTCAAGGACCTACAGATGTAGGCCTAGTTAAGAAAGCATTACCTGTGATAATAAGACCTAAAACAGAACACCGTCCTAGGGTAAGACAGTATCCATTGAAACCAGATGCTGTAGCTGGCATAGAGCCAGTCATTGAAGATTTAAAGAAAGCAGGAGTGTTGGTGGAATGTGCAGATTCTCCCTGTAACACACCAATATTTCCTGTTAAAAAGGCACCCCCATCAACAGGATGGCGAATGGTTCAGGACTTACAAGCAGTGAACAATGCAGTAATACAGAGATCACCATGTGTTGCAGACCCTCACACATTATTGAATTCCCTAAATCCTCAAGCTAAATATTTCACAGTAGTGGACATTAGCAATGCTTTTTTCTCTGTTCCAGTACATAAAGACAGTCGGTACTGGTTTGCTTTCACCTTTAAAGGGAAACGATATACATATACGCGTTTACCCCAGGGATACTGTGAAAGTCCTACGATATATTCTCAAGTGATCTCTTCCAGCTTGTCCTCCTTTGAACCACCTAGACAAAGCCAACTATTAACATATGTTGATGACATTTTGATAGCATCTGAGACTAAAGAAGGTTGTGAAATTGATACAATCGCATTACTGAAACATTTGGCAGATGAAGGCCATAAAGTTAGCAAAAACAAGCTACAATTTTGCCAAAAACGTGTAAAATACTTAGGACATCAATTAAGTGCTGGCGGCAGAACCATAATGGAAGAAAGAAAAGCAGCAATACTGCATGCGCCTAAGCCACTTACAAAGAAACAAATGATGTCCTTCTTAGGACTCACTAATTATTGCAGAAGCTGGGTACCAAATTATGCAGAAATAACTGCACTGTTAAACTTACTTATGTATAAAGAGGAACTGAAAATGTCAGACAACCTAAAATGGACATCTGAAGCAGAAGCGGCCTTCTGTAACATTAAGCAGGCTATGGTGAGCAGTTGCACGTTAGCACTCCCAGACTATGAAAAAGAATTTGTACAAATGGTGGACTGTAAAGGTCATTTTATGACCTCGGTCTTAACTCAAATGCATGGGAATAAATTACGGCCAATAGCATACTATTCTACTAAATTAGATGCTGTAGCATCTGCACTTCCACACTGTGTGCGAGCAGTGATAGCTGCTTCATTGGCAGTAACGTCCAGTGCTGACATAGTATTATTCCATCCACTGACATTAAAAGTTCCCCACTCGGTGTCTGCTTTGCTTTTACAAACTAAAATGACTTTTCTATCCCCAGCCAGACACCTCTCATGCATGTCTTTACTTCTGTCACAGCCGCATTTGAAAATAGAACGCTGCACGGTGCTGAACCCAGCAACACTTATCCCCACACCAGATGATGGGGAATCTCATGATTGTGAGGCTCTGGCTGAACAAACTGCTAAAAGTAGGCCAGATTTGAAAGACACTCCTTTGTCAGAAGGAGAAACATTATTTGTTGATGGATCCTCTAAAAAAGATGAAAAAGGGAAAACAAGAACTGGTTATGCTGTAGTGACACATACCGCTGTGCTAAAAGCGGAAGCTTTACCACAACATTACTCTGCACAAGCAGCAGAACTGATTGCTCTTACTGAAGCATGCAAATTGATGAAAGACAAAATAGTAACTATCTGAACAGATAGTCAATATGCTTATGCTACAACACATACGTTTGCACAACATTGGAAAAACAGAGGCATGATAACATCAACCGGGAAACTAGTGACTCATGCCAATTTACTGAAAGAACTTTTACAAGCAGTACAGCTGCCAAAGCAGCTGGCAATATGCAAATGTGCGGCCCACACATCGGGAAAAGATGCTGTTTCAAAAGGGAATTCCTTTGCAGATAAAATAGCAAAAGAAGCTGCTTTAAAAGAAATAACAGTATTAACATTAACAGACAATTCACTAAAAGACGACATCTTACAAGACATGCAGCAGCAAGCTCCTAAACAGGAACAAGAACAATGGAAAAGCAAAGGAGCACGATTAAAGGAGGGGATTTACACCTGACCAGAAAATAAACCAATCCTTCCAAAAAACTTATACAAATGGGCAGCTATGTTGACCCATGGTAAAACTCATGTGTCAACCGGAGGGATGGTAGGATTGGTAAACCAAACATATACGACCTATGGTTTTAATGCTTATTCAAAAAATTTTTGTAGAGCATGCTTAATATGTGCAAAGCACAATGCTCAGGGGAACCTAAGGCCTAAAAGAGGACAATTCCCAAAGCCAAACTACCCCTTTCAACATATACATATGGATTTTATAGAACTAAGCCCTAGTGAAGGTAAAAAGTTCTGTTTAGTAATAGTTGACTCGTTTTCTAAATGGGTAGAACTGTTTCCTACAAAACATCCAGATGCACTAACAGTCGCAAAAGCATTATGCAAAGACATAATTCCCCGTTATGGGATTCCAGAGAAAATTTATAGTGATAATGGCACACATTTTGTAAATCAGATAATAACCAAAATAGGACAAGCCTTTCACATAGACTTGAAAAACCACTGTGCTTACCATCCACAAAGCGCAGGCCTTGTGGAAAGAACGAACGGATTCGTTAAAAACCGACTTAGGAAATGTATGGAAGAAACGGGAAGATCATGGACTCAATGTTTGGATTTAGTTAAACTACACATAAATATTACAAGTACGACCGGGTTGACCCCTTATGAAACAATATTTGGCAGACCATATAGACTTCCCTATTTTAATAATAGCTGGGAAACAGATGATGAAAGTACTCTAGCAGACTACATGAGAAAGATGCTGGAGCAACAAAAGCAACAGCTGAACCAAACTGACAGTGTCCCACCCTCTGTGTCTCCACAGGAAAACCAATTAGTTGAACCAGGTGATTGGGTCCTCATAAAGAGCATAAAGAGGAAACATTGGTATTCACCTAAGTGGGAAGGACCCTATCAGGTTTTGTTGACCACTCCAACTGCATTAAAAATAGCTGAAAGAAGCACATGGATCCACTTGTCACACTGCAAGAAAGTGATAGATAGATCAGATGAGTAATGTGTAAAATCACTTTCTTAATTATTCTGTGGAACCTTACCGTACTGCTTAGCACTCTAGTAATTCTACTGTGGTACCTGTTATAGAATACGCATTTGGTCTCCTTCACCGACCTTCAGAGGAAGTCCATCGTACAAAGGGGGTTGTATTTTTTAGCATACAACCATCTCAAACTGGTGAAGGTTCAACAACTCTGCCGAGAGGTCATAGGAAGTAGACCACTGTGTAAAAGATTACCCATAGGAAACTTTTTGAAGTTTGAACCTAGATGATGTTGCAACTTTTCATATTAGTTTTGTTTTTAGCTCTCACTCAGGGCAAGGATTCTTGTTGCCCCCATGAGCCAGCTATTTGTAAAAGGGACGTCTATCTCTGCTATAACTCTACTAGAGTAATCAGTGTAGTGACTATTCCTTTTCAAACATTCTCGCAAAGATTTAAAATTGACCCGGGAGATTGGCGAGGTTATGATTTCTACCTATATCCCCGTGTAGTTCAAAGAACTCAAAAGAGTTGGGGAGACGTTTTCAGAACCACTGGACAGTGGAAAAAAGGATCGTATGGATGGACATCTTTAGCTAAGAAATGGATGAGTAGAATATCAGGGTTCACTGTTAACCATGCCTCCAAAGTTTTCACTATGACAATAAACTCCACAGCAGAACCCCTTGAGAAGGAAGGCTGTTCTTCCTCATTTATATGTGCACGGTCTAGTGAAACCGATCCGTGTTGGACATTGTATCTGTGCTCTGCAAATGTTACACAAGAAGAAAATGAGATACAAGGGATTCTTACTTCTGCCCAAGGTGAACAGATAAAAATTCAAAATATTAATGACCCGCTTAAAACGGATGAACTGTTTCAAGTCACCACTGGAATCTCTGGGCAAACAAATAACTGGCTTTTAATGGCAGAACAAGCAGCTAAAACAGTGTCTAATGATTGTCTTGTGTGTATGGGAGCCAGACCGCTGTTACGTGTGGTTCCTGCCACCATAACTCCTCAATGTCTTCTAAATATAATGAATTATACAGTTCCAACTGATAATTGCACCTATTGGGATAAGATCTATCCCCTGACCACAGATGAGAAGAAAAAACCAATCTTTTTGAAGAAAGTGGCTGTGGCAAATTTCACCTGTGTAAACAGGACTGGAGTGGGCCCAAAATTGGGTACACTAAATGAAAAACAATGTGCAAGCATTTTACTGGTATCCACCTTTTTTAAACCTCAATCCCGCAGTGACATCTGGTGGTGGTGTGGAGATGACAAATTGTTTGACAGACTTCCATGCAACACCACTGGATTGTGTGCTGCAGTCACCTTGATTTTACCTGTTTCTATTACTTCACTCACAATGGATGAATTGTTAACGACTGTAAACAGTATTTTACCACATACATGGCATACTAGAAGAAGGAGGGCATCTGAAAATGCGTGGAGTCCAGATGACCCTACTTATATTGACAGTATTGGAGTACCCAGAGGTGTTCCAGATGAGTATAAACTAGTGAATCAAGTTTCTGCAGGATTTGAATCTTTCTTATGCTGGTGGTGTACTATAAATAAAAATGTAGACAGGATCAACTACATCCATTATAACGTCCAGAGGCTGGGAAATAAAACAGAACAAGGCTTCTCCGCCGTCCATGAACAATTGTCAGCTACCTCTCTGATGGCTTTCCAGAACCGTATTGCTGTTGACATGTTGTTAGCTGAAAAAGGTGGTGTGTGCTCTATTTTTGGAGATCAGTGTTGCACCTTTATTCCCAACAACACTGCTGCAGATGGCAGCCTCACAAAGGCCCTTGAAGGCCTTCGCTCTCTTAACAGCAAAATGAAAGACCATTCTGGAGTTGACACAAAAATGTGGGATGGATCTGGAGACATTTTTGGTAAATACAAACAACTGGTACTTTCTATTTTGATGTCTGTAGCTATATTTGCCGCCATCCTGACCTTATGTGGATGTTGTTGTATTCCATGTATTAGAGCGCTGCTAAATAGACTAATTACCACTGCAATACAACCCATGAAAACAGAAATGTATGCCCTTATGTCCACTGAGGAACACCTATCGGATGATGCAGACAGCGAAGAGGATGAATTCTCTTTACACTTTCCTGACTTTTATCCTAATCCCAACGACAATAACCCACCAGTTTAAAGTACCTCTGAGTGTACCCTTTACAGCTAAAAAAAGAAAAAAGAATGATTTCTTAGTTGAAAATCTGAAAAGAAGTAACTATTGAATGATAAAATAAATAGCTTAAAGTGAATAAACAGGAGGGAAATGTTGGGTTAATTAATTGTACATAAGTTATTCTACTTTAATCATATTACTTTAATCATATTATACTTACACATTTTGTTATCTCTATCTTACTCATATTACAAAGAGTGTTAAAACATTTAGTTTTGTTTGCTGTGTCATTAATGTTTTTTAAGTCTGTGCAGGAGGGATGCTGACTGCGACTGCTGTTAACAGATGTCGTTAAGGGTGTGGAGGAGAATGGAGAACTGTGCAACTAGATAAGGAGAGGGGTTCTCCTTATCCTATGATGTTGTATGATGTTGTACGAAAATTCTGGTTTCAACTGGGTTCTGTTCCCTCCCCCTTTATGGTTGAAACCACATTGTAATCAGGGCGTTTCTTCAATAAAGGGCTTGGAGAGCAGATACTGCTTCAGAGTGGGTTTGAAGTTGTAACTGAATGCAGTTTCTGATCCCCTCTCCTTGCAAGTAAAATATACTAAATTCTCTGTGTCATTCTTTGTGCAGGTTGCTGAATAAGGTGTTTGGTGTTCAAACCTAACATAAAGCCACTTACTGATCTTTATACTGTGTGACCCAAAGGGAAAAATCAAGATATGATACTCATCCATTGGTCAGTTTGACATCTATGTAGGCCTGCTTATGAATTTTTCATATTTGACAAAAAGCATGTAACAACTTTTTTAGGATTTAAAACAACTTCAACTGTAAAGAGTACTAAAATTGGGTGTAGTTTTTTGTTGTTTTAACTACATTTTACAGCTGCTCTAAAAACCTGATAGAGATTGAAATTTGATTGTTTCATTTTGCAGCAGTGCATATTTTTAAATACTGAAAATATAAAAAATAAATAAATAAACAAAGCCTATAAAATATATGTTATGAAAAATGTGCACAGAAACAAACACAGTTACCGTAAAAGGTATTAGGTAAAAAAATATAATGTGCAAGAAATAGGTATATTTGAATCGACACTCATCCCATGGTCATTTTGGTCATGGAAGCACATCTGCAGTCCATTTACTGTCATTGGATAGGAGTATAAGAGAAGCGCACTACCAGTCCTCTGATGCCTCAGCTTTGACCAATGTGGCAACTTAAAGCCCTCTGTGTGTGTGTTCTAATTCTTAGTTGTTCTCTTAGAACTAACTAGTTCGCGTTTTGATCCAGGTTTACCTGTGAAGAGTGATTGGGTACTGTTCCAACTTAAAGTGTCCCTCTCTGAAACTCCACAACACAGCAGTTTGATACTGTATCTAGTGTCAATAATCTGGCTGGCAGGTACAGGTCCTCCCTTCCATATTCCACTATTAATGATTGAACCCTGTCTGACTCCCCACAATGACTCTTTGTCTTTTCAGCTCCCAACATCTGGATTATCTCGAAAGCCATATCCCAGACCCAGGCTGAGACCCCATTACCCCCATAACATTTTTCTGAAACTCAACTTCTAGAATCATCCATTTAAATTAAACCTCACCTGTGTTCACTATTTATCTACTGGACTGAATTAACCCATGTGTCCTTCTCCAGCCATCCTGTAAAATTAAGTTATTAATCTTACATGAGTCTCCTCGGTGTGCCTCTGTATGTGTGTCAAAAATGTAGCTAAAACAATGACAGACAGAAGTACCTTAAATAATCTGAGTCAGCAGAGATAGTTTATCTGATCAGAATGCCTCATGTAAAATTGTTTTAAAATTGAAGATGGATTCATAGGTTCCCTCCCTACTTGACATTGGTGACTTAGTTAAGTTAATTGAATGGATGGATGGATGGATGGATGGATGGATGGATGGATGGATGGATGGATGGATGGATGGATGGATGGATGGATGGATGGATGGATGGATGGATGGATGGATGGATGGATGGATGGACAAACGGACGGACGGACGGACGTCATTACTCTTTTCCATCTCTGGTCCACTATATCAGAAAACAGTAGGTGTATTATAGCCTGTAAGATAAATAAGTAGAGCTCAAATTTTGCTAAATAGAAAATAGTTGTGTCAGTGGCTGCAAAGATACAATAAATAAAGAAAAATAGGAATATTTGATTTGTAGCTTTATTTGTTAAATATATTTCTTGTGTAATTTTGTGTATATAAAAAAATATCTAAAGTTTTGTTTTGTGTCTTCATAACTTAGAATGAGTGGGTGACATCTCTTCTAAGGAGGGTGCAGGGCTGATCAAGATTTACCTGAAATGTTTCTTATAGCAGAAAAAGCTTAAATCAGAGAACAAAGACCCTTTATGCGATCCGCATCCCTTTGCTATACTCCCCCAGCCACGGCCAGCTGCCACTGTGACGAAGATAAGGCCAGTTGCACAGTCACCTGGGTCTGGGCCTGGAGGACAACAGCTGATGATGAATTGTTCATTTGTTCTGACTATACCCAGGGAGCAGCACTCAGAAAGAGACAGAGCCTGGGGCCATTACCCTGCCACAGCATATGCACCACAATTTTAACCTTCTGATATCGTCCAGCAATCCTCCCTAAACACACACAAACTGTCATCACTTGCATCCGCTGGCTTAGAAAACCCCCCTGCCCCCAACACCACAACACACACACACACTCAGAGATATCTCTGACCCATTTTGACGTGCAGTGAGAGGGTCACCAAGGGTCACGTCTGCATGGAAATTCAGGGTTAGAAAGAGGAGGAGGAGGGTGCAATTGTGGGACTAATAGCCTGAGGGTGCATCTTTTGCACACACATCGACACAAATACGAAGGGACGCAAACATTTATGCCATCTCTGCAGGGGGGCTAAAGTGTTTTGACACATTCACTTATACATTCAGAGACAATAATGTTGGAACTAAACACATGTAATGTAGACTGGAGGACCTAAACACAAACAAGCAAAGATGGGAACACAGGTGCAACCGCAAAAAGCACATGGTAAAGAGAATGACTTTTGAACTCCTTTGGATCTGCTTTTGTTTTTCTTATGCAAAAAACAGAGAAGCAAAAATCGAACTTAGGTAGTCGGATCTTTTATGCTATGATATGAACAGAAAAGATAATCATCCACATAAAAAACAAATAAAGAAATAAAAAAAGTATATTTTATACATTTTAACAATAATTTATTTACATTTATGAAAGGGATTGCTAAAATAACACAAGTAGCAAACAAGTTAAAAGTGATGCATCTGTCTGAAAGAATCACCTTGGATCAGAAAATGATCAGCAGTTAAATTCACCTTCATATCAGAGACTATTGACTGATATCTGATTGTTGCTAGTCTAAAGTCTTAAGTAATAAAGACCCTAAATTGTGATATAAGTAAAAAACGAATTATGTTGTGCAAGGACATTTTAGAAGGATTGTAATGGATCTGGACCAAAGTTAAAGTGGACAGATAGTAGAAACATTAGTATGAATCTAGGGATAGGTCCTTGGATTTATAAAGCGTTGTTTATTAACATGAATTGATCCATATGTCTTTGAACATGACTTTCTCCCACATGACACTCGCAAAAGACCTTAATCCCTATTGTGTGCAGGGAGACCACAGCAACCAGTTCATGCTCACAGAGGGTGTGTTCCTTTGGAATATTCTGCATAAATTCAGGTCTGTGTTTATAACCAGATAAAGTGCAAATCAGCCTCAGCACAGAAACCTATCCCATTGTTTTAAACCTACTGTTAATAATTACTTTTTCTCTATTTTTTTTTTTCAGACAGATTACTTGTCATGACCCTTTAAAACTTTTCAGACAGAATCAGCATTTGGTTTTAGAAAGAAATAACCAAAACTAATAATTCTAACAGAGGTAGCCCAATACTGTAGATTTTCAGGTTCCAAAAGGATATAATATAGCATTGAGGGATCTGAGGCTTTTAGCTGACCAAAGGTTCACTAGTACAAAAGAGTGGAGATGGGATTAAAAAGATTAAAACTGGTTGCATGTTCATTAAAATGCATAAAAATGTAGGCTAAAATAAGACAACATAATAAGATTTTAATAAACAAAATTCAAATTAGCCAGCTAAGAATTTATTGAAAAAACTGTGAGAAAAAGGGCATAGAATATAAAGAACAACAACATTTGAATTAACATTTCGTTTACTAGGCAATATTGTATCCTCAATGCATATAGCTACCAAAAAACATCTAACTTATAGTGCTCAGAACATAACACAAATAAAATTATGTTATTATGGCCACAATGACCATCAAATCATGATTCATCAAATCCTGATTTGTGCAGAGGTAAAGAGATGTTTTTAGTTAAGAAATAGTCTATAGTTGATTTGCTGCTATATAACAAAGTTTTGTAGCAGGCTGGGGCTATGTTTTTGAAATAATCTGAGAATTATAGATCTGAGTCTGTATCATAAGGAACGTACAATTCTTACAGTTCAGTCAGGTTTGTAAACAAAGAAGATATATATTTTTTTGGTTTTAGCCTAGTTTATCGGTCATGATTTACTTTCTAAACCCAGTCTTGATTTAAATGGCTAGCAATTTGTTGCCATAACAGGACAGAGCTGTGTTGGGTCCATCATCGCTGCTTGTCTTCATTAGGGAGCGGGGACAAAAAGAGGTCACACTGTTGACAGACAACCAGGAAGTTTCTCTAATGGCTGCTTACTTGACCTATGACTTCTGAATTCAGGGCCAGTGGGTCATGTTCAAGTTTTATGTGGTGTGCACTGGCAGTTATTGAAATGAGTCTCTAACAAGGAAGGGTCAAGGTTATGACCTCCCGTCTACTAATGATGACTTGAAATGGCTGCAGTATTTATCATACAGAAATAACAGGAATGCCATGGTGGGTTCATATGAATATTTCAAAATCACCTTAGAGTATTGAATGTATGATTATCCTTTCACAGCCTAAGAAAGACTGAGATAAGGAAAAACACTGCATCTTAAACAATTACAATATCTGTTTATATTTAAAGTAAGTGCAAAACATAAACTTTAACTCCATAATCCATCTGATGTCTGCATGTTGTTTTAGATCGTAAATATTTCATTCCCCTTTAAAATAGAAAGTATAGTAAAACAAAAATCATAATCATGGCAATCAATTTTATTGAAATTGATCACTGGTTGTATTCCAGCCTCCCACACTCCAAGAGTAATTACAGAGAAGATTAATTTCCACCATATTTGTACATCCAATTTGGACATTAGAGTCCATTGACCCATAATACACCTTGTGGTACTCCAGCCTTCAACCCAGCATCTGCCTGGGATGACCCAAAACACAAAGCAGCACGGGAGGAGCCTGTATGAGGAAATGAAGGTGTGCTATATTTGGGTTAAAATTATATGACCATGGTTTTCTTAATTATGTTTGTGTGAATGTGAGTAGTATGAATACAGTACTGTCTTATCTTCAAGTCAAGTAATATATTACTAAAAAGATAAGAGTCAGATATTGGATGAGGGGTGTAAATTTATGGCAGATGTATTATTTCCCAGAGAATAAAAAAGAACAACCTAAAAAAAACAAAAGTGAGACAAACAAATAAAACTCATGGCAAGAAAAATACAGCAAAGAAGAAATGGCGCAATCAGAAAAAACACAAAATCCGCTACAAATAAATAAATGATGTTCACACACATCTGTGTTGTAAAGGACTTTACATATCATCCCACTAATGTCTAATCGTTTTCTACCCTTTCTACAGCCTTATTGTATTTTCCCCCTTGTGTTAAACCTTGACTGTTTGCACAATTGGTGTCTCTTAATTGCCCTTTGGTGGGAGTGTATATATACATGGCATATATCTGTCCTGCAATAGACTGGAAACCTGTCCAGAGAATCCTCTAACTTTTGAGCATAGACTGCTAGAGATAGGCACCAGCCTGCCCTTGACCCTGACAGAGAAAAAAAGATGAATGGATTGACTGATATTTTCTTTGATTACAATATCTTTGCTGCTTTATTTTTCTTTTGGATGTGTTTTCTGTATTCATGTGTGTGGTCAGCTGTGTGTCCTGTCAGTTTACCAATAGAACACCATAAGTATCTATACTCCTTTATCAGTCTGATTCCACCATGAATCATGTTTCTCCAGACATCTATAATTTGCTTCCTTTTTTATTCACATATAGGACAAGATGTTTGTTTTTCAAATCACACCAGTTGCCTTTACTTGGCTTCCTGTCCATATCTGGTGCAGTGCTCAACAACCAAGTGATGCAAGCATGTCTGCAGATGACAGGAGTTAATCTCTTACTGGAAGTCAGAGGTATACTGTACTGTTAAAAGTAAAAAGTGGTAGGAGTAGACCATTTAGGTGACTGGATGGTTAGACTGGCAATCTGGTTAGACACACAACCTTTCAGCCTCAAAAACGTTGGTGTGGTGGTCCAGCAGTCTTTGGTCTACGCCATTGTTGGCTTCCATCTTGAGTCTTCTGGAGTTTCTGACAAAACAAATTAGAGTGAATAATTCTAAATGCACAGCAGAATAAAAAGAACAAGATCCTCACAATGCTGTCTGCCCCTAGAGAAAAACAGGTGAAAATGGAAAGCGTAGAAACATCTTCTACATTGTTCATTTTTTCAATGTATATTTACAGTGACTGCTTACTAATTGTATTACTTTTAGGGTTCATTACAGGGGATATACCACATTATTTCAATGCAAATATGTCAATGTAATCTATTGTGACCATTTTATAGTAATTTCTACTAAAATCATAGCTCCGTTTTGTGAGTGGTGTTGTTTTATGCGACACAGTGCAGCAATGGCTGTACAGCCTCCTATATTGGAGAAACCAAATGACTAGACAATCACATGGCACAGCACAGGAGATCCAGTAACTCTGGGCAAGATTCAAGGCAATGCACGTTTATTTGTATAGCACCTCTGTTCAAAGACAATTAAAGGTGCTTTACATGAATTAAACATTAAAATAGTAGGTAAAATAAAAGCAGAATTGAAGCAAGTAGAGATAAAAAAAAAAACATGATAAAAACTGGAAGAAAAACAAATAAAACAGTTGGATTACAACCTTCAATTGTTATGGTTCTCCCTCTGTGCACTTCTGTTTGAGTTTCTTTTTAAGTTTTCACTTCCACTTTAATTTATATTATTCATTGGTTTCCCTGTTACTCTCTGTTGCCCCCTTGTGCCCGTTTCCTTTCCCCTTGGCTCCCTTCTCGTTAGTTCTATTCACACCTGCTCCATATCAGCTCATTAGCCCATTCTTTGTACTGTTCTCCATATATGGACCCCTCTGCGGTTCCTCACTGCTGGTTTCTTGTTAATTTGTTGCTTCAACGTTTTTTTGCTCCCATGTGATTTTTTTCCATTGTGTCTCCTGCATTTTGGGTTTTTCAGTAGTTTTATTTTTTGGACTTTGCTGCATTTGTTGCTTTGGGAATTTCAATTTGATCAGCAAAAATCTATTCTGCCTCCTCATCTCTGCATTTGGGTCCTCAAAAACCTCCACCAAACCTTGACATAAACTAATAATACCTCAGTTAACAGTTTAACTTCAACAGTGAAAGGCAGTTCTAAACAAATGTTTTTTTTACTTTGAATTAAAAGAACTCAGGCTTTCAGCACTTTTACAATATGGAAGTTTGTTTCTGATAAAGGGCTGGTTATACTCCCAGCAGCAGTATGTCCCAGTGAGCTTGACGCAGACATTTTTGATTTATGCACAATTTTCATGGTCTGTAGGTCTAGATACGGCCGAGGCGGAGAGGGAGTGGGGGCAAGTTTGTCCGACAATGGAGGGACACGACGGCGAAAAAGAGCGGTGATCCAGGTGGAAAAAGGGTCCCAGCGTTCTTGCGCACCTCGCTCTTCTAGCTGGTCCAACTTCACGGCTTTTCTGCCGTCATAAAAGCAAAACAAGCCGGCCTCCTGTTTGCGGCACTGTCTGCGGTCACCTACAATTTAGGACAGGTGCAGCAGAGTGTCTGCGGAGGGGATGGGGATGTCTTTTTTTGTTCAGTGTGACACCTATGCAGAGGACCTATTTTCGAAGCATAACTCATCCTTAAGTGGAGCATAGGAACTGAATGCTGCTTCTCCATGTTTGGTTCTAGTTCTGTGTGTAGAGAATAGGCTGGAACTAGAAGACCTGAGTGGACTGGGAGGTTGATACACTGACAACAAATCTGTTATGTATGGGGGTGCTTATCTATTCAGTGATTTATATACTAACAGAAGAATTTTAGAATCTATTCAACTGTGCACTTGCAACTCAAGAAGAAAGGAAACACCTTTGAAGACCAAAGTGTTTTAATTCTGGACAGAGTGGGTTGAAAGAGGCAGATAGTAGGAAAGCAAGGTGAATCTTTGTAAAATTAGAAAATATTCATCACTGAACAGAGGGAGACAACTGTGGTTTGTGTTATTGGCAGTTTGCAATTGTATTAATGCTGGGGCTGAGGCTGATGTCGTGCACATGAGAACACAGAAGTAAGCATATTGATAAATGGCCCCGGTGAAGCCTAGTTCTAAGTTTATGCTCTGGCTTAAATGCTAGTTTGTAAAAGTGGTAAGCAAAAAATACATTAATAAACTTTATTTCACAGTTTTTTTTTTTTTATCAAAACAGCAAGAGTATTCAAACCATTTTTTGAAGTGAGTCTGTCATGTTCTTACACCAGTCACAGCCTTTTGAGTCATTCAAACCATAGTTTCAAAACTGTGTGACAAAAAGTAGCAGTTTGCATCCCGGATTTTACAGCAATTTTGAAGAGACACTGTTTAAGTTCTTACTGAAAAAAACATATTTTAAAAAGCCTTTTTATTTGAACTTTTACAACTAAGACAGTTTGTTGAGAACGCTGACACGTCACTAGTTCAGCACCGATGCATCATTGATTTTAGAATACTTTGTAGTGGTTGGCCAGCAGTTGGCAGTGTATTGGATTTAGTAGTCTATGTGCAGTTTTCATATAAAAAAAAAGAATCGTAAACATAAAAGTAAAAGCTGATAAAGAACCACTCTGGCAACTATGCATTAAAAATACAAACAGCTTTTTTGTAAGCTAATTGTCTGATCTTTAACTTTTTTGACTTCTTCAGATTTTATAGTGCACAATTATTTCTATATAAATAACCTTGCCTCATCTTATAATGAAACAGATTTTCACCTAAAAAGCTTAATTTCCATTTATCAATTGGTAAATTATTAACTGTGAAAGGCAGAATAGTTTTATTAGTAAGGCGATAGATAGATGGATTTGCAGTACAGCTTTCTCTAAAAATTTGACACTATTCCGCTATGTAGGGACCTTTTGTTACTAATGCTATGGCAGGTGGTCATATAAATACATTTAGATCAGCTTATGATATCCAATCAACCAATTTTGTTTATACTCAGTATGTTAATAGTCTTCCAGCACAAGGTCTGAATATTAATTATTAAATATTCTAAGAGCTCAAGTTTTTTCTAAGCCTAAACACCTCCATATGTGACCAACTCAGGTATTCCCAGAAGTTACATCTCAACTTAACAATGAGAAAGAAGAATAAGAACATGATGAAAACCAGGATCATGTATTAATTCACCTCTCACTCTTAATTCGGATGGGAACGGATATAGGTCTGCTAATAACTGCCGACCAGTGGAAACAGAAAGCTGGTGGAAAGGAGAGGGGAGGGTGCAGGAAAGCAGATTGTGAGAAAATAAAATTTCCACGGCTGATCTGCAGGAGCACTTGTCGGGAGGTTAAGGTGAAGGCCAATCCAGCTGTAAGAGGGGCCTGGATTAGAGTCTTTGAGATATGGATCCATGGGCTCTCCGGCTCTCAGTACCAGGGCTTAAGTATCATATCCGTGGACAGACGATCAATACCCCTGCCTTTCTATTCCCCTCATCTTCAAGGGGATTTTTCTGGCAGTGCTTTCATGGGGTCCTCTCCTCATGCCCCTAATGACATGGTAGGAGCTATGCTTTAGGCCGCAGGGCTTCAGACCCAGCCGCTGTTGAGTCAGGAGAGGATTTCATCCAGAGCATGTTCCCCTACATATGTTTGAAAATACATACTTATTTCACATGTCATACAATGTACAGTATAATCTCTCCCTGTGTGATAAGCAGTTCACAGATCAACCATCAGATCAGTACAAAGATGTTATGACTAAATGTCAAATGGGCATTTATTTTAGTAATTTAACCTGCTGAACCCTGTTGGTTTGGTAACATCCTGGGTTATGATGTGGTTTGTGCATATGTAAGTCAATTAAAACCTCAAGGTCAGATTTGAAAGTCCCTGTATAGAAAGGTCAAGTGTCTTGGTATCTTGTAGTCAACTGATAACACAATGGAGCAAGAGATTGGTAAATGGATTCAAGATTGGTCATTACCAATAAGGGCTCCCATGTATTGTGGTGAAGGACATACTGAACTGAGAGATTAATCTCTAAATGTATGTGGCACATGCTCCACCCCTCACATATCTCAAAGGTACTTAGATTGTAACTGAAAAGCAATACCCTGAATTAGGGCTGAAACAATTAATCGGATTAATGGTGATTAATAGATTACTGAAATAATAATCAACAAATTTATTAATCGATTAATCGTTAACTGGAGTATTGAGACCCTAAAACTTGCCTTTAACAGATAGAACAACCTAATTAGAGCAGTAATTATACCAACATTGTAAAATATATGTAAAAACTTTATTTAGGATTTGAGATTAAAAATACTTTTTCGTCTGTCAATATGGCAGATTATTCAATTTGCAAAATAATCGTTAGCTGCAGCTCTACCTTGAATATCAGTTGCCAAATATTACTAGGCTGGCTGGACAAGTTTCAGATGCAGAGCTCCATTGTCCAAGGGGAGCTCAAAGTATATTTGCTATTCTTAAGCATTAAAAATATTCTGACAATATGACTCATTTCATGATGCAACCTTGATGCATCTCTTTGGAATTTTCGGTAAGGACATTCTCTTTGGAGAAGACTTGGTTAGAACTTACTACCAGAACTAAACATTTTTAATTGGCCTTCAGCTTTAGGTACTCCAGGAGTAGCTCCTAGAGTGTTTTTTTTTATTTCTATTCAATCTTGCTCTTCATCTTGAAGATTTTTCTCTCCTGTTAACAAATTTGAAATATCTGTTAGATGATTCATAATTTTATACATAATGTTATGTTTTAGTGAATATGAATATGAAATATGAATATGAAAATATATAAATGGCCTGCTAGCAGTATTTTTCTTGATATTCAATGTGCAAAAGAAATATTAAACAATTATACATGAGTCGTTGACTTGAACAAAACACTGATTATCTATATTAATACCCAGCCTAAGAACTGTTTTATTTAACATCCATTTATAAAATATATAATAAATATAATAATGAATTATAGGGTGACATGTATGAATGTATAAATCAATAAATTATACCATTAAAATGGAAAAAGGAAAATACACAGGGCTAGTTTTTTTCTAATAGTACTAAGTAAAAAGATGCAATGAGCAACTTTGGTTTGACTTGAAATGACAAAAACTTGGACATGAAATAAAACTGGGATGAGTTCCAGGCACGACCTTTGGTAATGCCATGGGCCACCTCTGATCTGGATTGGTAGCTGACATGAATCAAAGCGATCGATTGACCCTGGGCCCCAAAAGAAACACATGACCTGGAAACAACAAAGCTAGCAACCCTAGTGTTGTGCTGTGAGGCAGGTCCAAATCACAGGCTAAGATTTGATGAGGTTCTGAGGTAAGAACTGCATCAAAGACTTCCCAAGCCATGGATATTGGGAGTGAATAAGAGTTTAAAGGTTTCTTTTCTTTGAATTTCTGTAACACTAAAAAAAGTACAAGTTCAAGTTGTGGAATTGGGACAAAACCCACACTCACACCAGGGGCCTTCTCATGTTCTCCACAATGACATAGTCATAAGTATAAAGAGGCAGAATTTGGTGCCTTCACAGAGGTAGATTATAGCTATTTATGCTGTAAAATGAAAGCCAGCACTGAGAGTATGAGTCGCTCTTTAGAGCCCCCATTATGCCCCCTGTTTATAGGTTCCCATATTACAGAGGGTCAGTGTTCAAATTTGATTTTACTCTCTCTACCAGCAACACTGGCTGGCAGCGACTGTGAAAAGACTTGGGGATGAGGTAGAGATTAGCCAAGTTACGTTCAGCTAATTGAAACCAAATGACCTCTCTGGGCAGCTCTCAAAGCATGATTAAAGCCTGCTCTTGGCCACTTCTGTTTGTTTAAAAAAAAGATGTTTCCAATAAATCGACACCCAGCACGGCCGATGAAGTCAGAACGCAAGATTTGGGCCACAGTTGAGTCGCAGAGCCGTGAAAAACAGCTGCTTTAAATAGATTCATTTAGAGCTGGCTCTTTTCTCCTCAGAGCATCACAGCACTTTCATGTCTGCATCAGGCTGAATTTCCAAAGATGGACGCCAAGAGATTACTGCTGACACATTCCTGTAAACTGTAAGAGATGCATCGGGCCCCAGCTTTTAGGGTTCTGCCAGTGCCGGCCTGGCAGCAAGCACTTAGGACAGCGGTGCCAAGAAACCAATCCGTCTCTCCCGAAGCGAGGGCATTCAGCCAGGCAGACCCAAGTGGAAAGTGAACCTGCAGCGTGAGTTAGTGTCACCTCCAAAAAATAAATATGTGTGGAAATGACTTAGTGCTCAAACTTGACTGTGTATTTGATTTATCTGTGATCATGTTCACCTCCCACTGTGCAAACTCCTTGTTGTGTTGAAAGCATCACTATATATTAATCCTTTCTAAGGTGGACTGATTCAACACTGCA
The DNA here is from genome assembly GCF_016077235.1 of Cyprinodon tularosa. NCBI lineage: Eukaryota > Metazoa > Chordata > Actinopteri > Cyprinodontiformes > Cyprinodontidae > Cyprinodon > Cyprinodon tularosa. The sequence goes on along the minus strand of NW_024038992.1, from coordinate 333,089 downwards.
TCATTTTTCCATCCCTCCTCAAGCTTTGACTCACACTCTCTTAATAAACTGCTGAAAATACAACAGGTTAGATAAGAGGACTACACCATGTCTTTCAGATGGGAGCAAAGGTTCAGTATTGTTTAGTCTGGAAAAATGGCTGTAATGAGGTTTGGAAAAGACTCAGGAAACACAATAAAAGACAGACAGCCCAGATCAAACCCTGCTCCAGTCTGTCCCAATCATCATGGTTGTATGCTGCCATTTTCTAGTGGAGGTTAGGAATGGTAACTCCTGCTTCGGGAGTTTGGTAAGTCCCTGATGTGGTTTTTAAGAAGACAACACAGGAAACGATAGTAAAACAGATCCCTGTAATGACTAACCTTCAATAAACTTAGTGGTTTTTTGTTTTGACGTCATAGCCATGGGACTCAGCCAATCTTGTTTTTGTGGAATTACAGTAAAATACAAAAGTGCTTTATTTTCTGTTTTTGTTAATCTACATTACTCATTAGTCCCCTTTCCATTGTCTCTCAGAATCTTCATGGTTTTCAGAAGCTGGATTCCCTCTCAATAGACACTTAGGAGGTATTTCCTAGGGCTTTAGTCTTTCATCTAATGTAGAACCTTTTAAACATTAAGGGGCTGGTTGTGCACATTAAGATATCGTGGAGTGCTTTGATAAACCGGCTGTGACTGAAGAAAGTAACTGTACTAATGTTGTTTTTAGTTGGTTAATCAATCTGTCATTAAAATTAGTTTTTATGGTGATTTTTTAATTTTACATGTTCAGTTAGTTCATCAAGCTTTTGATCATACTTTCAAATATTCTTTGTAGTATGTACTTCACTGTGAATTTGTAATTTTAGCAAGCAGCAGACCCACCTACTGTACACAGAACAGTCTGGCTGGTAGGCTAGCTAAGCTAACTGGGCAGTATTAATGGAAATACCTAGTTACAGAACTATGCTGGTGAAGATTCTCAGTCATCTAGGTCATAGTCATTCCAAAAAGGTAAAAAAAAAAAAAAAACACTGGACTTTGTTTCCCACATTTCAAGGTGTTTTGCTTCTCATCCAGGGAGCTTTTTCAATTCAAAATGTCTGGATTAGTGTTGAGTTAGAGTAGCCCAAAACAAAGCCTTGTTATGGCTTAGAAAACATGCAAATTGAAGTCCACCCCTTAGTAATGGGGAGTCCTTGAGGTCATTGTTGGCCTGCAATAACCGATACTGGCCCATGCCTCGGAAAAAAGAGTCGTCAGGGGTCATTGTTGACCTGGCTGACCAGGCAAGATGACCCCCTACATAGTGATGGGGGTTAAGATGATAGTGGGAAGGAATGATCTCTATTGCTGCGTTGTAGGTTTTTGAGAGCTGGAACCTGAGACCACCCCCTCTGTTTAAGGTTGTTTTTTCTCTCTTGACATAAATGGCCTCCTTCACACCCCTTTCAAATCACCTGTCTTCTTTGACCAAAATGTGAACATTCTGTCCCTAAGGTGTACATGGACCGCCAAGTCTTCTGGCTGGTTCCTTGCTAGGGCTTCAAGTTGTTTTAATTTGTTTCCTGAAGATCTCTCATTCCCCATAATGACTGACAAAAGACATGGCTTAAATTACTGAACTCTGCATCCCTGGGGCTTCTGGAAGTAGTTGAAATATAATTTCAGCTTTAGAGGTTAATTAATATGCCTGTTTAAAAAAAAAACAACAACTTGCTGGTCACTTCTGTTACATGTCAAAACAAGTACTCTGTTTTGCCCTCAGAGTGAGGACCATGTTTCCAGTTTCACTATCAGATTGAGGGCCAGTTGCTGCAAAGTGAGGACATTTTGTTGGTCCTCAAAAGCGGTTTTGCTAATGGTTAGGTTTATGGCTGAGGTATCAATTGGGTTAGGGTGAAGTATGTAATGGTAATGGTTAGGTTAGGGTTAGTTTTAGGTTTAGGGCTTAGAAAGGGTTAAAAATGACTTAAAATCAATAGAAGTCAAGGGGAGTCAACGCATGGTCCTCAATACATAGAGCAGAACAGGTATGTATGTGTGAATTTGTGTTTAGTTATGCAGATGGAGTTACCTCTGTTTGGATGCAGTTTCCCTGCCATTGTTGATCCCTTTTTGAGGAGTGCAAAAACATTAATTGTTCTATAAGAGAGTCTTACCACCTTGGCTGTAATGGGGCTCATGGAGTTCCACCCACAACCTGTCATGTCCACTGGAAAGTGACCCTTTAAAAACTAAAAGCCAACATCAAAGTTCTCATTAATTGTTTTTAGATTAGTTTTGCATTAGCATAGATATAAACAAAGAAGAAGGGGAGAAGTAACTGTTCATGTGGACTGGAATGTAGGAAAACAAAGTCAGCTGCGTTGATGTATGGTAGCCATTATCTACCTCCCCTTTCAGTGATTAAAAGCAATCGGCTGTCCTCCGGCCTCAAACCCCGGCTTCTGGCCAAACCACTGACCACAGTTATTTCTCCTGGTCCCAAAGCACCATTTAATCATGTATGGATGTTTCACTATTGTGGTCAGACCCTTTGCATACGTTACTGTTACAGCTTGATGAGTAGAGAGCAATGGAAAGGGAAGAGGAAGGTAACATTATAAAGAAATAAATTATAAAATACTGAGTTAAAGATTTCTTTCTCATTTTTGCACTGGTTTGAATCTATTATATATATAAAGGAATAGGAGTTAAACTATTTTTTGGGGAAACAGCTTAAGATTTCTTATAGCATGATTGGTGCAATATAACTGAATTGATTTTTAGTTTCAGAACATGGCAGGGCTCAGATAAATTACATACTAGCAAAGAGCACCTTCTCTCAGATTCAACAGTCCTCAGTTAGAACTCTAAATTAGAATCATCCTTACAAGACAAAAAGCCTCCTCTCTTAGGTAAGGATTAGAAATCATGACAAAGTTGTAAGCCTCATTTTTTTGTTTTTATGCAAAGGTTTTTAATAACAAAAGTTATATAGAGGCTTTTGCCCATAATACAAGGTGCAAAGAAAGAAAGTAACACCATGTTTAACTGTGGGGATGTGGCTTTTCATTTTCTTTTTTAACCTTTTTGATGCGCATGTTTTGCTGTGATTAGTTTTTTTTTTTTATTATTATTATATCTAATGCATGCATTTTATTTTCAGTATTGGGGAAAGTGACTTGACTGTGCAGCCACACCCATGGACAGACTCCCGCTATTTAACAGGTCTCACTTTTATCAATGTGCCCAGCAGGTGCAGCTCTGCACCTGTTGCAAATCACGGCATCAGCAGGAGAGCGGGAGGGGGAACTAGTTAAAAGGAGTTAAAATGGCAGAGAAGCGAGAACAGAAGGAGATTACGATTGTCGAGACAGCGTGGATCTGGGTTGTTAGGCCCGTTTAAATGAGATGTGGAGCCATCCTTAAAGAAGCAAGGTTCTGAGATGCGAGGAGCCCTGCCGCTGGGAGTGCCATGATCTTGGTGCTGATGGTTTGCATTACCATTTATGCTTGTCACCTGTCTAATTGGACCGGCTGCTCATTATGTTCATCTTGTCCACGTGGTTCCTGCTGCTATTTATGTTGCCTGTTTGCCAACCATCAGCGCAAGATTATTCGAGCTGTGCTTCGACACAGCTTGGATTCTCCTCTGTCACCTCCTCGGCTCTCTGATCTTCTGGTCTGTAAACCTGGTTTTGTTTCGACTTTGGCTCTGGATATTCCCTCATGGACACTGTCACTCCTTTGCGTCGGCTGGCATCAGCTCTGTTCATCATTCTGAACTCCGGGGGCTTCACCGGCCTTAAGCGGTGGACAATCTCCAACTCCGATTTATCTCCTTCCTCTGGGATCGAACCAGGTTAGTGACTTTTGCTCATAGTCTTTGTTAGTCCTTTATTCTAAGTCACTAACCTGAGTGTCTATTCCTTCAGAGGATCCAGTTTATCCGCCCCAGCTGACAAGCAGCTGCACGATTTATAGTTAAAATAAAGGCTTGTTTGAAATCATCAAGATATGTCTGCTTTAAATATTGGGTCCAAGGTTAAAGCTACAGTGTGTAATAATTACAGGGATATACAGTCAGAAATTCAATATATTATACATAACTATGTTATTTATCATCATCTACGAGCTCAGCCTCTTAACCTTAATATTTGCGTTGCCTTAGAATTCGTTATTTATAATTACATAGGAGCGGGTCTCGCAGCCATGGAGGCAGACATCTTTGCGCTACGGCAGCGCAGAGCCAACAAACTAGCGATTGCGAGATCGCCCATTACGCTCGAAAGTAACTACGGCAAGTTGAGAGAGATGAACTGAGACGGTACTGAATCTATACCCTACACAGACTAATGAAATACTATCTGTAAAATTATCTATGTAAACAAACCTTGAGAAGGTAGGTGATGCGGAAGTCGTGGAAGACATTTTTTCCGTAACGCTTGCCGTACTGCTGGGGGGGAGAAGCGGTGGGGGGGGGATGTTCATGTTGCTGCGGTCTGCAGTCTGGACGTTAGATACCGCTGAAAATTACACACTGTAGCTTTAAGTCTAAAGAAAAGAAAAAAGTCATTTGATCACTGCTGCACTTTAAGAAATGGAAATGTCATGAGAGCTGTACAAAACACAATTTCATTCTGTATACATTCTTTGTACACAAAATGACAAAGATTATCCAAGTCTAATTCTGCTTTGAATATTGGGTCCAAGGTTCCGAGCTCTTGACAGGGAGAGGTTATTTAGGCACTCTAAAATGAACAGGCAGTCAATGGAATGAGGCCAGAACAGAAGTGATGCGATCAGACTTTGACGTTCCAGTTAAAAAACGAGCAGCTTCATTTTGCACCAGCTGTAAGTGAGACAGCAAAGACTGGCACACACAAACATAGAGTCTATTACAGCAGGCATCCCCAAACTCCGTCCTCAAGGCCCCCTGTCCTGCAGGTTTTAGAGGTTTCTCTGCTTCAGCACTGCTGGTTATAATGATTGCAGTAGACCAAAAGCCTGTTAATCAGCTTTCAATTAAAATCAGCTGTGCTGGAGCAAGGAAACCTCTAAAACCTGCAGGACAGGGGGCCTTGAGGACCGAGTTTGGGGATGCCTGTATTACAGTAATCCAATTGACATTAAATAAAAGCATGGATAATTGTTTCAAATGCCGAAACTGCTGAAAGAAAAGGTTTTGTAAAAAAAATTAAATCCCTTCATTGTCCCACAATAGCGAATTTCATTCTCTGCATTTTGCAGAGAATGAAACGCCCCTTTTAGTTTTACCTATTGTGTTAATTGATAAAGGCTGGATCTGACATCTGCTCCAATTTGCTTTCCCAATTTAAAATCACTGTCCACCTTAGAACCCACAGGTGTCAGGGGTTCTAAGTCTATAGGATCATTGGTCCTCATGTAAGAAATTCTTGTACGTACAGATTAGTTCCTATATGATATGTATAAATAATTTAGCATTCACCATTTTTCTCCTATTTCTAATCTTCTCTTAGGTATGGAAAAATTGTATGCGTGGTCTAAACTTGATGTATCAGTTTCATACAATCTGTCAGCTATTTTCCAAACCTAGCCTTTCACTAAATGACTGCATTTGTTCTTACGTAGAATCAATTGACCATTTGATTAGGCCATATCATTATATAATATGCTATTCTGCAATTTTGAATTTAATTTTATTTGAAAATTACAGAATGAATCACTACACCTGCAGCTGGTATATCCAGGGGACACTGGTTTAATTTTAGTCTTTTTTGACTATGACTTAATTGTCTGACTAACATGGCCTTCAGAGGATGCAGTCACTGAATTCAAACTCAGCAACAGTGGCGGGTGGTGAAAAATATTTTTGGTGGGGCTGATATAGCATAGTGTATGTCACCAACTAATCCAGAATGAGAATTCAAATAAACAATTGGAAATGAAATACAATTTAACAGTAATTATTTAATTTACTATATAATAACAGTAACAGTGATTCCAACAACTGTGGCGTTTTAACCGCTTACTGAGCGTTGCCTCGGGTTTGAACCCAGCAAAGACGCCGCCAGACTGAAGATGACAAGTCCCCGTAGCATAAACACGTACACACACACACACACACACACACACACACACAACCCCCCCCCCCCCCCCCCCCCCCCCCCCCCCCCCCCCACACACACACACACGGCTAACCCCACTGAAATTTTAACTGTGCACCCTCAATACGCCAGCAGGTAACCAGGAACAGCTTGTGTGTTTTAAGTTAATGGACCACTACTGGGCTCAGTGCGAGTGTATTGGTCCTCACAAGCACAGTATAACAGCAATGTGTCTGTGGCACGCAAAGTTAGAGAGGTTATTTTAAGTGACGAGGTGGATTCATCACAGTCACAATAACTATGACACGAAATTTTCATATCCTACAACAGGGATGTTCTTCTGGCAAACGGGTAGATAAATAAGGATCTCACCGAATTTGGTGGAAGTTGCATCTCATTCGTTACATTCGCCATTGTCCCTCTAATTGTCTGCACCTGCGCATTGGGTGCAGAAGCCTGTTAAAGGGCAGTATTTTCAGAGCCCCAAGACCATAAAATTCTGAGACACTGATTGGCCATTAAATTATTAAATTCACCTAGCAATAGTATATGATTGGCAGATTCTATGCACTTGTGGGGCAGTCTAATCACAGCCCCAAGACAGAGACGGTAGGACTCTGTCTGTGGAAATCCACAAATGAATGACAGTAGAAAGGGAAATGTAGTTTATATAATTTGTTTTGCTTATAGGTACAAACTCTAGAGAGTAAAACTGAGATTTATGAGTTAATTTCTAAAAATACATTTTACGTTTCTCTCTTCTTATCAGGGAGGGCGGTGCCCCAGCGTCCCCTATGGGCTGGCCACCACTGCTCTGCAAGTCTCCCCAACCCACACACTCTCTGATGTTGAAAGATCTTGGTTTGTTTAAGCAATTTGAGCAACTATCCCATCACTTTAGGCTGCTACCAGAAGATGGTCACTTGTATCAAAGTGTTGACATACATGGTGCCCGTGATATTGATCTGATCTTCAGCAGTGATGGAGAAGTAGAGGTTTGGTTGGTGGAGGCAACTGGTGAGTAAAGAGGAAGCTGTAACCTTGATGTGCAAGAACTGGTGACCTTATCAGATTTAATATCCAAACAAGTTGTATACTGACAACACTCCTTCAAAAATGGGAGAAAGTTTTTTTCTAAGTATAAGGACTTTTGGCTGACTCCACTTTGCAAAAAACAGCATGTTTGTGTATAAAGGTTTTGAATTTTAATACTGGACATGTTGAGCTTAAAAACATTTTAGTGACCATTAGCGACAAAAAAATAATTTATGTCCTGCCCTCACTCTTAGCTTAGCAGGTAGATAACCATCATTTCCAATAACCACACCGTAAGCCTTTTCTTTGGATTTATTGGCTGGTATGGATGAATGAATGGTAAAACTGCAACAAAGAAATAATGTGCATAAGTCTTTGTGTAAACAGGCACAATTCCAAATAAACAGGCACAATTCTCCTAAATAATAAACTCAACATATTCCCTGAATATGTACAGAAACACATAATGACACAAACAACACCTTTCTTGCAATAAACCTCCAAACACAACATGAAACATAGTAGTATATGTACATAAACGAAATACACATCAAATTACATGCTGTACTGGCCAAAAACGCAGCACAGAGAGAACAGATGTAGCTATGCAGCGTTTACTCATTAAACAGGAAGACACCAACTGCTCAACTTCCGGTGCTTTTAAAATAAGACTATATCAAAGATTATACATAAGAAAGCTTATAGTATATAACTTAGAAACAATACGCAAATATGAGCAATGGCTTCCTAAGGAGCCAGAACATTTTATTTTAATTTTTTTGACACAATTTAAGACCCCCCTTAAATCTAGCTTTTAAGGCTTTCAGGGGGTCTCATGGGTTAATCGGGAGGGTCGAGCCCCCCCGGACCCCCCCGTATTTCGCACTCTGCCCACAAGTGATGCAAGTCCCCATATTGAAGCATTTCAGACCATTTACACCACTCATGTATAAAGAAATTAAATTGCTCTAAGCTAATATCTTGGATAAAGGTGTACTGGTGGAGAACTCCAGCCCCTGGCCACAACCCATGGTTAGGAAAAAGGACAAAGGCTGCAGATTATTTTTTAACAATAGAAAGTTAAACTCTGTTACCCAAAGCAATGCTTTTCCTCTCTCTAGGACTGAAGAGACTCTAACCTCCCTCTCAAAGGTTGAGTAGTTCTCAGCTTTGGATCTTTCAAGTAGATACTGTCAAGGAGAAGATGATTTCACTACCCCCTTTGGCCCATTTGAGTTAAAGCACATGCCCTTTGACCTCTGTAACACACCGGCTAAGTTCCAAGGATTAATGTTGCATTGTCTTAATTGCCAAATCACAGTCTGTGCTTTTTTTTATATCTGGATGTCTTAATTTTGCTCTCACCTAATATTGATACCCAACTGCATAAACTGGAGAAAGTTTTTAGCAGCTTCCATAGCAAGGACTGAAATTGAGGCCATTCAAGTGTCAGTTACTTCAAAGGGAGGTAAAGTTTGTGGGCCACATAGTGAACCATGTCAGAGTGATGCCGGACCCATAGAAGGTAAATGCAGTAACTGAGGGACCCATCCCAATTAGGGGTGTGCAAAATAATCGTGATGATGATGCATCGTGATTCTAATTTTCGTGATCTACTGCATCGATTCTTGATGTCAAGAATCGATTATTAATTTTAAAAAATGAATAAATAAAATTGCATGAATGGTTGGCGAACATCAGCCAAAAACAAGTGTAATACAACTTCCAGTCCAGTAGATGTCGCTGCAAATGTGTTGACGCACGCTGCCTTGTGTCACAAGCATTTCCGGCCGTGGGATACTGTGCCGAGTCATTCAAAAACAAAACATGCAGGAGAAAATATTGCAATGCATCGCAATAATTCAAGTATCGTGATGCATCGTGATAGAATCGCATCGTGGCCTGTGAATCGTGATTCGAATCGAATCGTGACCTCTTTGGCAATACCCACCCCTAATCCCAATATATTGTAGGGCCTTTTTGGGTACTGAAGGCTATTGCCAACAATCCATTCAAGGATTTGGAAAAATACCTTGCCCAAAGTCTTTATTAATCAACACACCCAAATATGACAAAATATCTTCTCCAGGGGTAACTGATTAGACAGAAGAATGTCAAGCAGCATTCATTCAATTGAAATAGGTCTTAACTCTGGCTTTGGTTCTGACCTATGTCAATTACACAAAGTCCTTCTGTTTGGACACAGATGCCACCTACAATGGGCTTTGTGCAGTGTTTACAAAAACTTCTGATGGAAAAGATCATGTTATTATTTATGCAAGTCATAAATTTCATTAAGCTGAAAGCAATGATTCAATTTACATTAATTCAAACTTGAGTTATTGGCACTCAAATGGGCCATCACAAAAAGGACTACTCAAAAGTAGCAAAATGTACAGTGTTTATAGTTAATAACCCTGTTGTCTACTTACAGACTGCCAAAACAGAGATGGGTGGCTCGGATGGCATGCTTTACATTTTGAAGTGAAGTTTGGAACACTGTATGAGAATGTGAATGCAGACGCTGTCTCCAGATTTCCCACAACTTCTGCCCAGAAGGAGGGTGGTAGCACTTGTGTTGCAGTGGTTTCAGTTGTCTCTGGCTAGGAGGACTCCACTGCAATGGGGCTTGGAGAGGACTGGAATGCTCTACAGGAGGTGACCAAACCATCCAGTTTTTAAAAGGGTATGTGATAATGGGGATTATTCTGACCATGGTTAAGAGAAAACCTTTGCCAAAGAACTGCTAAGTCGCTGGTACAAGATAAAAAAAAATTTATAACAAGAAATCCTTTGTAGGAAAGTTTTGACTCCCATACATGTGAGCATTGTTTCCAAGTCGTATGCCCAGATTTCAGCCATGAAGACGTTTGGAGAAAATACCATGAAGCTGTGGCACATGCAACTATGGACTGGATTCTAACTTGCCTTGGGCTAAATTTCTTCTGGCCAAAAATGAAAAAAGAGGCACAGGGTTTCCAGGCAGGGTGTTTTATTGCACCCTTCTAAAAGCCTGAATTGAGGGAAAATGTCCAACTAAAACCAATAGAGGTGTGGTACCCCCTTGAGGTAGTTACCTTGGATTTCCTCTTGCTGCACAATCCAAATAATCTATAATAGCACATTCTGGTTATGACAAACATGTTCATGCATTATTCTTGGGTGGTTGTTACACCTGATCAGACTGCTAAAACTACTGTCCGCACAATTTGGTTTTAGATCATTCAAACATTTGGCTTTCCGTCACACTTTCCTTCAGACCGAGGGCCAGAGTTTAAACCTGAGCTCATGAAGCAGTTTTTTAGTATGTACGGTATCTCTAAAATCTGTACTACTCCATTTCATCCTGCAGGACATGGCCTTGTTGAAAGAATGAATCAAACACTCCTTAATAATGCTAGGGGCTCTGGAAAATGAGAAGTACTGTAGGTGGCCTAGAACTTCTTCCTTTGTTGGCATATGCCTTCAGCAATGTACATAGTGCTACAAGACTTGCTCTGTTGTATCCTATTTTCGGTTGACAACCTAGGTTTCCTGTTGATATTAACCTAGGGGTTTTAGACCACCGTGTGTGTCACTATTTCAGGATATCACAAAAAGCTGTTGATGGCTTATGATTTAGCCTGCAAGTGTCATAAACAGGACAGATGGACACAGTATTCAAGGCGAGTCAGACAATGGGAAGTTTCAAAACATTTAATGACAGAAATGATAAAACAGAACTGAAACGCTGGCTGCTGAGGATAAACGGACCGCAGTGGTTGCAGTAGGTGGGCAGGGCACCGCCTAATCACTGACACTCTGAAGGGAGAAACACAGGTAAGTGACCATGATCATCTGACAGGAGATGATTACATGTAACTTGCCACCATCAGTGTGTGAGTGTATGCGTGAATGGGTGAATGAAAGTAGTGTAAAGCACTTTGGTCAAGTCTCCTGACTTGAAAAAAGGCGCCATATAAGTACATGCCATTTACCATTTACCACTTACCTGGTTTAACAGTTCAGAACCGGACAGTTCAGGAACAATTCAGAACCAGACAGTCCGTAGGAGTTCCAATCCGGACAGGAATATACAGATCCAGGGTTCCACGAATCCTCAGAGCATTCAGGCAGGTTCAGAGTTCTATCAGTCCAGCAGCGAGCTCAGTTAGACATGCTCAGTTGGAGACAGGCAGGCTCAGTGGTTGAGGGACAGAGACAAGACATGGTACCAGAATTACTGCAGAACTTTAAACTGGTCTCCACCTTGCAGCCAGGCTTACAGGAATTAAAACTGACCTCCCCCGTTTTTGCTCTTCCCGAGATAAAACCCTGAGGGCTCAGTGAAGAAGAGCCGTGATACAATCAGGAGACAGGACATTAAACATGTCTCAGTCCACTGGCCTCAGGAGTCAGGAGGTGAACCAGCAACTTAACTCAAACTCGCAAAAAGCACAAATAAACAAAGAATACTAACGAAAAACGATCTGGCCCTGATAGCTGAGCTGACATGTATACATAGCAAAGGGAGCGGGTGAATAAGATAAATGATAATTAGAGAGCGGGGAGGGAATAGCAGGTGAATGAAGTGAGTAATCAGATAAGCTACCGCTGCTGTGATCATGACAGCAAGACAATTTCTGATGTGGCTAGACGCTAGAACAATACTACAATCAAAAGGCCAAAGCCTTCCTATATGAAGTTACCTTTGTGACAATGTTCATGTTTGTTTTGAGATGTACATGTGTTTATGTAAGGAGTGTGTCTGACTCATTCAAGTAAGATAATCTGCATACTATGTAATGGGTTTATGTCTGAATGTCAGATTTCTATGTTGTATTTATATGCTGTTTGCATGTGTTATGTATTATTCGTATTATATACATTTTTTATTTTATTTTTATATACGTATTATAAGCATATCTAGAGTTCTTCACTCTCTCCTTGTTATGTTGTTTGACCATGTTGTGGAACCTGTCATCTTCTGCTGTTGACACATGATTTCATTTTGTTCCATTGTTCTACCCTGTCATCTAACTCTGCTCTTACAACTTGTCATCCTCCTCTGTCTCCACATGATATTATTTGCCCTATCATCCAAACCTGTCATTACAACTTCCAATTTTACCCATTTTCACTTCTGTCTAGCAGTGTTGTCACCTAATGTCATCTGGCTCCATTAACCAATGTATCCTATCTGTACTTATTCATAGTAGAAGTTTGTTTTATCTGTATTTTAATTTGATGTTACAAAATATGAAATATGTTCATTATTTTCATACTGTTGTTTGAGAATATTGGTTGGTGGAGAAGAACACAGAGAGAAAGATGCAAGTTCAGTTATGATACAGGGAGGAAACTAAGTATTTGAACACCCTGCTATTTTGCAAATTATCCCACTTAGAAATCATGGAGGGGTCTGAAAATTGCATCATAGCTGCATGTCCACTATGAGTGACATAATCTAAAAAAATTCTGAAATCACTATATGATTTTTTTTTAACCATCCATCTATACACCCACCCACCTGCTGGGGTTGCAAGAGGTGCTGGTGCCCATCTCTAGCTGAAAAACTATCTCTAGCTGTTCTGATCTGTTTGCCTGACCTTTCTTTGGACTCCTGCTGGATTCAGCCTGCTTACTACCTGGGACCTGTATCCTGATCCCGACTTGGATTTCCCTTCGGTACCTCTTTCTGGCCTGGACTCCTGTTAATCTCATTGACACCGGCTTTGGCTTTGCCTTCTGGAAACTCCTGCTTTCCCTCATCTGCTCGCTTGTGATCGTCAGCCAGTTCAGCAACCTTCATGGCTTCAGCTCCTAGAACTCTCTGGGCGACATCCACCATGTGCCGTGGGAAATCAGCCTGTTTGAGTACACACCTTCCTCTGGGCTCGGACTGAACCAGGTTTTTGAGTCATACAGTCATAATCATCCTCCATCAGATTTACGTAGTCACTAACCTGAGCTTTCCCCTCTACGGAGATTCCTACCTTTTTTGTCCTAGCCCCTGAGTTGCAGATTCAAAGTGTTGTCAATAAACACTATTATAAAATACATCAATCTGTCTGCCTCAAAATCTAGGTCCAAAATTCTGAGTTCTTACAGCAACACCTGGAGAGAGTGCACTGCAACCTTATGCTAGAGGCTAAACAACATCTTACCAGCAAGAAGTTGGAAGATAATAGCTCAAGCAAATGTCAAAAGGAATAGTTGGATTTTTCCAGACAAGATGAAGATGTTTGACCCAGGAGAAGTGAGAATGCTATTATCGAGTATAAAGAACATAAGTAAAACAACATCATGGAATGTAAAGCTATTGCATAAACATTGTTATGTTATTTATGTATAGAATAAAAGTTTCTGTACATGTTTATGCTTGATGCATTTCTTTTCTCTTACTTTATTCCTTAAACTATTGAAGGAGTGACATATTTGTGTTGATTTTGTCTATGTTGGAACTCACAGCCTCTCTTCCTGTTCAATTTACAGTATCTGTTATAACCCTAGGTATTGCTAAAACACTCAGAGAGACAGTCTTAGGTTTAACTGACATTCTTGCTAGCTCTCCAGAATGCCATCGCCCCGCCCTCCAGCCACCATTCCCCCATTAACTTCAGGTTTAAGTACCTGTGACTGACAGAACTGCTCCATCTATTTTCTAAAAGATTTTCTTGACTTCTCCTTGACTAAGACAGTAAAAAATAGAAAAACACACATTACATTTTGCCAGTTCAAAGCTAAGTTTTTCAAGACACTTCCCACCCCTATCAAATGAACCACACTCTGCTAGTAGGCAGTGCAGCAGATACGTTAAATTCAAACTTTAAACAGCTACAAAATAATGTCCTTACTTGAAAGTTATATAAAAGCAAGACTATGATCACCAATATAATCCCAGTGTGATTATTATCAAAGTACAGAAGGCATGGAAATTTGATCTTAGAATGTGTTAAATGATCTTAAATAAGTGAAGATAATATGAATATTTCTTTAGTCCCACTCTAAATTACCATTCTCCAAATTGTTTCTGAAACTCCTTACTGAGAAGATCTAAAGCACATATCTTGGAGTGCCTTTTCTTTGCTAAGGGCTTTTGATTGAGAAACTCACAAATGAGGTTAAACATCAGAACTTTGTAGTCAGTGAAATAATAGGCTGACCCAACCCACCGCTCATCGCTGCACCTTTGAGCAGTGGCCAACCATCTGAATCCACTCACTCCCAAATGAGAAGCTTATTTTTCAAAGTATCTCTCATTTGTGCTCACTCAGCACCCTGACTTGGAATGGGAGATGGGGTGGGGAAGAGGACAGGCTGGAGCAGCAGTGTCATCTCTGAGCATGCCAGATTATCCTGTCTGGTGTAGAAATCCAGCAATAGGTCAGATTTTCCCCGGTGGATGGCTAATGTGGTGGGAAAAAAGGACCTCTGAATCTGAAGTTTCTTAATGGTGTGGGGTGTGGGAGGGTTCTCTCTGTTAAGTCTGAAACATAAAGAGTAGAACTTGTGACTTACTTTTGTAGATATTTTAAGATTCAGCTTTTCCATCTTAATGCTACAACATTTTCTGGAATAGTTTATTTCAGCAGACTCGCTGCACTACTATTAGGCCCTGCCAATTTGGGATATATCTTTTTTCACATACATGCACAATGGAAAAAGTGACAGTTCAAAGTGTCTGTGACAGGTTAGGCCCTATGGATTGGAAAATGTATCTTACTTGCTAGCTCTTCCATCCCAAACTCATTAGAAAACTAAATGTTCCAGAGCAGACGTAGAAAACAAAGCCGATAAGACCAGTGGTTTTGGAAGGACTTAAAGGTATAGGCGACTATTTTCCCTAATTAAAAGAGGCCCTTATCCTCATGTACGTCTCTTTACAAGATGCTGTTTGCATTGCTCATACAAACTTAATAAGATTTGCAATTTTTTCACTGTTACTACCCTTGGCAAACTTAAAAGAACCACGGTGAGAAAGGCAAGCTTCAATGACTGGCTGAACCTATAGTTCACCACTCATATACACCTGAAAGTGTGAATGTGCAGAAAAAGGTAGCCGCCTAGGGATGAGCACTTAGGATGACTTTACATAAACATATCACCAGAATGATTGACAATTAGGAAGACACTTATTTTGGTGATCCACCGAGGAAAAGAACAACCTCTGTTATACCTTTACTAACAGCCCACAATGTGATGGGCCATAATGTGGTAACCTGGAGGAATAAATAAATCAATCTTTTCACATAAAAAAGATTTTTTTTTTTTTTTAAAGATTAGCTCTAGCCAGTTTTTCTGCTTGGAAACTTTGTATTTTCAAAACATGTCTTGATATTTTGTACTTGCTTTTGCTCACTGTACACCTTTTTTTTAATTAAAAGGTCCTGATAACTCACTCTTTACAAAGACACTAACCCCTTTTTAATCCCAGTTGGCCTCTCAGAAACCTCTGATATTCTCATGAAGTTCCTACATGCCCTGAAGTGTAGGACTAGTTTGATATGTGAAAATATCCTTCATTTGCACAAGCCACTTGACATTTCTTAAAGGTTGGTGCACAGCCAGGTTGGCAAGACAAACTGGTCCCATTGAGGCCAACCTATTTTAGTGCTTCTTTAATGCTCTTAATATAGTTTTCATCATATCGTTGAATGCAAGTGTTAACCTTTTAGATCTCACTGAGCTTGTTCTGCGCTAAGGAGGCTTTTAGGGTAAAAAGACTAGCCTTAGGCACTGGTGACCATGCCAATAGGAAACGCTGAATTATCTGCACATGCATATTACTTTGCAGGAACATCACATAACTTGTCAAAAATGCCAAAACCGACCAAAAAAACATGAAATCATGTAAACTCACCAAATTTGAGCAAACTTAAAGTCGAACTTTAATTCATTTCTTCAGTTAAACCACTTAAACAAAATCAACTAAGTGACCGATTTTGGTAGGGATGATATTGCTACAGGAATGCTCTAGAAAAGCATTACTCATTTTCTCTTTCTTATTTGTATGTGCGGTTAATATGAAATATTTCCCCCCTTTTGGACTTTGTGTACTGTAATGTTTTTCCCTATGGTTCTTTTACATCAAAATAATACTAATTTACTCTTTTATGCAGAATGCATTTCAACAGAAGAGTAAATACATGTGTTATGGATGTGAATTTGTAGAAATATGGCCTCACCCAAGGTCCAATTCATAAAACAACCACCTCTGCACAACAAAAAATGCCTTCTAAAAAATAAGAAAAAAATATACCGTTTTAAGTAAATAATTGCTTATTCTGAGCAAAATAATCTGCAAGTGCAGCAAGCAAATGAGACTTGGTAAGATTTCTTAAAAGAAGAACATAATATCCGAGTAGTAAGCATCCAAAAAAACTTAAATCAAGTATAAAAATCTACTTTTTCTTTTACTTGATAAGATTTTTTGTCTTATTTTAAGCAATGTATTAAACTAGTCTGTTTTTCTTACCTAGAATTAATTTCATTATTTTGGTGTAGTGAATCTAAAAATACACTTGACAAAAACTTTAACACGTTTCTTTTATTAGCATTTTAGCAGAAATGTCACAGAATTAAACGAAATACACCCCCCCTCCAAAAAAAACTCAAAAAGCTGAGGGCTGCACAGGGTAACAATAAAGTGATGGTGATGTAGCAGTATCGCTACGCTCTACCCCTTCTATTCATTCTAGCTAATCTGAATCGTTCAATTCCATTTGGAGAGCGAGAATATCTGTGGTAACAGCACTAGACATCTTCCAGGCATGTGTGGAAAACTAGCAGCAGTTCAGCGGACAGGATGAAAGAACGCTACTGTAGCCGGCGCACGCGGATGACGTCATACACGCGCCGCTTCGTCTTTAAAAGATAAAAATATAAAAAATATAACCGCGGATGTCTGGGGGACAGTGATACGCCTACGTTATGATTGCTGGTGTACCATAAAGAATAAATTATAAACAGTTTAATTTGTGCTTCAAGTCGTTGCCCATAGGAAGACTTTACTTGGATATAACCTGACAGAATATCTTCAGAACGGCTCCAAATGACACAAAACTTATAGAGCATGATGTAATAACGTAAAATTAGGGGCCAAATTTAAAAAAGGTGTTCCCTTTTAAGGTAGAGCTTCTATTATAATAAGCATATGTATGATGTACAGTAGTTATGATGTATTGTAGTTTACTTTGTTCTGCAAACAGTAAATGATCCACTAGTGAGGTTCAGAATCTCAAAGCTAAATTATGAATGGCAATCTCAATGGCCCTATCAATTTGAATGCAATCACAGTTGATTAGCTGCAATATCTTAATGAGATGGGGTCAGTTCTTAAAACAGGTTAATATGAATTGTCTTGTTGTCTTGAAACAAGTAAAAATGTACTCACAGTCTAAATGTTAACGCGACACAGTCCACAATGTGTCCTATTTTAAGAAAAAAGCTGCTCAGAATTAGTTTTATTATCTAGTTAGGATGAAAAAGGTGAATTTTCTTAAAACAAGTCAAATAATCTTAACAATATTCAGTCTTACTAAGAAAATACATTGAAAAACAAGTGTAATGAGACAAAAATGCTGAATTCAAGTTTATTACACTTGTATAGATTTTCCTTTTTTGCAGTGTGGTATCATGGGATTATGGAGGGGAGCATTCAAGCCAAAGATGTCAGTAAATTCCCATGTCTCTCCAAATTTAGTTCAATTTATTTTCCAGAGTCCTGCTAAAAAAACTACCACAATGAAAGTTACAATAAGGAAGGGCATAAATTGTTTTGTTGGAGGGCTTTTGCCAGGATTGCCCAAGACCTGCTCACAGTTTGCAAATCAAGTGCATGTGGTGACCTCGCTAATCTTTGGCGCAGTGATTGACAGCAGGATGATAAATAGTGAAACATTATGAAACACCGAAGATTCAAGTTGGACCTGATTGGATCAGTATGTTTGGGATAAATAACTTGGCACACTCGGGCTGTCACCCACCAAATAGATGATGATGAAGAGCAGCCTGGAGGCTCTCTGCTGCGGCTGTTTTTTTGATGTTCACTTTGGAGCAGCAGCCTGTAAAGTTCCTCCCTCATAACTCTTGTTGCAAAAAGTTCAGAAAGCCGTTGGACTGTGGCTTCACCACAAGTTCTGCTGCAGTTGATGCAACGCTCACACATGGGTTAGCCTTTATGAGCACCATGTGTGTAGCTTTGTTTCCATGGAAGATTTGATACCAGTTTCTCTGAGAGAAACGTGAATCCAGCCAAAGTTTTTTTCCTCTGCTGGGAGGGTCACCATGCTGCTCCTCCACACCCAGCAGGTGCTTATCTCTGGCTCTGAGGTGAGAAGTCAAGCGGCTGACATTAGAATAACAAAGGCAGGCGGTGGCGGATTTGGGATGGCCAGGTTTCATGGGTGCTGCCATGGCTAAATCCCATCGATACAGCAGAGAGATTAGCAGAGTCAAAAGTGATCATGGGTAATTGGTTATCTCACCTCGAGTACCTTGACGGGTCTTATCCCCCAGTAAGCCTCCTTATACTCTTAAGTGGACGGCGGCTTTGGTGGAGACGGTCGAGGGGAGGGAAGGGGGCTGAAAGTTTGGCAGCCTTTGAAAGGTTCATTGGAGAAAGTGAGCGGAGTTGTGGCTTCTGACGAGTGCATGATGAAAGAGGTGGGATACAGCAGTTCCAGCTCACAGCCACAGTTGCACACACACACACAGATCTTGATCCACTCTGGGGCTTCGTGTTAGTTTTCATTATCAGCTCTTCCTCTTCACGTAATTGAGCACAATACATGTAGAGGGTGAATACATCATTAAGCGTGGGTTCCTACACAAACAGGCCCTTCGGTAAACAGAGTGAAACGAGACGGCTGCAAGCTCCCACTTCAACAAACTATAGATGGAATTTCACTGGAGAAACTTCCACAAAGCCTCTTTAATTGCTAATCCCAAAAAAAACACAAAGATGATCGGAATTAGGCCACATCATGGTGCCTTAATGAAAGGAGTGTTTTCCATCTAATTTAATCAATATTAGAATATCTGCCAATTAGCTGCATTATTTCCTTCGCCAATGAAATTCTTATTTATCAAGACCTCATCTCTTACACTGGTCGCATTACAAATGTGATAACAATGGCTGATTCCTGATTCTGCAGCAGAGAAATAAGAAGAGAGGGCGGTGTCCTAATTATGCTCCATTCAAAGTGTTGATGAGGTTTAACTGGCAAAATTAATTAAACCACCCCCCCACCCCTTCTTCATTCCCGGTCAAGATTAGAATCATGACGTTTGGAGTATTTAATCAAAAAAACGTTTCGCAATTATTTAAGATCTCATTTGCATATATGTATGTTAATTTGAGAGACAAGATTTAAATCAAACATCATCGCAGAGGTGTTTGTTTTCAGTTTCCCTCAGATGGTTAGTGGGACAGTCATAGCAGCAGGGGAGATACAGTCGCTGGATTAAATCCTAATCTTAATTCTCTTCCCTTCACCTCAATTTAAAGCCACAGATTAGCTCTGCATATCATTTTTTCTCTTGAATTTCCTCATTAGCATACTTATCTGATAGCAGGGCCGTTTTAATTGCAGATACACAGGACACAAAGTTTGTGAATAGGTTTCCACTACTCCCGATTTAAGAGGGATTAGACGGCATATCTGGAATCCAGACAATTTGAATGCGCTGAGAGAAAAAAAACATGCCTCATTTGCAAGTTTCCCCCTCATCCCTTTCTGTTCTTCTTCTCCAGCCCACAGAGAGAAAAGGAGAATCAATTAAAGGAACACATAACAGAAAGAGACAGTGAGCCTTTTAGTGCCGAGGTTAATGGTGAGTTATTGTATGAGAATGACTCTGTGAACATTGCTTAATTTGCCCTCTCTCCCTCCTCTCCATGTCCCTCCTTACTGTGCCTAATAGCTATTTTAAGAGCAATATGATGTATTACTCCAGGCTTTCTCCGGGGAAAACCCAGGGCCTCCAGTACTGAATCCATTTAAAACACTGTGGCGATCTCACAGTCACTCTTGGCCCAGTTTAAACTGTGCTTATGTTTACCCCCCCCCAGCATTAATGAGAAATTAACTGTTCTGAGCTTCATTAAAATCCCCCCTGTTATCCTGGTCAGATTGCTGGGAGAACAAGCAGGTATACAAAAGTGACTGACAACTACTGTGGGTCAAAGGTGAAATAATTCAGGGATTAGCTGTTTCTCTAAAGTAAGAAAATTATAGTTAACACATGTTATGTAACAGTAACATGATAAAATATATGCCAAAAAGTTTGTTTATTTTTAATTTAAAAAATATATATATTTGTGCATGGAGCTGAACAGTGACACAGTTTGTATCACTGTTACCGTGCAGCAACAAGGTCTTGGGATTGATTTCTCGTCCAGAATCTTTCTGCATGGAGTTTGCATGTTCTTCCAGTCCATGCGTGGGTTCTTTCCCGGTACTCCAACAGTTAGGTTAATTGGCATATTTCAATAGTCCTTAGCTGTTCTGATCCTGATGGAATAGGCAGGAGAAGTTGGATATTTGCATACATTTTCCTTTAGCTTTTAGACTTTCTCTAACTTTCCTCAAACAGCCGTGTTTGGTTGTAGTCTTTGAATTAGAGTATTACTTCTTCTGTTGGTACACACAGTTAGAGCATTCAGAAATTTGGACTCCATACAGGTGCCTACATGTTTCTTGATAAACTTCGTAATAAGAAATCATACAGACCACAATAATGTAAAGAATTCCCTACTTTACAATACTGTATGCATCCAATCATGCTGTTACTTCTACACATATTAATACATCATGAACTTTCTAACATATTGTGACAGCAAGTCTATGAACTTTAAAAAAGATGTTTTTTGATGGTAAAACATAAAGTACTGAATTATTGTGAAATGGAAAGAAAATATTACATTTAGTTTTACGAACAAAAATATATTTAATTTCCATATTTTATTTAGACCCCTTTGATCTGATTCCCCTTAAAACTGTCATACAATTATCTTCAGAGATCTCCCAAGTAGCAAATAGTTATCCACCCTGGATCTCAGTCAGCTTCATGAGCTGGTAAGAGAACATTTATAAACAAGCAGTATCATAAAAGTCATCCATTTGTTGAGAGGTATAAAGCTATGTTAAATTCTAAAACAATAATTCAGCCTTTGAACCTCAGGCCTCTAATCAATTCAATCAATTCATAGAAAACCAAAAGGAAAGCACACACCTGTAAACCTACCATGGTGGGCCAACTGAAATGGAAGTCATGCAATTAGAGCTTTGTTAAAAGCCAGGAGGCCTGTGGTAACACTGGAGCAGCAGCAGAAACCCAAAGCTCAGGTGGGCATGTCTATTGGGAGAAGATCTTTTAACCATTCAGTCCACAAATCTTACCTTTATGAAACAGAGGCAAGATTTCCAAATGTTGGAAAACAAATCTGTAGTTAGCCTAAAACAATGTGTTGGATCCCGAGACATGCAAGCTCGCTAGAATTGATGGACAGATAGAGCTGAATACAGGCAATCATAGTACAGTAAGAATCTTGATGAGGCAGCAAAATACTTGACACTGTAGCTGTGTTTGACTTTCCAGCAGCACAAGATCCCAAACATTGGTCAGAAACTGTGAAAATACTTGGAAATTTATATACACTTGATTTTTTTATGAAGCCTGCAAGTAGATATCATCAAACACCAGCTGTAACATACCAAATTTTTTAGATTTTTTGGGGAAATGTATTAGTGATTTGTACAAATGTTTAAAAAAATGTTCATGGAACATTAATTATTTCAATAAAAGATGAGAAATGTGAGACTTTAAAGTTTTGAAGCATTGAAAGTATAAAAACTGTCACTTCATTGATCAGAATAAATTAAGACAAAGTCAAACCTATTTTTTTCACTGGTTTGTTGTTTGGTGGCATCAGTAGTTGATACCTTTTCTCTTCTGACATCCCTAAAAGTCACACTACATCCAACAGTGACTCTCTATGTCTGGTGAAAACAACTAAAGGTGTATTAACTTTGCAAATTAAGACCTATTTTTTATTTTGTTTTAAAAATCTAAGACTTTTTTTTTCTGTGCGAAACTAAAAAATTTAAAGTGCAGTACCTCTTTGTTTTAATTGATTTTTAACTGGTGCATTACAACACCTGAATTTTGAATATGCAGGCAGTTTTGTTGTTAAGAGTAAAAGTTGAAGCATAAATTCTTGAGAGGGAAATGCCTGCGGCATTATGAGCCAAAACATGAACCAACATGCCAAACTCCCTCCTCTGGAAAATAAAAAAATAGGAAAAATAGAAATTAGGATAAGCACAGTGAGTATTTTTTCTATAGGTGTAAAATACTAACAGAATGTCTGAGTCCCTAAGCTTGCAGTCTAAGCCAACAACAGTGAATATGTGTGAATTGTGGCCCACTCTTACCCATGCATGCAACTCAAATAAACACAATCCATGCATACACACACACACACACACACTCAAATTTTCAAACAACAATAGGGGAGGCCCAGCTGTTTGGGGCACCACACATGGCCAATAGAGAGGCAGGGGAGTCGAGGTGGCCCCCAGCAAGTGTGCTCAGTGGAGGGTGAAGAGATCCACCGAGGGTCCCTAAGGCTTTGGGGAGGTTTTAGCAAATTACAACTTAAAGCCCTGTGCGTGCGCTTCTGTGTGTCTGCACATGCACATAGGTGTGCACTTGTGTGTTTATCAGATCAAGGTTTAATGATGGCTGCAGCCTTGATAATGAATGAGCTATTACCCTATGAAATCTGAAGAATGCTTGGCAGCGGCTGGCCGAGTTGGCTCCAACATCAGGAGCTTGTTCCAACATGCGGCGCCAGTGCCATCGTATTTAGGAGCGGGGTTTGTCATCATAAGAGATGGGGGGCTAATATGCTCTAGTACTGATTGTTTCTCTGATCATTAGTGTATTACTTTTCCCTGTGACAACTGTTGGCTGATTGAAGCAGTTCAAAGGATCTCAGGCCACAATACACAACATTTTTAGACCTTTAAACTGAAGTTCAGAACTAAGGTTGTAGATTTGTCTACCCATTTTTTTTTTTTTTTTTGCATCTTTTATGAAAAAATAAAATCCTCCCTACTGAACAGAAAAGCCCTATGTTTCCCACAAACATGGGTGTGTATGTGTAGGAAAAAGGGGTGTGTATGGGCGTGCATGTGGACTCATTCACACATATCCACATGAATGAGTATACGCTGAGACACCCACACACACACTATGAACACAGCTTGTCAAAGCATAAAGTTTGCTTACTTTGTTAATGTCATCATACTGCCCTCTTTTGTCAGTAAAAGTCAAAGAATGTAACAAACCCCTCTTTTCTCCACTTTGACTGTCATTTCTCCACATGATGGAGGAATTTTTCTTTCTACCGTTTCTAGCTCCTGCAGTGTAAAACTGAGGACAAATAAGAAATACTCCACAACTGGAATTAAAATGCATCTGTTAAAGCTGTGTTTTCCCTAATTGAAATATAGGCTCTTCTGAATTTCAGCTTGCTTTAATTGTTAATCAATATGCTATTGAATTTTACATTTAGCCACTAACCTGTGTGGCTTTGCTGATCAGTCTGCAGCTTTTCTGTGTCAATCACGGAGCTTCACAATCGTTTATAATTAATTGTCAACTAAAGCAGCCAAATTCCTTATTACTAAGTTCAACAACGCAAGCAAGCAAATGTTTAAATCTAAAAATAAAAAAAAAAACATTAATCAAGCTACTGGAGGGCTCTAAATGGCTTCAGAAGATCTGTTTCTTGAGATTTTTATTTATTTTTTAGCAGCCCAGTGGACAGTGGGTAGCACTGCTGCAAGAAGGTTCCGGGTTCGATTGCCGGCCGGGGTCTTTCTGCATGGAGTTTGCATGTTCTCCCTGAGCATGCGTGGGTTCTCTCTGGGTACTCTGGCTTCCTCCCTCAGCCCTAAAACAAAAACTGTTAGGTTAATAGGCTTCTCTAAAATTCTCCTTAGGTGTGAGTGTGTGCGTGAATGTGTGTTTGTCCTGTTTGTCTCTGTGTTGCCCTGCGATAGACTGATGACCTGTCCAGGGTGTACCCCACCTCTCGCCCGTAGACCATCGGTGTCCGCAGACCCTTTTCACAGGGGAACGTGCCCCGTTCTGAATCTGTGGTACCTGGGTATGCCTGGGGCACAGATTTTTTATTTAATTAATTTTCCGCTCTCACAACTCATCTCTCACAGCTCCTCCGCAGCTCAGGTGCGCCCCAAGCTGACAGGAAGTGTATTTGCTCTCCACCTCTCGCCACAACGCAGATGTTTTGCGGGTGATTGACAGGTCGAGTTGCGGGGGCTTGAGACGCATCAGAGAGAAAGAGAGAGAAATGGTGCAAGAAATGTCCTTCTCCAGGACCTGGTTTAGCAAGAAGGCTTGTACATGTAGCTTTATTCTACTTTCCCTGCTTCCTTTTTCAAACATCAGGATCTGACCCAGCATGGATTTTGGAGTTTGTGACATCATATTGGACCATGCAAAACATAGATTTACCTTCACTTCAGAACGGCAAGATTGATGTACAAAATGTAAAGCTGTTCATGAAATTATGTTTTGTTTCTTATAATGTTTTTTGTTGTGGACTTTCATATAAATACACTGGTGTGATAACTTAGCAAACGTTTGACTGGTTTTTGGTATACGTCTATTTGAATTTATAGCACCCCCTGGAGAAAACTTCACCAGCCGCCACTGGCCGAGACGCTACAGTTTACTGTTAAAAAAATTAACATCCAGCTCTCCCATCTTTCTGGCCATGATATACACACCTCATACAGTAGGATCATCACCATCACACCATCATAGGATAGGCCCAAATAGAAATGATAAACAAAGACATTTATGTATGTAGAGGTGTTTATTTGTTTTTCCTTTTACAGTTCCACATTTCAAGTTTTCAGTTTCCAAGTTCATATTTGCTGACAGATATTTAATGAAGATAAACTGTGTCTTCATCAGAAGTGGAGTTAAGTTCACAAGTGGGCCAATACAATACAGTTTGGTTCAGGAAGAAATTTAATGATGCAGAAAAAAACAATCTGATTGCACCATTTTTTTTTATGACGCTTTATAATAATAAATAAGTGCTATAAAAAATTTGCTTGTGTGCTTGCATTAATTATCTGTGCCCATGCTTTTTTTAAATAATTAATTGCCCAAAAAAGTATTTTGCTCACACGCATTGTGCGCTCGCATTTTATTTGGTGCCCTATTGTGCCCCTGTATAGTATTGGTAAGCTGACGCCCCTGCCGTAGACAGCTGGAGATAGGCACCAGCACCTCTCCCGATCCCACTTGGGATAAGCGTTACAGAAAATGGTTGGATCGATGGAAGCTTAAACAATTTTGAAGTCAATTCAAGTTTTAAGAGTTTTAGTTGACCTTAATGTGACGCTAAAACAAACACTGAGGTTTTATACCTAAATAAAATCTAACAAATGATTTATCTGTTTTCCTACATTTGCTCCTAGTTTTCTGAAATGCAGTTTAATTTTTTCTTTACAGCAACTTTTTTCACAGCGAAGCCAATACTAGATTTAACTGGTCACATTAAAAGAATGTGCCCAGACGACAATCCAACATTTTGAAATGTTTGGTCATTTTCCAGACAAATTATCAATGATCCAAAGAAAAACATGTATTGTGTGTTTTGTTAATTAGGAGACTAATGAAGAGTTAATTTTAGCTCTAAAAGAAAAAAGAAAAAAAAGCATCTTCAAACTGAAAAAAAAACTGTTTAGAACCGATTATGTCTGTGCAGAGAATAAATGAATGATGCAGATAAAATAAACCTTGCTCTAACAGTTTAATTTCTAGAATTACCTGAACTGAATGAAACTGTTATGTCTATGCAAACTCTCAAATCGCTAGTTTATACCGTACAAGTACATATTTCAAAGGATTATGGCGCAAAGATCACACTTTTTTCACCCTATAATCATGTAAATGACAAAAAAATGTCATGTAATTAAAATTCAATATTTGAATATATTTGAATGTATAATACTATTTTAACAAACTAAAACTTTACAGTATATTACATAAGATTAACCTGCTAAATAAATGTAGAAATAAAGTAGTTGCCCCTAAATTGATTCACTTATAATAAAAAGTGAGAGACACAGGTAAGTTGTGTGGAAAACTATATATAAAATCTGAGTGTTTCATAATTTTCTGAAGTCAAATGTTCCAATAAAATCATTATGTTTGGTACCCAAAACTCAAACACTGATGACAATAGCACTAAGGTGCACACAGTAAGGCTGAAAACTAGTGTGTCACAAGCATGCCTTAGATTTACTCAGAAATTTAGAGTTAAACAAAGACTGTTAGTAAAGCAGCCTAGCACCTTGATATTCTTCACCTTCAAGATGCAGCATCAGTTCTTTTAAAATGCATTCAGTAATTATTATCTCCTTTCATCAAGTTAGATCACTATAATGCCATATTCCAAAGAAATCCCCTAAAAGACTAAGACATGCAGAAAATGTTTTCCCTTTTAATCAGTAAAATCATTGCTGTTTTCTGCAGACTTCCACTTGATTTCTTTTCTAAACTCTTTGTTATATATTTGCTGCCTGAGTATTGAAGAACTGTTTTTGCTTGTTTTACAGAGAACAGCTCCCCTTGTGTACTCATGAGGTACTCCCTCTCAGTTACCCAGTGTCAGCGCTGCTGTGAGTAAATTTCACATTTTGAACCAGAGCAGAGAGGAGCAGAGCTGGATTAGAGGCTCTTATCCAGCTAAACTGTGGCGTCAATCAGCCAAACCTTTAAACCAGTCGGAGGCAGGATCGCATCCTGCTCTGATGGATGGCTCCTGGAGAGGAACAGAGGCCAAACTGTGGCTTCTGCAGGGTCAGACTTCTCAAACTGAGGTGCTCCAGTCCCACCTCATATATCCAGTTCACAATCCTCTTAATGGTCACCACTAATATCATTAAAAATCCAGTCCATCCTGCTTTATCTACTTAGAAGGACATCTGAGCTGTCTACTGAGATTAAAGCAAGTAAATCCCAAGGGAAAAGAAGTGAGAGAACCACGTGCAACATGAATGTTTTTTATGCTTCTGAGGATCTCATCTCTTATTCTGATATGGAAGAAAAGCTTGAAAGGTGTAAAATCTGATGAATACTTCTCGTTTTGCTCTTGTCTTGTTTGCAACTGTTAACTGTTAATGGAGAGATGAAGCAAGCCCTTTTCCTCACAAAGGCAAAATAGATTGAAATGAATCACTCAGAATAAAGGCAGAAAAAGTAAAATCTGGCATCCTAAAAAAAACCTCAGTATGTGCTACAGTTAAAAAAGACCATAACCCTGAACTCACTTCACTGAGGAACAATTTAACCTGTAAAGATGTCGTTAATTTCTATTTTTACACGCTGCACACAATCACAGCATCTGAGCCTTTTATCTTTGCCTCGCTTTATTATCTTTCTCTGCCTGAGTTGGTTTCCTTCCTTGCACGCACTTCTTTGTATTCCCTGCATGTACAATACAAGCAGCAAATGGAGACCAATTCACTCAGTTACCATATAATTTTTTTTTTCTTAGACCTATTTTATAAAGTTTACAGTTTGATGGTATTCTTTAATGTAAAAAAGCTAATTGTTTGCTTTTCCTGGTTGTTTTTTTCTGCCATTTTCGTGATTCAAAACTAAGCTGCTTATTATCAATTAAAAGGCAGATTTGTAAACAAGATCTTAAACTTTTATAAAGATTAAAAAAATATATAGAGAGAGAGCTCTCGGGGTAAGTGATCTTTTTTAAAAGTGGAGATTATCCTTGGATAATGTAGGTTTTACATCGGTTTTGTCTCCTCTTTGCACTAAATTTACATTTACCTTCATCTTAGTCAAAATAAAGCCAACTGAAAACATGCAATTTAGAAATTAAACTGAGGGCGATTAGCTGAGTTTATTCTACTGATCCCTTACTTTGCAGATAATCGATTTCAAGAAAATGGTGTACAGGCTGTATGAAAAATTGCAATAAAAAAGGTCCCATTTATTCACATAGAAATAATAGATTATTTCCATTTGATAAATGACCTGAAAGACATTTGTCTATATTCAAATTTCAATTATAAAAGTATTTAAAACAAAAATCTGAATATTGATTGGTCTGCATAAAAGTATGCCACATATCACATTTTTTTAGTGACATTTGGAGAAGCCTGTACTTTACATTAAGAAAACTGTGCAGGTCTAGGAGGAAAAAAAGGAAGTGAGAGAAAATTTATATCATGAAAAACGTTTCTTGTTTTTTTTTTAAGTTTAATAGTATTTGTTATACAACTAATTAATGTGGCGTGTTTAAGGTACTGTCTGTTTTTTTTGTTTTTTTTCAATCTCAGATCCCATAAGTGTTCATTATTAACCTGACAAACCAGCTGGTATTCAATACCAGCGGTTTATGCTTCCATTATGTGGTATGAAAGAAATTTAAGTTTGAAATTTAGTTTTGTACATTTCTTTGCTCCTTTAAATGGCCTAATTTTTCTGCATTTTTGGCTCTAACATTCTGAGTTATCCCGCAAACATACCCTTTTCCCTAACTGCTGCATTGTATTTGTTTTGCTTTTATTTTTGTATGAGGCCATTGGTTAAGCACCTAAAAACCTCTAAAGCACTGAAAAAAATCCACCCCACTTAAGGCAAGGCAAGTTTATTTGTATAGCACATTTTAAATAAAAAGAAAACGCAAAAAAAAACTAAGAATGTTTCAGTTGTTTTAATGACACAGTCTCACAAAGGATATTCTTATCCTCTATTCAAATATCTAAACACTTCGCCTTATAAATGGTTCCTTAAAAGATGAAACTTCTTTCTAATTAACAATCCTGCTCTTTTCTTTAAAACCAGAAATTTCAATGATAATTTGTTCTTATAAAGTATTATAATAGGTTAAATAATATCAAAGTGAACTTCATGTTTTAGAATTGCGAAACAACACATTTTAATTGAAAAGAATAAGGCAAGTTTATTTTCATAGCACATTAGGAGCAGAGTGATTAAAAGTGCTCTACATGAAAATAACAAGGAAATTACATTGCATGGAATAAAGTCAACAATTATAAAGATAATGAAAAAGAATAAAATCTGTGTTCTGACATACAGGGATCCACTGTAACAGCTTTAGAACTGGGGTAATGTGCTACACATTGTTAGTGTTGATGAGGATGTGGGCAGCAGTATTCTGGATCAACTGCAGCTGTCAATAAAATTTTAGGCAGACCTATGAAGGCACATTGCAGTAATCAATTCTACTTAAGATGAATGCAAAAATTTTTTAAGGTCCTGCTGAGACATCAGTCCTTTAATCCTGAAGATGTTCTTTAGGTCATATGCGATTTGTTACTGTTTTTACGTGCCTTTAAAGGTTCCGGTCTGAGTTCATCACTACAAGCAGATTTCAAGCCTTACTGATGGTTTTAAGCTTCTTTAACTGAAGCAGTGTAAAAACTTTTGAATGCTCTTCACTTGATCCAAAAGATGTTGCTTCCATTTTGGTTTGATTCAGCTGAAAAAAAAAAATTGGCACATCAATGCATTATTTTTTCAGTGCATTTACCCAGCGCTTGACAGCCATTACAATGTCACCTGATGATATTGCAATGTACAGCTGTGTTGTCTGCATTTTCCTAACTTAAATTGTTGTGTAAGATCTGAGTTGGTAGGGTTATTTTAATAATGAATAAAAAGGGGCCTTAAGATGGATCCTTGGGGAACCCCATATGCGTTTTTGTTTTTTGGTATTTAATGTAAGCTTACCTACCCACACAAAAAACATCCCTTGTCCAGCAAGTGGCACAAGAAAAGTTGCTTGAAGTTATCAGCAGTTTCAAATGCTGCACAGGGGTCCAGTAACTGTGGTTCTTTAATTGTCTGCATTTATACACCTTGACAAGGGCAGTCTCTATACTGTGATTAGCCAGGAAGTCATATTTGTTATTATTCCTACAGATGAAGGGGATTAGTAGCAGCTTGTCCAATTTGAAAATTGCTTTTTATATGGACTTGCAAAAAGAAAAATCTCTATAGTTAGGAACTTACTTGTCTGATGGCAGACAGAGAAGGTATCTGGAAGCAGATCTAGATAACTGAAAAATTATAGAAGAGGGGATTGATGAGTAAGGTCACATACTGACCTCTTAATGGAGGAGAGTTAGGTGAAGGTGATACCAAAAGGGAAGAAGTTGTGTTGAGTCAATATCAAGAGTTGTGTGAATAAAAATGGCAGAGAAATATGTTTCCAGGTGTAGCCTCCTTATTTAGAGAGCACAATGTATATTTTTCATATTCATGATTAAAGAACATGATCTGGTTTTTGGAAAATCTAGCATTTTTTAAGTTTTGCAGCTACAATTTTGAGGTGTTTCAGATTTACTTCTGGTTAATAGTTAAGCAGTAAGATAGAAAAGGTTAATACAGTATATATAAAAAAAAAATGGTTTTATATATAATGGTTTGCAACAGTCATGTTAACATAGTAAATAGGGTGTTTTAATCTAAAATAGCTTGTAAAAAAAACTGAAGGACATTATAGAAGACTATAAATTAACCACAGCATGATTAACACTTTAATATTAAGTGTTTCATTTCAGTTTTATAAAAGCATATTTTAAAATTGTGTTGTTTGGCTGCCATTCTTTCAGATTCAAAATAAAATAAATGTTATAATTTTTATAACTGAACTGTACAGCCTAGTCTGGCAGGGACAGGGGCAAATGCAATCTAATCAGACGGTTCTGCTTGGCTCTGTCTCCTTCATTCACCCAACATCTCTCTTCCTGTCTCACACTCCCTCTATTCATTCTTGACTTCTCTTACTATGGCTGATATGACCTTACCTCAACTTAATGACCTGTATTATCTATATAACAACAAGTTCTCTTTAGCGATGAAACTTAGCTGAGAGGGGAGGGGTCACCGACTGGGCTGCTGTTGTAAGCAGCTTCATGCTCTTCTTCTATACATGGTACACTTGGTGCTGTCTTTGAGTGGTTGACTCTGTGTCTTTTCTCAACATAGATATTGAATGAGCTTTCACTTCTAGATTTCCGTACTGGCACAGAGAGGATATGCTTAGCTGTGGTTTTTCTACAAGATGAAGCCACCAAAAAGGTATTACTGTAACTAACATCACAAAATGTTCCTCTATCAGTGTATGTATTCTGCCCTGTTTGCTTAAACTCAGAGTATCCAAAATAAAGGGTAATTTTACCGTCCACTGTCGCTACATTTGCATTTGGTATAAGTGATTGCTGCAAAGCCAATGACACAAAGTAAACAACGTTTTGCTATTGCTACATGACAGTAGACAGTTTTTTCTATAATGAACCCCCTAATTCACTCAATATTATATTATTGAACTGAATTTATTATTATCCGAATTAAAGAATAATTGAGAATATACACCTGAATAAAAGATATTGCTTCCCTTTTCTAAATACTGAACCAAATTAGTTAAGACATGTATGTTCTCAGATTCAGCCTGAAAAGTTTAATGAATACAAAGTAGGGTATTTGCTTAAAAATATGCTTCAAAGTAAGGTAGGTAATATATAACACTATTTTATATTCAATATGCTTACCAGTAATATTCAGGAAGTTGTAGTTTGCTCTTTGTTTGCAAGATAGCAGTTCTCTGCTGTCCTTTGCTCAAGTTTCGATTTGAGTTATTTAATATTATTGGAGCATGCCGTATTTCATTATGATTTCTACTACAGTAATAATTTAAAAATTCCTAATAGACCTTTTCAAACCACTAAAAATATTTTTTGATTGTTGTGTCAGTTGAAACAACTTAGCTTCACCACTTTTGCTAACTTTTTAAAAAGGAAGCTGCTAGTTGTTCTAAAAGTAACTATATATTAAATGATGAAATCGCCTAAGGTACATTAAGCATCCATATATAAAGATACTTCTTAAAGGCAGTTTTGTGAACACAAATAAGTTCAATATATTTTTAAAAACATAAGTAAACAGTAAAAATTCTCCTTGCATATTTAATTTTATAAGCATTGATTCGTGTGGCATATAAAAGCATAAGCAATGATGAGGAACATAAAACCAGGTTCTAAGGTTTGAAATTAAGAGTAAAGCATGATATTTAACAGGAATAGATGAAAAAACTAAATGCAATCACTAAGCTTTGAGTTGTGAAGAAGAAAGAAAGTCTGCAAAACTCAGCAGTTTTTTTTTCAAAACTCATTCGATTTCCATACTTATCCCGACCTGAGAAAAATATTAGTTAATTTTATACTTTTCCAGGATTTCCAAGACTGCTTTGGAAAACTGATCAAAATATTTGCATGCAAATTAAGAAAAAAAAAAAATGATTACCAAAAAACGCACAAAAACAAAAAACCTGCAGTCACAAAGAATAATTGCAACAAAACACTATTTGATGCTTTTTATCAGACATTAACAAATTATATGCTTCATCACACTTAAATTTAGGCTGGTGTTACTGTGTCATATTAAAAATATAAAAACAAAAAAAAATTTCACAATTTAATCAGAGCCTCAGTTGAGCAGAAACAAGTTTGTAAAAGTAGGGTGACCTCAACAGATCAAAAAAGCAGCCATCTGTAAGAAGCTACCAGTTCATACATGAACAGCCTCCCTTTCTTCTAACCCAGTGCAACTGAGCCAGCTCTCCGTCATCCCAAGGTGCTGTTTATAGTTGGGAAACATCATGGAAGTCGATACCAGAAGGACTCTTGTGGTCTGAAGAGCTCCAACAAGAGACTGCAAGAAGCAGGTTCTTCCCCCTCACCTTTGTTCTGTTATTACCCGCTCATGTCTTCTAAGGGTAAAATGTCATGTTGGGTACCCTCCGTGGTGATCTCCTGCACTTGGACATGAACCTCTTCTCCTGAGAAGCCGCAACAGACAAAAGAGGCCTCCTCCGCTGTCAAGATAACGCCACAGCAGCTATTGTAGAGTTATACAGCCATTGTGCGATGAATTTCTCTGCAGGTTTCCAGAGGCCCACATACAGAGACACACTTCGGCACAAAGACACACAAAGACGACAGAGAACGATGACAGAATTGGACGCCTCTGAAGACGCTGCTAGTAGGAGAAAAGACAGGACTGAGGAGGGGTGCAGGGGGGGGAGACAAAAGAAGAGCGTTTCAAAAACACTTCTGAACACCGAGATCAAAGAGCAGAGAAAAGCGTGTGTGCAGAGAGGGAAAAAATAAATCATAAATACTGAGTAAACAAGGCGAAATGGAGTGAGTGGTGGAGCACAGCAGGGAAACGGAGGTGTCATAGCATCTTAACCACGACCACAAGGTGTCTTTTTCCTGCCGCACACACTCCAGGTCGGGTTATCTGTTGCCAGAATTGACTTTTCTCTTGGTGCCGCCGAAGGCCGGCAGGTGTTTGTGCAGTGCGGCGAAGCAGCTGCAGCAGAGTGAGGAGATAACAACCCGAAAAACAAGCCCTACTCCTCCACCTCCTTGTCTTCTTTTCTTCACTTTCTGTGACTGGGGTTTTCTCAGGATGCCTGTATCAGAAATACTTTATTTAAACCCCAACTGTAGTAGAAAAGCGCAGTTTTAAGAGGCTAGAAACCAACCCCAACCTATAAGGAGGAAAAGAAGAGACGGGTTTGTGACCTTCTGTGGGATGAGTGCACCCCAGAGGACCAGTAGTGATTTGAGTTTTGCACCATGTTTGTTCCACTGTGCTGACATTTCTTCACCTTTTATCGAGGTGGGAAGGTGTCATCAGGCCTGTTTCTATCTGTGTGAGCAAATACGTGGGTGGGAAAGAGGAGTGCCTAACTTTTTTTGGTCCTTTTTTCAGCTTATTCGAGGCATTTGAATTTGTAAAAGTTGAACTCATAAACTCATGAGTCCTCATCGGATAGAAGTGATTCCCCACACTGCAGGTGTCAGTATGCTTGTTTTAACTTCGATTAGCATGTGATGAAGATTCCTACATCTCTATTCTGACCAGGGATAATCTCAGTTTAGAACTGAATGAACATTATGTAAGTAATAAAGGCCAAAAAAGCTCATCTATTGATAATGCATTTTTCACTAACAACCTTTCAATGAAAGCTAAATTTATAGAAAAACTTTGGCAAAAAATAAAAGGGATTAGGATTTCAAGAAGAAGTCTGGTTTAACTTTTTCACAGATTGCTTTTTAGTGTATTGTGACCTTTGTCTTATTATTTTTGAAAGAATACGGACAAGAAATAGGAATAGAGACACATGCACCAAAGATAAAAAGGCAAGGAGGGTTGTCCCTTTCCAAAAATTAGGAGTAACAACTGAGTCAAGACCTTATTTAAGCTGTTTGGTGTTTTTTCACTTTAGTCTGCAGTCAAACTCAAGATGAAGCAGCTATAATATCTCAATATTAATTGTTAGTTTATATCTGTTATTACATGCAGGTTGCGGAAAAAAGCTAACATCAGAAGTCATCTATGTGGTGTATTTCAATGGTATTTTATGAGGCTTGGTTGAATTGTCTGGCATTCACATTGCTCTCTAAGAGCTCTTAATTGAGAGTGGTGATACAAGTTGATCAGGTGTGGTAGCTTATGATTGTTTAGCTGTTTTTTTTATTATTTTCCCTCCTTATTGGTTGTAATACCAGGGCGTATGTCTCACTGTATGAAATTGGACATATTCCCATATTTCTCCAAGTGCTGAAGTGATGGTTATAGTGTGACATTTAATGAATGAGGGCATTTACAGCGAAGGACAAATCTGCTGCCACAATCAGTGTATATATCCTACAAACAAGTCAACATGATGTGGTGGGTTAAAAAAAACAAAAAGCACAAAAACTCTAACTCTTAAAGTGATGCTGAAAACAATCATCCTGGAGTTAGTAATTCCAATAACCAGGAGATATTGTCTACTGTACATGCCAACCAATAGTTCAAAAATTAATGCCAGAAACACTGTTCCTCTCCTACCAACATAGACCTAAACACATTAAGCTTTTTTATATATGTAGTTATTATGCATGGACAAGGACATATGATTATGTGGGCCTGTTCTATCTTCCAAAGACCTGTAGTCTTTACTAAACTTTTTAAACAAATATTGTAGGTCATTTTAAAGGGGGGAAATTGTGGATTCTGAAAATAAACTGAAAGTTAGTTAAAATTTTTTGTTCCATTTTTTTTTTATTTAATTCTCTCAGTAATGAATATAATTAGTTTATGTACCAACCAAACTTAATGAATGAAAAGGTGCAGCAAGAAGTGCTGAAATTCAGATATTATAAGAAGAACTTATAATATCTGCCTGGTATTCACATAATAGGAATAACAATAACTATTTAGAAGAACATTACAGACCTATTTTAAGGTTCTAAAGTAAACTTGTGAATTGAGTAAAAATACAGAAAAAAATACAGGATTTGGATTAGAAAGGTAAATAGTAGAATGGTCACACCTCATTTTCTCTATTTGCCTCGCCTTCATGTCCTACTGGCCAAAGGAGGAGGCTGTGTAATGTATATCTTCATATCTCCAACCAAAAAGTCAAAGTCTTAGTCAAAGCATTTATTTCTTGCTAACCAATTTAACCAATAAATAGACCTAATCAAATTAAAGGAATTTAACCATTTTCAATGTGAGATAATATTCTACTTATTTTTCTATTTTTTTTTTTTAGCTCTTATAACTTTGGCAGCAGTTCTGCACTTTATATCATTGTGGGTTTTATAAATGTTTGAAAAGCTTCATACCAAACATATAAAGTGGTGTGTTTTAAACATGATCACACCTGATAGGAACAATTTTAAAATTTTTATGACTTGGATTTAGGTAAGCATCTGATATTTTATTAATAACTGCATAATAACCAAAGCAGTATTATGTTTTGACTTGAGTAAAAGATGGTTTTGACAATGTTGCTGATGAATCCTCTCAACCTGTTAAAAAACAATGAGAGCTTAGAGATACATTGTCATAACTTTGTGGGCTGCTGCTAACAATAATTTTGATAATCAATTTTTTTATTAATCAGCTGGATAAAATATTGACACATGCTGCTGACTTTTCATTATAAAGGTAAATTTATTTTATAAGTGATGGAAAGACATGAAAAAAATATGGAAAGACATGAAAGAATTGTGACACTATTTTAAAGGAGGGTCATAATGGAGGGTGTTGTGGGTTAGGAGAATGCCTTTGAGGTTTAACACTGTGTTAATAGCATTTTTATTTAGCATGATGACTAATATCACAATGTGGAAATAAGAGGGAACTTAGATTTCATATTTTGCTCATTTAAAACTAGGTTATTTGTTGTAGAAATTACTTATGCTATTCAAGAAAGCACAATTTCTTTGACTGTCAGCCTTGTCTTTGAGGGGAAATAAAAAAAGAGCATCCAGTATCTTTGGGTTCCTCAGTTAAGCTCCTCGATGAACGGTTTCCTGCACCTTTTATGTGTGTCCCAGCTTCCACACACCTAAATCAAATTGCTGAATTATTTCCTCAGCATGCAGTCAAGTTCTCCAAAAAAAAGGTGTAAAATCACCTGATTATTTGGCTATGTTGAAAAGACAAAGACACATCAAAAATTGCAATAGAGCAGACCTCAAGGACCAGAATCGAGAATTTCTGCTATATAGTTTATGCTTGCAAAATAATTGTAGGAAAAAACCTTTCAACCAAATTAAACAAATTTGTTTTGTTTTGTTTTTAAATCAAAGCATTGCAGATTATTAAGTTACTTGTGTTTCTTTGGCTTTCTTCCAAGTAGAACAAGCAGTTCTGAATTGGGAATGAGGGGTTCATTACAGGAACAAACATGAAAACTAATTTAATCAAGCCTGTTAGTTACCTTATGGATCTTTAAGTTTTTTTTTTTTTTTTTATTATTCTGAGTACTACTTTATTTTCTTTGCCAAACACACTGTGCTCTCCTGTTTTCCGGGACAATCTATGCTCTGAACTTGCTCCACATTGGGCTTATTCCTCCTAGATTCCACTTCTGATAGCAGAGCTGAGGTAACAACAATCCCTTGCACTGTTTAGCCATTTCCACAATCAAATGAAAGAGTCTTGGGGGCAAAGTCTACAAGCAGTGCTGTAATATAAATTGACCATGTTAAAGGAATGGTGACAACACACACTCCCCCTTGAGTGTTTAGTTTTCTAGAAAGAAAATGGAATAAATGCAGAGACTGCATTTTTTTTGTTTTCTCCACCCAGAGCCTCTACACTACATTTTAACAGCTGCTGCTCTCTGCTTGCAAAAACACATCAAGTTTGTTTTTGCACATAATGTAAGGCTAATAAATCCACTCCTTCTGATTTTTTTCTTTACCCATGAATTCTATTATCTGCTTGACAATCCAAGATAATTGATATATCTTTCTCTCATTTTCACTCTCCTCCTCAGAGCAAAAGCACTTCAATTATTCATTGTCCTCACTTTACACAGAGACAGAGAGAGATCTACTATATGCCACAAAGGCTTAACGCACGTTGTCACAGTTAATGGAAGGAGCAATCAAATATTTTAGGGAAAACCAAATATGCGAATGTGTCGGCTGCAATTTAGCGAAACATATTTTAACAGTGCAGATCTGAAGAACGGAGAGAGCCAAAATGATTCGGGGAGAAATCGAATGAGACGTTTGATGAATTTTTCTCTTCTTGTTGCAGGGAACATAAGTCGGCCACCTACGTCTGAGGACCAGAGGAGAGAGGGGAAAAAAAGTTGAGCTACTCAGAGTCTTGGGTGTGGCGTGGCGGCATTAAGTGGCGTAATTAATAGCATTCTCACAAATCAGGGGAAGTTATTAGGGGTGCATAGGAGAGAAAGTCGCGCCTTAAGAGGCTCTCAAATTGCACTCCAAGGTTTGTCACTTCCAGTAGTCGTTTAAAAGCTCATTTGAAACTGTTGACCCCAGTTAACAGAACAAGCCTATTTAAGCTTTCAGTGAATCAGCTCATATTTAAAGGAAGTAAATGGAGACAAAGATATTAAAACAAGCACCAATTTATAACCTATAGAGATAGCAGAGCTTCATTATCACACACTCTACCCCTATCTGCAAACTGGTTTAATGTAAAGATGAAAATAAAAGATTATGTCTAAAAAACATCCATCACAGGAAAATATCAGAAAATTCCACATGTGATGGGAAAGAAAAAAAGAAACACACTATAATATACTTGAGGAAATATTTGCCAATCTAAAAATTTCACACGGTAAATGTTAGCAGAAAAACATTGAAGCTGCCAGTGGAATCCAATTAAAGCAATCCACACAATGTTTTTTTTTAGGATTTTCACAGGAATGCCGGCAACTGGAGATATCGGTGCATAAATTAACCAGAGCAGTCTTAAT
The DNA here is from genome assembly GCF_016077235.1 of Cyprinodon tularosa. NCBI lineage: Eukaryota > Metazoa > Chordata > Actinopteri > Cyprinodontiformes > Cyprinodontidae > Cyprinodon > Cyprinodon tularosa. The sequence goes on along the minus strand of NW_024038992.1, from coordinate 294,620 downwards.
TACACACAAGCAAAGCAAGAGGTAGATTGAAGAAAAGAAGGGAATATAGAAAGGTAAACAGAGAGGAATGAAAGTGCAGAGATTTGTTTGTTATTTGCTTTTTTTTTTACTCCAATAGGAAAGTCTGAGATGCTCACCGTGCTGCAGACTCCTCCATCTGTTTGTGACACACACACAGACACACCCACACACACTGAGCCGAAGAAAAACTCCTCAGTTCTCTGCAGTCCAGCAGGAGTAGGTCAAGGGTGCCGTCTCCCCTTGCTCTGCTTTTGAAATACAGACATCAACTTTTTGTCACCTGAGTGAACAACAAGTTTTGCATTTGAAAAAACAAAACATAAAAACCTCCATTATTTCCCCCAAAATTAATTTCTTCCTTTACTTTGCTTCTGTTTTTGGAGAACTGTGTATTTTATGCTTTGCACATAAATATGATGCATAGACTCGGCTTGCTCATATCTGCCTGCAAAGCACGTGGGTGGGTGTAAATCCTCATCCTGCTGTATATCCATTAGTAATGCAACACTCTAAAAATAAAGTGCGCCCCGGCGTATCAGTGCCTATGAACATGTTGCCTGTGTAATCACATTTTATATACTTCTTTTTTATCTGTTGTTAGGAGAGAGGAATGGTGGGGATTTTTTTTCCTCCATCTTCGCTGTTGCAACAGCCATAGATGCAGCGGATAGGCCAGTTGTTAGAACCGGCAGTTGGGTTTGCTTGGTGAAAGGTGAGATAAGTCCTGATTCTTTAACCCTGTTCTTCCTCCTACTCTTTGCTGCACCGACACAAATCAGCATGCTTAGAATACACTGCATAAGTTATCAGCTCCTTGGATAGCGATGCGTGAGGGGGAGAGCGGCGGCAGAGAAAGAAGAGGAGACTTCTATCACTTAATGAAAAATAGCTTGTCTTTTGGACAGAACTTCACAGGGCTGCAATCAAGCCCAGGCCCCCAGTTCTTGACGTGCAATCGAGGCAAATCAAGTCAGCATCTATTAATAATATTTCCCTGGCTCCTTTCATTCCAGCGCATGTCCTACCACTGTCAACGCTGTGATGGAGCACTGCCTTTATCTCCACCCTGGCCTGCTCTGTCACAGTGATAAACAATTCTAACAAGAATCAGAATAAAGATCTCCCCAGTAGACTTTCAGAGATAGAGGGGGCCTTTTTTTTCTCATTTTCTAGACGGCAAAATTTAATCTAGTCCCCTCCCCGACAACCCCGACACCCCCTATCCTCCTTCTGCCTGCTTCCTCTTCTGCTTTCCTACTCATCTTCTTTTTTTCCCCTTCTGCTTCCTTTCTCCCTGCTACTTTTTTCAAACCGTCACATTCAAAGAGATGCAAATTTCCTTAGAGCTGGGACCTGATGGAGTTGGAGTGACTGCGAAAGGGTTTGGAGAAAGTCTGTGCATGGAGGCTGGGTGGAGCCATTTCTCCTCTCTTCAGTCAGTATCCTCACATCACTGGATGATCTGTGAGTGGGGTAAGGTGAGGCTTAAGAATAAGAATACTGTGTCTGCTAGAGGAGAATTGTCATTGGCAGTCACACATTTTCCATGCCCTAAGTTTTGATTTAGTTCTAAATTTTGGGTTTTTGCTTCTTAAAGTTTTAGGTCAGTAGCAGTTGTTTTTTTTTTTTGTTTTTTTTTTTTTATCTATTCATTGTAAAGATTCCTAGAAGGCTTTTTAGAAGGTAATAGACCACCAAAGGAACGTCCTAAAACCAATTGGTATGTTGGAAAGACAGTATGTTCTGTAGTCCCTCAGAGGCTGAGATGTATAAACCAAAAGTACACAAAGCAGTAATTTATCTAAATTTTCTATAGCAAGTACTTGGGTTTTGAGAATCAGCATGAACTGTTAACTCTCCTTGTCTGTCTTCAAAGGTGAGGGTGGGTGAGGACGGTTAACAATTGTATGCATTTATGTTATTTAATATTTAATACGATGATCTCCGGACTGTCTTTTGATATTCTCTGAACCTCGCCCAAATGGTTCTTTGTCAGGATAACATGAAAGTGTGATTTAAGCTCAAATCATAGTGAAGCAGTAAACTTTGCACACATACATAATAAATTAATAAAAATCATTCTGTATGATCTGGGTCAATTGGCTCTGTAAAGTGCCTTTAGATGACATGTGTTGTTAAATCTGTGCTATATAATTAAACTGAATTGAATATGAATATGACCAAATGTAATTCCTTAAAGGTATACAGGTGCTGGTCATAAAATTAGAATATCATGAAAAAGTAGATTGATTTCAGTAATTCCATTTAAAAAGTGAAACTTGTATATTATATTCATACATTACATACAAACTCATATATTTCAGATGTTTATTTTGTTTAATTTTGATGATTACAAATGACAACAAATGAAAATCTCAAATTCATCATATCAGAAAATTAGAATATTGTGAAAAGGTTCAAAATTGATGGCCCCTGGTGCCACACTCTAATCAGCTAATTAACTCAAACCACCTGCAAAAGCCTTTAAATGGTCTTTCAGTCTAGTTCTATAGGCTACACAATCATGGGGAAGACTGCTGACTTGACAGTTGTCCAAAAGACGACCATCGACACCTTGCACAAGGAGGGCAAGACACAAAAGGTCATCGCTAAAGAGGCTGGCTGTTCACAGAGCTCAGTGTCCAAGCACATTAATAGAGAGGCGAAGGGAAGGAAAAGATGTGGTCGAAAAAAGTGTACAAGCAAGAGAGATAACCGCACCCTGGAGAGGATTGTGAAACAAAACCCCTTCAAAAATGTGGGGGAGATTCACAAAGAGTGGACTGCAGCTGGAGTGAGTGCTTCAAGAACCACCACACACAGACGTATGAAAGACATGGGTTTCTGCTGTCGCATTCCTTGTGTCAAGCCACTCTTGAACCACAGACAGCGTCAGAAGCGTCTTGCCTGGGCTAAAGAGAAACAGGACTGGACTGCTGGTGAGTGGTCCAAAGTCATGTTCTCTGATGAAAGTAAATTTTGCATTTCCTTTGGAAATCAAGGTCCCAGAGTCTGGAGGAAAAGAAGAGAGGCACTTCATCCACGTTGCTTGAAGTCCAGTGTAAAGTTTCCACAGTCAGTGATGGTTTGGGGTGCCATGTCATCTGCTGGTGTTGGTCCATTGTGTTTTCTGAGGTCCAGGGTCAACGCAGCCACATACCAGGAAGTTTTAGAGCACTTCATGCTTCCTGCAGCTGACCAACTTTTTGGAGATGCAGATTTCATTTTCCAACAGGACTTGGCACCTGCACACAGTGCCAAAGCTACCAGTACCTGGTTGAAGGACCATGGTATCCCTGTTCTTAATTGGCCAGCAAACTCTCCTGACCTTAACCCCATAGAAAATCTATGGGGTATTGTGAAGAAGAAGATGCAATACACCAGACCCAACAATTCAGAAGAGCTAAAAGCCACTATTAGAGCAACCTGGGCTATCATAACACCTGAGCAGTGCCACAGACTGATCGACTCCATGCCACGCCGCATTGCTGCAGTAATACAGGCCAAAGGAGGCCCAACTAAATACTGAGTGCTGTACATGCTCATACTTTTCATGTTCATACTTTTCAGTTGGCCAACATTTCTATAAATCCTTTGTTTTTATTGGTCTTCAGTAATATTCAAATTTTCTGATATGATTAATTTGAGATTTTCATTTGTTGTCATTTGTAATCATCAAAATTAAACAAAATAAACATCTGAAATATATGAGTTTGTATGTAATGTATGAATATAATATACAAGTTTCACTTTTTAAATGGAATTACTGAAATCAATCTACTTTTTCATGATATTCTAATTTTATGACCAGCACCTGTAGTGGAGAATTTTTGCAAATTTTTGAAAAGACCCGCCCTCTCCCTTTAAAAAAAAAAAAGGAAGGTGCAAAACCCTGTACTCGCTCCCAAGAGGGAATGCCTATTAAACGTGTGTGAGAGCATGCAGGAGCCCATTTCTCCTTGTGCAGGCTCTGTTTAAAAGTTGCTGTTTGCATCGCTCATGCAAGCTTACTTTCAAAAAGAAGATTTGCAAATTTTCCACTATCAGAAGGTGAATATGGGGACGGAAGAGCATGTGGAACCGCCTTACGTCAACATATCACCAGAATGTTTGACAATTAGAAGGACCACTTATTTTGATGATCCACCCGGAAAAAGAACATCCTTCACTATACCTTTAAATACACAGAGATTACAGTTGTATTTGTGCCACTAAAACTACTTTCAAAGGGGAAACACAAATCTCTGATGTGAAAGCGTGGCCTACAAAATGTCGTTTCCAGGTGTGTACATATATGACTTTCCATTCTTCCTCTACATTGTGGAGAAAAATCCCCTTATTAAATGAAGTGTAAAATAGGGAGCAAGATTCATCCAAAACAGACCAATTAGTCAGTTAAATATTTTTCTATGTATTTTTCGGCCTTTACCTGTAGGATTCTTTCAAACAATCTAGACAAAAAAATTTTATAATAGAAGCAGACATGGTGATTTTTTAAGGATGCCCCTACTCTTTCCGCAGTCTTAGGACTGTTCTTTAAACAGCATGGTTAACTATGTGCTGTTAACCACAGCAGTTGGCTGCAAGTGACAGTCAAAAGACATTTGAGTAATCTCCAGTCATTTCTGCTGATTTATATATGAATAGTTTTAATGTGTACCAGAATGTATCAGGATATGCACCGGTGATGTTTTATCCTGCCCAACAACTCAGCATGAGGCAAGATAGGAGTAGTAAAGATGGATTATCCGTGAACAGATCTTTGACAAGCCAAGCGACAGCCATGCAGGCAGCAGCAGACAGTAGGAGACAAAGAAGTGAGGTGCCCAGTGGGACATCCACAGAAGAGGAAAAAGGAGACAGGAGCTGGCACACAGGTGAGGGTGGAGCAATTTTGTGTGCTCTGGGTTTGGGGAGGGGACTGTGGTGACAGAGAGAAGAATTTGTGAAGAGGTATACAAAACTGTGTATTCTTCCACCCTGCATTCCAGTCTGGTTTTCCACCCAGACACACACTGCTCAAAGTGACAGCTTCAGATTCCGGATCAATAGAGCTGGGAATCTTGCATCTAATCCTCTCCCTGATGCATTTTTAATTGTGTGAGAAAGCAGAGGAGGATGAGATGGGTGGTTGGTATCACAGTGGGGAGAGTGGGCGCACCTCCTAAATGTCATCTGTGTCACTGAAGTTAGACGAGTGACAAATCAGCTCACACAGATGAGAAGCTTAGAGGGGAAGTGATGAATTACAGAGGACTACCTGCACTTCATGCTACAGAGGAGAATTAAGATCTAAGGTATGAGTTGTGATGTTCCAGCAAAGGTCTCTGGGAGCAGTTTTATCACACCTTTTGCTGCACCTTGATTATTGTTTGATTAATAAGTTGTACATTTTCTGTTGCGTTTTGGACCTTTGTCCTCCCAATGTCCCAGATTTCAGTCAGGCATCAGCTCTTAAAAAAGATGGCCTGACGTTACTCTAGAACGTTAATAAGTATAGTTAGTATCAGACTAGCACTGGATATACAGGGAACATGACAGACTTACAATTTTGGACTGTTTATTATAAAATCAAAAAAGTTTTTATCATTACCAGTGGTGTCTAAAGTACACTCATTTGTTACTTAAGTAGAAGTATAGATACTGAGGTTTAAAAACACTCTGGTAAAAGTTGAAGTAATTTGACCTCATTGCTCAAGCAAAAGTGAAAAAGCGTGTGCTCCAAAAACTACTTAAAGTATAAAAGTATAAAGTAACATTTAAAAAAGAAACTGCCAGATGCCACTATATGAACTGAAAGCTCAATTTTTCGACTATTTCGAAATATTCTTTGAGATAGGGCCATAAAGAATAAAGAAAATCAACAACCAATAAAGGTCCAAAGACATTTTTAATTATAATCTGTTACTTTAAACAGAATTTAACACTGAAATAAAATTAGGTGTTTATGCATCCATGTTATACACTGACTTTTTAAATAAATAAAAAAATATAAAAATAACATTGTTCAATTTGAAATCTAAAGTGTTTTTTGAAGTAGAGAACAACAATCTTTCAGTTTGGTATATAGATTATTTCCTGATTCACATGTTTTATAAAACACTTGAACTGACTTTTATTTTTTTTTTATAGGTTAATGAGAGCAGTGGGCTTTAGGCTGCCCGGCAAGGCTTTAAACCTGGGTTTGATTGTACACAAAGCCATTCTCAAGCACACATCAAGGTACTCATTTTGAGCCTGGAGACTTGGACACTAAAGATCTGGAAAATCTAGAGAAAAGGATTTGATTGCAAAGATGCTCATCTGAGGGAAAAGTAACATTGCAGCATCTCATACTTGACCACAAAAAACAACAATCTGTTACTTAGCAATATTACTGTTTGCAACATTCTCTTTGCTCTACAAGAGCAACTCAGAAGTACTTGGATCCAGAAGAGGAACAGAGGACACTTATTCTTCAGGCTAGGCCATCAACCACTAAACTTTCTCATACTGTATTCCTTTAATATGCTAAGTGTCTCTCCATTAAAGATGACTAATCATGATGGGCTGCTAGCTATATATATATATATATATATATATATATATATATATATATATATATATATATATATATATACAGAGAGAGAAAGACAGAGAGACAAGAGACATGTGGGGGGAGTGGCCAACAAAAAAAAACGTGCTTCAAAGATAAATAATTCATATTTAATAAACATAACTCTGCATCATGCATGGTTAGATTTTTTTTACTTTCGTTTATCACACCTTAATGTAGGCTAGGAGGTGCACTATAAGTATTCTTTTGTATTATCATTTTTTTTTTTTTTTACAAATAAATCCAGCGAAAATTCTATCCAAAAGACTCTCACCTGAAGCACCTGCTGATGTCCCATGTCAAGCTTTAGCCAATCAATGTCAGCACCACAACTCCTCCGAAGATAATCATCTTCCAAGATCCCCTTCATTTAGCTCCTGGCCCAGCTTCCATCCTACACGCCAGCATTTCCCCCACTTCCACCCCATCTTCTGTCTCACTCTCAGGCCATTGTAAGTCCCATTCACCCTACTCTAAACCATTTCCAGACTACTCTTATCCTTTTCCTGTTCTTTTAATGGGACCAATAGAACCAATTTGAATTGCTTGTCCTAACATTTGCGGAGCAGCCTATGTAGACACCCACAACACACCTACTTATTGCACATACTGAAAGAAAATGCATATGCAATTTAGGGTATCCTCTTAGGAATCTGTGAAGATCAGGCCCTTCATTTTTAAAAGAGCTTTACAAAGGTCGCAAACATTAAAAGAAGCTTAGCAGCAAGAATAAAGCATACCTGTACAAACAGCAGCATTATAGTTTTCTGCCAAAAAAAAAGCAATGAAGAGAACTAGTGCCATTAAACAGCAAAAGTTTTTATTTATTTTTCTTTCACAGAAAAAGTGGGAGAAATTAAAAGACGAGTAACCTGGTTTTTTGGGCCTATGATGGGCTACAGTCATGCATGTACAAGCCATAAACACAGGGAGATTTAGCTGACTAAGCAGCCAATGCTTACCCAATTCAGGCTGATCTGTTGTCTTATGCAGTTCTTTTGTTTTTTTAATGTGAAATGTGAGAGGAGTGTTCTGCAATAGCAGTATATCACTGCTTTTTATTAACGATGCTGCTGAATGTATCTCAGCCTTTCCATCCATGGTTACTGAATTTACTGTCTTTTGGTCCTAAAAAATAATTTCTTTGTATGCTTATAAGAAATAGTCCAACCCTTCATACATCTCACTTTACTAGCAAAGTAGAATTGGCTCTTTTACCAGGTTTTCATATTTGGTAAGGATTAAACCTTTCATCAACCAGCTTCATATGTGCTTGATGTCCATACTCATCACAATTTTACATTTGTGTTCATTATAGTTTATTCATGTTTATTACTATTTGTGTTATAGAGAAAAATAGATTAGATTGGAGAAAATCAATCAGCCATATTGCCATATTGGACTATAAAACATTTCTAAGTAACCATGTTATTTTATTGTTTCAAAACAAAACTATGAAAAATAATCTGGTAGCAGGAATTGAACAAAAGTGATTGGAATAAAAAATGCACTGGCAGTCTATACCTATTACTGTAGATTTAGCTAGACTGGCATTCTATACTTACAGTATTTTGTCAGCAATAAAGATATATACCAAAGCAAATACTAAATCCAATTATTTTTCAACTTTGAAGAGAAGCTCATTGAATATGACGTCATTTAAATATATCAGCTCCGACTCGCATAAGAAAAGTAGTAAAGCATACTGACTCAGACTTAGACAGACTTTATTGTCATTTTGTACACAAAGAGTGTATACAAAAAGAAATTTTGTTCATTACAGCTCTCAAGACATTTCCATTTCTAAAGTGCAGCAGTGATAAAATGTAAACATGGAGATCAAATGTAAACATAAGTCTGGTATATAATTTACAGTTACCAACATCCATCCATCCATCTTCTGACACGCTTAATCCCAAGTGGGGTCATGAGGGGTGCTGGTGCCTATCTCCAGTTGTCTACAGACGAGAGGCGGGGTACAACCTATACAGGTCACCAGTCCATCGCAGGGAAACACAGAGACAAGCAGGACAAACCACCATTCACTCACACACTCACACCTAGGTTGAATTTAGAGAAGCCAATTAACCTAACAGTCATGTTTTTGGACTGTGGGAGGGAGCCGGAGTACCCAGGTAAAACCCACGCATGCTCAGGGAGAACATGCAAACTCTGTGCCCACTCAGCGATTTTTTTTTTTTTTTGTCCCCATTTTATTCAACATTCAGCCATCTAATGGCATTCGGAAAGAAGCTGTTCTGGAATCTACTGGACATTCCGATGCTTCAAAGCCTCTTCCCAGAGGACAGTAGGGAGAACAGCCCATGGTGGGGGTGTGAGGAGTCGTTAATAATGTTATGGGCTCGGGACACGCAGGGCTACAATGTCTTTTATGGAGGGAAGAGGAGCCCCAATGATCTTCTTTGCAGTTCTCACTACTCTCCTCACCTTCTTCCAGTCTGTGGCACTGCAGCCTCCACATCATACAGTGAGATAGCTGGTCAGCACGCTCTCCATGGTGCTTCTGTAGAAGGTCATGAGGATGGGTGGAGGCAGGTGGGCTCTCCTCATCCTCTGCAGGAAGTAGAAGCATTTTGGGCCCTTTTGACCAGTGAGGTTAGCTGTGATGTATGTGCACCCCCGGAATTTGGTGCTGCTGACCACCTCTACAGCTCAGCTGTAGAGGTGGTCTAGGAGCTATAGTCCTACAGTAGTCATTGTCGTCTTTGATGAGACCCACCACCGTGGTTTTGTCTGCGAACTTCACGATTTGGTTGGTGGTGAACCTGGGGACGCAGTCATGTGTCATCACGGTAAACAGCAGTGGGCTCAAGAAGCAGCCTTCAGGGGAGCCTGTGCTTAGGGTGATTACATCAGAGGTGTTCTGTCCAACCTGGACTGACTCATACAGGGTGTATTAAAGCCCAGCTTTTCCAGTTTGTGCATCAGATGCTGTGGGATGATGGTGTTGAAAACTCAACTGAAGTCCAGGAACAGCATCAGCATGTGGATGTTCTTCTTCTCCAGGTTTGCCAGGCTCAGGTGAAGAGCAGAGGAGATGGCGTTATCAGTGGAGCGGTTCAGTTGGTACGCAAACCGGAAATGGTTGAAAGTTGGGGGGAGACCGGAGACGATGTGTTCTTTAACCAGCCTTTCGAAGCACTTCATCATGATGGGAGTCAGTGCGACAGGCCGGTAGTCTTTTGGTGGGGTCATCTGAGGCTTTTTTGGAACCAGAATGATGGTGACAGACTTAAAGCATGGTGGCACTATGGATTGGTCCAGCGGGGTGTTGAAAATGTCTGTGAGGACACCATCGAGCTGATCTGCACTCTCCCTGAACAGCCACCCAGGTATGTTATAATGACCTGGGGCCTTTCTTGGGTTGACTCTCCTCAGAGTTTTCTTCACTTCAGCTATGTCCAGGTTGAGTGCCTGCTCCCCCGGTGTGAAACAGCTTTCTCTGCTGGACTGCTGTTTAGTGCTTCAAACCTTCAAAAGGAGTTGTTCAGTTCACTTAGGAAGTCTGCATTTGCTGCATCTACTGGGGGGGAGGGTGTGTTGTAGTCTATGACATACTGACATAGCGACAAAGGTGGTAAGTTTGTTAAGTTTACTTTAACAAAGAAATGAGAATATAAACTGAAGGTTTGAAAGCACGAAAATAGTAAAATGGACAATGCTGAGATTAGCATTAAAACATTAGGGCAGGGGTCACCAATAAAAAATCAGTGGGGTCTGAATAAAGGAAATAAAAAGCCAGTAAAGGTCCAGAGACATTTTTAATTATAATCTGTTACTTTAAACAGAATTTAACACTGAAATAAAATGAGGTTTTATGCACTCATGTTATATACTGACTTTTTAAATACATATACATATATATATATATATTAAATATATATATATATATATATATATATATATATATATATATATATATATATATATATATATATATATATATATATATATATATATATATATATATATATATATATAAAAGACATTTTTTCCATTTTTAAATCTAAAGTGTTTGTTTAAGTAGAGAACAATCTTTCAGTTTGGTATATAGACAAGTTCCTGATTCACTTATTTTATAAAACACCTGAACTGACCATTTATGTTATTTCTTTCTTTTTTATGGCTTAATGGGAGAAGTGGGCTTTACTCTGCCCTGCAAGGCTTTAAACCTGGCTTTGAATAGTGACAAAGCCATTCTCCAGCACATATCAAGGAGCTCATTTTGAGCCTGGATCGATATTTATTTTTGATTCTCTTCATGGTGGAGAATCCTGCTTCACAGCAGGTTGAGCAAAAAAACATCCATCCATCCATTATCTGACACGCTTGTACCGAGTGGGGTCGCGAGGGGTGCTGGTGCCTACTGTATCTCCAGCAGTCAATGGGCGAGAGGCGGGGAACACCCTGGACAGGTCGCCAGTCCATCGCAGTGCAACACAGAGACACACAGGACAAACAACCACTCATGCACATACTCACACCTAAGGACAATTTAGAGAAGCCAGCAAAAAACATATTACAAAAAATACAAAAAATGTGCAGGGCAATCTTTGATTACACCATTTCACTTTTCTTTCACCAGTTCAACGCATTTCTTGCTGCAGTCCACACTTTCTTTCACTTTTTCTCATTTTCTCCTTCTTTCCCATCACCTGGCTTGCCACAGGTTTGTCTGCTGTGTCTAAAAGTAGCTTGCAGCAGGAGCCCTGACCGACACAGCTCATTGGCTAATTGGCATCACGTGTAGCTGTCAAGAATCCAGTTTGTGTGGTCTGTTTTGTGTCTGTCTCTCCCTCCACCACCAGGTGGTGCCCTGTCATTGTTGGTCCTCCCTGCACACCTGTGGCCCTTTGGATCATTATCTGGAGGAGTATTTAAGCGGTGGACTGTCACTACCTCGAGGCCAGAGTGTTTACCAGTTTTTGGTACTCTAACTGAGCTGAGTCTAACCTGAGTCTTTGTTTCACTGAGTCAAACTGAGTCTTTGTTTCTCTGAGCCTAAACTTGTTTTTGTCTTTGCCTTTGGCAGGAAGTCCTCCTGTGTACTGGAAGTTTGGCCTTTCCCCAGGAAGGATTGTTTTCTGAGTTCACAGTGAGCAGGGGAGAAACCTCCACATGTGCCGTTCAAGTCCCTCACGGAAATCCAAGTGACAGTCCGCTCCAGTGCTCCTCCGTGACCTCTGCATTAGGGATTTAATTATTTATGAAGAGGTCCAGTTAAATGCTTTTCCATAGCTCTTTGATTGTGGACAAAGAAATCATTTATATACTAGATTCTTATTTGTTTCATCTGTATAGAAAGAGCAAGAGTTTCCAAAACATTTATTTTTCCATGCCTACTTTAATTTTCCAGCATTACTTAGCCAGTTATTTTAATTCGCCACATGAGGTTCAATTTAAACCAGCTTTTAACCTTGCTTTATTGTAAGGTTTGAGCATGCAAGCAACATTCTTTGGTTAGAGTGCCCAGTTACACATATTATTACAAGATCATAACATAATACAGGACCTGTCACTTAGTAAACATCAACTTCTTTGCTCCTGTTTAAAAAAACATCCTTCCTTGATAACATTTCCTTGCAGGTGTGACCTATATCATTAGTTCACTTGTGTCTCCAGGCTGCAAATTAAAGTTAAATTACTGATCAACTTTTAAAACTTTAAGCCTTATCTGCAATGAGGTGATTTAGAGAAAGTATCCATAAACAGAGCCAAAGCGGATTTGCAAAAGATATGTGCTCCATGTGACAATGCCAAGAAACCAAATGGGTAAACAGGTGTGTGAGTTTGTGTTGCTATTAACACCTTGGGAATGGTCCATGGTTCAGTGTTTCCTCATGAAATGTGATTTTATAAATCCCTCCAAAAAAATTATAATAACCTAGATAAGCTGGGGGCTTAAGTGATCCACAGAATCAGTGGCTTGGGAGTTTAACATCAGTACCTCTGAAGGTAATTCTGATGCAAATGTGCTTGAAGACTCTGGGATAAATGCCTGTGGCTGGTGAATGAGGTCCAGGTGAGAATGTGCTTTATATGTTTCAAGGAATCAAAGAGAGGGGAAAAAAACCCAATAGAATGAGAAAAAAATACTACAAATCCTAAACAAAATGCAGATGGCAGCTGTGCTGACTCGCATCTTATTGCTTTGTGAAGGGCTCTGCTTTATTTCACGGGGTATCATCCCTACCTCCCCTCTTACCTCTCTATCATACCTTCCCTCTCTGCCTCAGTCACTTGGCTTAAAGCGCAGCCACTCCTTGAAGCACTGATTAACCTGCTGCACCTCATTGCTCACTTTTTACTTTTTCTTTTCTTGACCATTTTAAGCATGTGACATAGCTATACATATCAGTTCCTTTGGGAGAAAAAGAAACATTCGGGGGTTTATCATTCCATGCCTGTTTTTAAAAAGATTCACAATGCTCCTAGCTTCGCCTAAAAAATCTTACTAAGGAGCAACTCTAGAGCAACTCTGACCACGGAAGGACTAAATTCCTATCTTACTGAGGTGGTGTAGTTCACACCCATTCTACGTGACAGTGTTAGGATTGGTTAATTGGTTAATATAACAAACAAAACACACAAATTCAAATAAGTTCCCTAAAAATTCATGGACAGAAATGCAGCTGTCATATAACTGAGACTGGATTTAAACATATGTGTAATTATGATGAAACATATAAAAAGAAAATGAAAAGAGTTTAAAGCTTATTACCAGTGAGCATACCAATGCATCTTTAACTCTATTTTTACACTAGCCAGCAATCAAAAGTCAGAGAAGATGGCATCTAACAGGCAAATTTATTTGCACGTTAATAACTCATGACAGACAAACAATATTTTTACAACATATATTCCTTCCAGCTGTTCTGGTAATACCTAAACATATATATCTAAGAATTTTTCTGCACAGATCACCTCAGTAGGATTGATCTGTCATAGAATAGGGGAAAAACATTACATCTTCCCAGCATGCACAGCCACTTTGGTCCCTAACACTGGGTATTAGATTTATCATGCAGAGTTAAAAGAGCACATTTTCTGAATCTAAATTTAACAAAAATTACTCAAAAGGGGAATTATGACTGTGGTTAAATTTACTAGGCATTTTTCTGGTCTTTTATGGGCTGGAGCAGATCAACACTGAAAAAAAAAAAAAAAAAATTTCAGCAGCACTTCACAAAACCAGAAGTTGAGATGGTATGTATTTGTTAAATAATTATCAGTTCATACACAGACCCTGACAGCGCTTAAAATTAACTGCTTTCAGATCTAGTACTCTGATGAATGCTGAATTTAAAAAATCTTAATTTCTGCTGTCAATATAATACCCTGAGAGTCTTTCCTTCTATTATTAACTGCTCTGAGCCTTAAAAGTGTAGCATCCCTGCTGTTTTAGTTTTCCTTAAAGGGCATCACTTGGCTGCTTTAAGTGCAGACTAATATTTGCCTTGACAGAAGTGTGGCCTTCACTTAAGACCTGAATGGGCCCGCAATTACTTTTAATAGCAAATCTGTGTTTTTCTTTTACCTCCCATTTCACCCTTCCAAGTCATCAGTCATATTGCACGAGATAGCCACCCTTTACGAGCCCTCATCGTTAAAGTATTATCTGAAAATTAAATCGTTAAACTAGTGACAGCCTCCTAAAAATGACATCAACACATGACTGTCATATTAATTTTACATAGGCTGTATCTATGAATGGCTAGATATAAGAAGCAACAACTCCTAAAGGATCTCAGGTTGTCAAACAAAAGAATAAAATCTTTCAGGGAATTAAAGGTGATTTAGGAGCAAACTCAAGGTGGATCGTTGGGATCTCCATAGCCTAGAGAAGATGTATTAAGGAATTGGGATCCATCAACCAGAGATGGGGACTCGAGTTTGTGACTCGTACTCGAGTCGCACTTAAGTCGCATATTTAATGACTTCAGACTCGACTTAGACTTGCATTTAAAGGACTTCAGACTCGACTGAGACTCGTGATTTCCGACTTGTGAACAATATTTTATTCCAGTGTAAAAACACTTATTCAAGTGTTTTTTGTTTTACTAACTTGACTGATCGCCGCTCGCCTTACTCGCACACAGAAGAAAACTCAAAAACCCAAACCGTGAAGCACTCAAGTTCAAGTGTTTTATTTATACAAAAAGCCACAGCAAAAGTGGCATAATAAAACAGTCCTTTTCTTCTCCTGATAAAACCTAAAATTCAAGAGTTTTCCTTAAAAATCAGAGGCTGGAAGTTGGGCTCCGCTTGTTCTGCTGCTTCTGGTGCGCGAGTGATCGGCCTGGAGCACCCACTGGCTGATCCACAGACTCTGCGGCGCTCCAGCACTGTTCCACTCCCTGGCGTGCCAAACCCCTTTCCAGACCGATCCAGCTAAACAGAGAAGCAAGGAGAACGCCAGCATCCACGCGCCAAAACCCCGTCGGAAGATATATTCCTGTTTATGCTTTAAGCGAGGGGGAGCGCTACTTACAGGCGAGGTTCCTCCTCTGCCCTAATACTCCTTACTGCGCCATCAGTGCGCACGGATCCCGCCTGCATCTCCCCCAGCAGCGCGTCCGTCTCCATCACCTGCAGATTCCGTTCTCCTTCTCCTTTCCTTCAGACTCCTTTTATGTCGGCTTTAATCAGCCCTTGCTCACACCTGAGCGCAGCATTACGCAGCGCAATTAATGCACTCCGCCTCCTCAGACAACTACTTCAGTCCAGTGCGCATGGATTGTCACAAGGGAAAAACAAACCAAAACAACCCAACATGCAGGAAAAATTCAAAAGTCTAAAATAAAGGAAAACAATCATATAAAAAAAAACATCAAAACATGCAAAGCTTAAGAAGAAAATACAAAGAAAAACAAATCATATCTTCCTCTCCAAACATGCAAAGCATAAAACTAACATTGAAATGAAAGAAAACCATAAATCATATTTTTCCCTGTGCAACACACTGACGTCACTGACGCGACATCACGTGGACGGCAGGATTGTGATTGTTTTTTTTCCCACAGTCCTCATTTTCAATAAAAGAGCAGACATTTACTGCTAAAACTAGAAAAAGTTGTAACCACAAATGTCAGGAAATACTGTAAGAAAATGTTAAATTTATCTGGAAAAAAATTTTGTGTGTGCTTTTTTTAATTGTATTTTTCATTTAGCAGTTCAAGATAATGATAATTCCATAGATATAATAGCGACCTTTAAGCTATACCGTCTCCGTGATAGAGATGAAAACACAAGGAGAAACAAGCAAGCACAAAAATTATTGCACTTTTTAAAATTAATCAAGTGATTAGAATTTTTTGTGCGATTAATTGATTATTGCGACTTGAGACTTGACTTGGACTTGAGCTCTCAAGACTTGAGACTTGACTTGGACTTGAGCTCTCAAGACTTGAGACTTGACTTGGACTTGCAAAAAAATGACTTGTGAACATGTCTGCCATCAACACATATTTTCATGAGGAACCACAGGGATGAATGATTAGTTTGCCAAGCACTTTCACCATTATCCAGTCATGCTGTCTGTTTCTCATATCCCTTTAGAAAACACATCTTCCTTGACTTTTAGCAGCTACACAACTTGCGAGCTACAGCTTGAGAGCAACTTATATGGTAATTTTGACTGAAATAAATCTTTATTTAATCTCTAGAAATATGATTGGTCAAATCCACAATCAGGAACGTCCACTTTCACTATTTCAGTACACAGGATTATTATCTATGTTTAACGCAAAATGACCACTAACTGACCCGTGTGTTGACTTGATAACATTCGGATTCACGCAAGCAAATTTCTATGCAGGAGATTAAGTTATATCAGTTATACAACAGTACTTTTTTAGGTTACTGCATTTAAGGAGACATTGCTAATTCAAAAAGTTGAAAATAGAAAACGCCTTAGACAATTTGCACTCCAAATTGCACTAGTGGTCCTTTGCTCGCTATACTAAAGTACTCTGAGAAGCCACACGCTAAATAATACAAAGGATTTTATAATAAATTTATAATTTGAAAGAAATGTATTTAAAAAGTTGAAATTTTGCTTCATACATGCATGTCAATTCTGGCGGTTCAATTAGGAGTGCTACTTTATACAGACTGATAGGAAAACCACAAAGTGGCAGAAGAATTGCTTTTTTTATAAGAATACTGATATAATGTAGAAATACTGAATATTAACAATTGAATAAGGTTGATGACAAGAAATATTACCTTTAAAAATATTATTGTGAGTAAAAAAAAGTTAAAAATAAATTAATAAAGTAATTCCTACCCTTGCCTTTTCCAGTACAATTGATTTGATGTTGCAGAATATCCTGTAACAGGCTTTAAATGTTGACTTAGCCAAGTATGGGATGTATTTTCATAAAACCTCAGCAAGTGTTCTCATTTACACTTTACATTCTCCCTCTTTGGACTGGATACAATTATTAGGACAGCAAATACATGAAAAAGTTCCCATGCAGCAGTGACATCTCTCCTCAGCCTTCAGGGATCGCATCTGAGCGACGAGGGATGAGGAATGGCCTTAATGAAGTCAGACAAGCTGGAATACATGCATAAGAAAGATTTTAAATATTGATATGATGTCAGTGTGCAGCTGCATAAACGGCTTACAGTGGATCGGTTAGCTCTCAATGACCCTCGTCTAATACAGCAGCACAAGGGGGATGATTAGGCTCATCAGAGGTGATTGTGTATTCTGTAGGAGGCGCAAACACAGCACACACAGCACTTAAATCAAAGCCTCCTCCTGTCTTCCTCTGCAGCGTTTCCAGTTTCAATTCACACTTTAAATTATTCACAGGCACATGTAATTAATGGCTCGTGGATTCATATCATATGGCTAAGAAAAGTATTAATGGGCTTTTATTAAAGGGCTTCATCAAGGTGCAGCAGGCCTTTCAGAGGCCTGGAATAAATGTTGCTGTAATTACTCAAAGATGAAATAGAAGGGAATAATTGAAAGGATATTCTTTTAACATAGCCACATGGCGCTCATTGCAAAAGAAGAATTAAAACAAACACAGAGATTAAGGGTGTGACAGATGTCAGCTGCCCAGCATTGGAGATGTGGGATAGTGGTACAAAGGAGATTGTGAGATTGTGTTCAACATTATAAAAACATGAGGGACACTCAAGTTTCCGTACTGTGCCACTTACTGAGCAGGGTTCACTGTGAGCCTTTGCAGTTTAAACAAACTTTAGGTCAAACTTCTGGCCCATTCGCCCAGACATGGGTCAGCCTTAAATTATTCAGCCAGAGAGGGATGCAGAGACTGTTGAGATCAAGGAAGCTGAGCGATGCTAGTTATTCACCAGAGAGCCAGTGGTGCCCACTCCTTACACAGTAAACACCAGCCATTTCCTAGCAACAGACACTTGTTTATTTCTCCACAACCAGCACAGATGTTTTTGAAAAACAGAAAATATTTCTTGTGCTTCATGTTGACACATGGGTGAAGTATCTGCGCTCTACTTTGATCTCACTGATCAGTCAGTCGGTTTGATTTGGATGGATTTTACTGGTTTGGAAGTGGCTCTTTGGGAAACCATGGTAATACATTCAGAGGCACAGCCCATAGTAGAAACACACAAACAAGCAGCTTGGATACGGTCAACCCCTTTACTTTAAAGTCCCTTATTAAGTCTAATTTTTCTGCTTTTATAAGTCATTCCTACGAACATGTGCTAAAAAGGCTCCATCAATGCTCCCTATCGCAGCACCTGTTACCACACTAATGCTACAGCCAAGCAACAAGATAATTTACTGAGGGGAAAACACTTTTCTGTTGAACAAAAACTTTTTCATAGCTCAGCTTTGTCAATATGTACAGCCAAATTTCAGAGTAGTCATCATGTTAGGTTAAGCTCTAAATGACAGAGCATATTAAGGTATGCAAGTAAGGTATTGCTATAAAGAGATGTTTCCCAAAGTATTGACACATTGCCGATCTGCTATATCTATATAGAGCATACAGGGTTTAAAGGTGTATGGAATTTTGGGAAAGAGTTGTAGACAAATATTGATGTATAGCATTAAATATTGTTTATAAAATATGAGTTAATGTCATTAGAAGATATCTGCAGTTCGAAATGGGCAGATATATAAAAATATATATTTTTTACCACACCAAAAGGATTCTATGCACAAAATCCACACACTGACTGAACAATGATCTGGGAGGAGGATTAATTTTGGGGAAACTTAGCAATAAGTGATCTGAGACTTGCGTTACCACATTAAGAGCCACTCCCCATGGATAAATCCTACACATAAATTTAAAAGGTCACTTTTGTTTGGTAAAACCACTCCAGGACCTGCAAGGGCCCAATGTCCTCTTTTCAGATATAAGTACAGCTGCATTTCTTTTGGAAATCAAGGTCAGACAGTCTGGAGGAAGGGTGGAATAGGCACAAAATCCACATTCACTGAAGTCCTGTGTGACATTTCCCACATTTTGGTTGCCTTGTCATTTGCTGGTGTTGGTCCATCATGTAGTTAGCAAACCACCATCCCTATCTACCAGGACATTTTAGAGCACGGCATGCTTCCCTCTCCACAAAAATACTTATTTAATTTTCCAGCAGCTCTTGGCAACTTCCTACACTGCAAAAGAAATAAAAGTTTGAAATATTTAATTCTATGAATAATAAATCTATATAATATAGGAGTTTCACTTTATTGAATTTCAAACAAAAAGTTCTACATTTTCTCATATCATTCTGACTGTTTTAGTTCTACTTCAGCATTTACTTATCCAATTCATTAGATGCTGAGGGACAGTGTCATAAACTGAAGAACACTCCCCTCCTGATAATGGTGCTACAAGATCAGTTTGTCACCTTTGAAGAGGGTTTGGCAGTTTTTAAGTCTATCTGCACAATCACTTAAAAAAACATATTAGGACATTTGGCTTTCATCCAAGGGAGCAAGCATTTGTCTAAAATTTGCCCAAAACACGGTTGAGTTCTTTACATGGGTTGGGAGAAGAATGGACACTAACATACCTAAAAGACATTTGTATGTTCACGTCTTTTGGGATATTAAATGTTCCCACTGTCAGATTCCTGCCTACTGTAGCTTCATTCCCCCTTTTTCTAATCTGCCTCATTAATTCCAACTCAGAAGTCCATTTCAATAAGTACATCTCCCTCTCCTTTTTCATTACAATGTACTTGGCCCTCCCTCTCTTTTCCAGTCATAGCTGGGGTTAATATGCTAATGCCTTTTTATGAGCTCTGACTGGGCCCACTCTCCTCAATTTACATGTGTACAACAATTATTACATCGCTCCTTTTTTTTTACTTTAAAAAAATTTTACACCCTGAGTGTCATGCAGGCGAAACCTGAAAATGTATTCAGAGAAAAGAATGGTTAATTTCTCAAAGGAAAACGTACCTAAAAATAGAGATTTGTTGTAAGATTCTGCATTTAAATGAATCATACCTCTGCGATGGCGTGGCTGAGAAATACTCCACTAACACTGAAGATTATATTAAAATACCATGTGGAACATTTATATACATATCTTCTAAGTTATTCATCTTTTTCAAAAGTCTCCTCACTTTAGCATTTTCTTTTTAACTCAAACCATGAGCAAGTGTAGCAAAAGATTCATAGTATTACTTCTGCAAAATTCATTTGAAATTTCCTGTTTATGGAAAGGTAAAGAAAGCTTAATTTTCTACATATTGAGACAAAAAATACATTGTACTTCTACATTTTTACACATCAAACAAATCACAATTAAAAGGAAAGTTGACAAAGTAAACAGACGTTTTATAGGCCAAGACTTCCTAGGAGTTTATTTACTAACCTGGAAATTTAAGAGCTTTTGTGAACCTTAACTTTTCCTTTCATGGAGATGGTACAGTTAGTCTTTGTTCTGGGTTGGACTGCTTTAAGTATAAAGGCCTACTGTAATGTTTTAATTAACAAAAAATTATCTTAAATGTCCATCAAACTGAGTCTATATTGATTTAATGACCAAAGGGGTAGCTCAAAGCTATGTACCTACTGTAGACAATTGCTCATTATTTAAGGAGAGAGATTTGACCTCATTGCAATCAAAAAAAAAAATCTTAAAAAAAAAAAACTAAATGAAAAAATTTTGAGTTATTGACAATGTGTATACAAGAGGTAAGACAATTTTTTTGTTTGCCTTTTTTCATTTTTTATAAAGAATAAAAAATAAACAAATGTACTTTTTTATGTTATTAATTTTTTTTACAGCCAAGTTTTACAAAGCCCTAAAGAAGACATGTGGTGTCTTTTATCTGTAAAAAAAAAAAAAAGGATTACAAATAGATGCCCTTTGTATAATGTGGCCTTCCGTATATCAAATACAACAACAACAAAAAAAAAAGGTCATTAAACTTCTTTTTGATTGGGAGTTTTTTAAAATCATTTTAGTCACAAATATTGGAACAAATTGCACTCCACAGTCAAATTAATGCCCCTATTTGTTCTTATTATCTTCCATTATTGCTTCAAATTATATGGACATGTTCATGATGCACAAAGCTACATTAGCACATACCCAAGTGACACTAATTCCTGTCACACTAAACTTGTAAATCAGAATCTGTAGACATGAAAAACTTTTGTTAGAGATAGATGTATGAAATGGTATTTGCTTACTATGTTAGATGTACAAAGGGTTTTGAAATTCCATTGTTTTTAGGTTTGGTTACCTTTGAAGACCTACGATAAACAGATGGTTTGGCAATTTTCAATGGTTAGCTCATAAGCAGATTTGATGTTTTCTGTGTCATTAAAATTGTTATATTAATTTTTACCAAAATAACATGAAAAACATCTCCTCCCATTTAATTTAGGTTGGAAATTTTGCAACAAGTGGAAACACATTAGATATTGCCATTGATTTGGATTGGGGGTACCTGGGAACTTCTTACTCCAAGTAGAAAGGACGAAACAAGTCAAAAGCATTACAGCTCTGCAACACAGCACGGACAGTTCATGAACAATTCAGAATAAATTTGAAGAGAAATTTCTTAACAAAAAATGTCAGATTACGTAGGTTTATCCCACAGGATGCTACCAAATTAATTTTCTGACCCAATTTGCAGATTCTGAATGAAGCTGCTCCTCCTGTCATGCTCAGAAAGATTGGACCCAGTATTTGAAACTGACAGTTGGACTTCTCATAACGTTTTTTAGAAAACAAGCTGAAAAAAACAGTGTCTTTGTCGAAGGCAGGAAACGCTGGTCTTATAGTTCAGTCCGTGCCCAGAGGATGAGGTTGGTTCCAGCCGGTCAGCTGCCCACAAGATGAGGCGGGCGCCGCCCAGAGAGTCCCTGACGCTGATCTCCTGGAGTTCGGAGGACATGCAGGAGATCAGAACCAAGCAGACGAAGAAAGGCAGGATAATCCAGGGGGTGGAACCAAAGCCAGTTTTGAAGACGTCCTTGGGAGTCAGAGCCAGGATATCAGAGGTCCCAAGAAGTACCGAAATCCAGAACAGTATCTTTATTGATGCTGACATTTCCAGAACGTCCGTGTCAATATAATACATCGTACACAGTACAGTACTAAAAAGCTCTTTACTTTTAGTCTTTGGATGCTTGGGGAAAACTAAAAAGACAATTCATTTAATGCCACAAATATCTAGGTTGCCTTTTTTTAATGTTGACACCACCATTCTCAAAATACTGAACGTAATTCAGAAACTCACACCAGAATTTCTGGTTAAAGTCATTGGCCTCAAACCTAATGGAACTGATTCTCATCCTACTCCCTCATGCAAACTGCTCCAAGGCATGTGGAAGGATACTGGTCTATCTGGTCCTTTTTAAAATGAAGAGAACTGAATCTCAGTCCAACAGTGTTTCTGATTACAGAATATCAAGACCTTGAATTTGCTGTTATACCAACAATAAGGTGGTGACAGTGTCTTATCGTATACTAGTAAAATATCAGATGAAAGGTAAATAAACAATGTTGGTAAAGACATTTCTGTATTAGGTATGTGTGTTTTATATATGCGTCAAGTCCAAACACCAAAAAGTCATGGTTCCACTAAGGGTGAAAGAGCTTCATTATATATTTGTCTTTCATCTCTGATTATGTTAATGATGATGATGATAATAATAAATACACAGTAACCACCCAGCAATTATTTAGTTAAAAAATGGCTGTCTTGTATAATGTGGATATCTTTGTAAAAGTCACAGCAGATTTAAGGATAAAGCTTCATTATTTTCTGCTGCATGTCTCTCCTAATGTCAGAGCACATATCAGAATATGCAGGTGGATTTATTGGGGGCAGTCAGCTGTAGCACAGTAATGCAATGAAGCAAATGCACCAGGCGAGTGGTCAGAAAGGCCCTGGCAACTTAATGACAACCACTATCTCCAAACCTGGCTAGAAGGAAGGCTGGAAACATTTGCTCAGGAGACTCATTGGGTCGTTCAATCTCACCACAAATCCATTTTTATGTTTTCCTGCTGATTTATGGCCTTATTTTAACTGTCTCCCACATGCAAATGTCTGGCGACCGCTCCAGAAATATACATAATGTGATTCTCAGGGTCATTCCTCCAGCCTGTCAAGTTGAGGAGGTGCATTAAGAATTAGGGGAGTGTTTGGAGGGGGGAATCAGGGGGACTCTGATTATGTCCTTCCTATGGTCTGATTGTATGTAAAAGAATGACTGTTTTGATCATGGATCTTTGACTATTATCATCCACACGTACAGATCACTTCAGACAAGATGTGGGTTAACATGTCCATAAATTGACCAAAGATGAAATTTAGGATTTTTATTTCCAACTGTTTGCTGTAATTTAGAGTCTATCTGGCCTGACTAAATTTGAATAACTTGTGTCCGTTCTGAAAGTCTTCCCATCTTGATGTACCCAGGAAATACTGATTTCAAAATGATTCCTGTGCAGGTAATTATGATCATATATTCTGACACATGTAGAGGAACTTTATTAAAGATATCTGTCATACTGCTTTCTCTGCCCGTTTCCCTGCATGGACATGACAAAGTAGATCCATCAATTAAGCGCCAGCAATTGTATTTGGCTGGGATATTAGCCGGCCTTTATATTTTCTTTCACATTATTTCACACATTTTTTCACACATTGGTATATGTTAATGAAGAGGCCCAGACAGTTGCTCTGATGTTCCAGAAATATTTGCACTCTGCAGACAGTGGTTTTAAAGCAATGCCAATGCCAACTTGTCTAAAAGCTTTACCTGACTGACTGAAGGACTCATTTTGCTTTGACAGCTTTTTATTCAGGGTTGACCTATAAAGCTAAGGCTTCTGTAAGAACAAAAATTACCCTTACATTTTAAAAACCCACTAAAGACGACAACTGCTCTTACTACCTACACTACCAAAGAACACCTTTGTTGTTGAAGTGCAAGAAATCTCTTTGACTTACCAACAGGGCCTCTGCCACTTGAACATCAATGTCTATACATCATTATTCTCTTATGGCTCATTGCTAACCTCAGAGCAGTTTTCAGAGAAAAGGGTGATTATATACACTTCACAGTCTTCCCAGCGGATGTCCAGCTTAATGCTCCCCCCAAAAAACACTCCTTGCATGCATTACACAGCCTTAAAACCATAAATTCTCTATCTCTCAAAAATTAACCTTTAGACTTTAAACATATATGTCAACGGTGGTGGATTTTGTTGTGAAGCTTAATGCAGAGATGAGGAGGCAGATATAAGTTCTAGCAGATTTAATGCA
Organism: Cyprinodon tularosa; assembly: GCF_016077235.1. Lineage (NCBI taxonomy): Eukaryota > Metazoa > Chordata > Actinopteri > Cyprinodontiformes > Cyprinodontidae > Cyprinodon > Cyprinodon tularosa. The sequence continues at coordinate 270,232 of NW_024038992.1, read as the reverse complement.
GATGGTAACAGAAACATAAATCCAGGGAAAAATACAGAAAACAAAAAAATCAGGAGACGCTAGAGAAAAACACTCTAACTAAAACACTAACTAAAAACTATTGGAAAGAAGACAAGAGGGCAAAATAGAGCAACGTAAAAAATACAACACTGCTTAAACATAACTAGAAAACAAATACAATGACACAAAAGCCTTAAATGGCCAGGCACCATCTTACATCAGAGATAAGATTGTTCATTATGCCCCCAACAGAGCACTTTACTCTTAATCTGTAGGTTTACTAGTGGTTCCAAGAATTTCTAAAAGCAGAATAGGAGACAGCTCTTTTAGTTATCAGCCTCCTATCCCGTGGAACCAACTAACACTTTAAGTTCGTGAGGTGGACACCCTGTCTACTTTAAGGGTAGGCTTAAAACTTTCCTTTTTGATAAAGCTTATAGTTTGGAGAGTGGCTTGGGTTATCCAGTGCTATTTCTATGTTATGTTATGGTGCTATAGGCTTAGACTGCTGGAAGACACCCTTTTTCATCAATCTGCTTCATTCTATCTCTATTCTCCCACTCAGCAGAATTTGTTAGTTCAATCTCTAATGTTATGCTCTCTCTGCTTTTTCTCATAGTAGCTTCATCTGGCCTGTTCCTGTTTGGCGGTGACACCATCCTGGAGAAAATATCAGCTGTGCTGCTCCCATCAACACCTTTGTTTATAGATGTTTGAGCGTGGGCTATTTTTCAGTGTCGTCCTGTTTCCCTCACTGACTTGCTGGATGTGCTCTCTTCGTCCTCTGAGGTAAGAGGGGGCTTGAAGTTCGTCTGCCCGGGTGTATGCTTCCTTCACGCTCCACTCAAATGGTTCGCTCTCGGCAGTATGGTTCTTCCATCGCTACTTAATAAACTATGTGGTTGATCATCCTCTGCCAAGCGTAAAAACCCCTTGTCTAACTATCAAGATTTTTTCTTCCAGCTCTCAAGGGATTATACAAAAAATTCTTTCTACCAAAAGGAACCCCTAAATTATATCCAAACAAAATATTTAATTGAATTCAGTTTATTTTTGCATAAAGAGCCCAATGAAAAGGTACATAGATCTTTGAATATTTATCTCTCATTGTTCTCGTTTCCATCTATTTAAATATGATGTAAATGTTTCCTTGTGTTGTCATTAAAACATTTCCTCTGTTAACTTTAAATATATCAATATTTTAGTTTGAATAGTTATTCAATTTAAGTTCAGATTGCCATCGCATTACAAGGCAATTATGTAGGTTCTCTCTGTATTTTTTTTTTTATCAAAACCTGTGAATCTATTTCGATCCCTGAACAGGGGTAACCAAGGGGCAAATTCTCAGAAATAAAGCCAAAATTGCCAAAGTAGAAAGAACAAAGCTTTTGTTCTTTGCTTTTTTGGAGCAATGAAGATTTTATGGATCTGTGTGTAATGAATAATTCAAAGTAGATCAGGAAATGTTTGCTGTACGATGGAAACCTTGTGTGTTTAAAACAACTACATTTTGTTAGTTTGTTTGTCTGCTATATTAACCAATACAATGTGTTGAATTAGATCTGTTATTTTCACAACTTTTGTGAGACAGTTTTATTTTTTTTACATAAAGTAGGGCATTAATTCATAAACAAAGTTTATTTGACTTCTATAAATCAGAGTTTTCTGCCTAACACCAATGATGAACTGCAGCATTCTATACATAGTTACTGTAGCATCTAGGCGAGAGCTGTTTTTTTAAGATAAAACTGAATTAAACTCGACTTAAACTTTTTTAAGTTTTAGTCGACTAAAACTGACTAAAACTATCACATATCGTAATTGTAAATGTGACTAACACTAATAATAGTATTCGTCATGAAGACTAAAACTAAATCTAAGATGGCTGTCAGAAACAGCACTGTTCCCTCTGTACTCTTATCTGATAAACAAATTATTTTCTCTGTTGTAGTGTTGCACCCAAACCACTAGAGAAGATTTTCCTCCTTTGGCTTTGGGAACTTTTAGGATATGGAACCACAATACTTTCATGCATTGGGATCCTCTGGCTAAAGAAGAGGTATTTTACTATGTCACATATTCAGAGGTGTCAAAAGAGTAATAAACGTCAGTTTATTACTCTAGTAGAAGTTCCTACTCTTTAAAAACAATTTTGCAGAACTTAAGAGTATCAACTTAAAGGAATAGTACACCCAAAACATGATTAGCCTTCATTTTCTACTCACCCCCATGCTGAACAACACTCTGGAGTACTTTTTTGATATCTCAAATGCATCTGGAGATCTGGGAGGCTTCTTGCTGTCTGCTGACATTCAAATAATGGAGGTCCATGGTGCCCGAGACAGAAAGGTCCATAAAAGTCCACAAAAAACGTGTCAATATTCCTCCATACTGCTCGTCCAAAGTATTCCAAGTCTCCTGAGTGGGTAGCATCCAGAATTTACTCGAAACGAAGTCATTTAAAATGTTTTTAGAGCATAAACAGTAGTGTATAGGATTTCCTGAAAGCGCGCACATGCGCGTTCACGACGCTACGGAAGCCGGCACACGAAACCAGATGAAAGTGCGCATTCAGTGTCTGCTCTGCCAATAATGCAAGCGTAGAAGAAGAAATGTGCTGTTTACCTGTGCAAAGAAAGAAACAACGAAAGAAAAATGTCTGAGGACTTCAGTGTTGAGGAAGAGCATGAGTTCTTTGCCGAGCTGAATGCGCTGGTTTGGTCTGCCGGCTTCCGTAGCTTCGTGAACGCTACACGTGTGCGCGCTTTCAGGAAATCCTATACACTACTGTTTATGCTCTAAAAACATTCTAAATGACTTCGTTTCGAGTAAATTCTGGATGCTACCCACTCAGGACACTTGGAATACATTGGACAAGCAGTATGGAGGAATATTGACACGTTTTTGTGGACTTTTATGGACCTTTCTGCCTCGGGCGCCATAGACCTCCATTATTTGAATGTCAGCAGACAGCAAGAAGCCTCCCAGATCTCCAGATGCATTTGAGATATCGAAAAAGTACTCCAGAGTGTTGTTCAGCATGGGGGTGAGTAGAAAATGAAGGCTAATCATGTTTTGGGTGTACTATTCCTTTAAGCTTTTTTTACTCAAGAAAGTTTAAAAGTAATGCAGAAACAAATGCTAATGACAGATGCTTTAAACATCATATTGGTTACTGCACTACCCTATCAAAGGAGTTATTTTTCTACAATTCTGGATGATTAAATCATTTATGCTTAATTTTATTCATTTTATAACTAATGGTAATAGCGTAAAATGTAACTGCATCGTCCTGAAAAACTATTTATTTTGGTATGTGGCAAACAAGAAGTTGGTGCGGTACCTCCACAAGTCCAACCACAAAGACATTCATTTTCTAGAGGAAAACAATTATTTAAACGGTTTTTATAATTTCTAACAGGCCATAACGAAAATGAGCTTAAATGAATCAAAACTATTGATTCCATTTTTAAAATGTAAGGAGTAGAAAGTAGAGATAATTGCAAAAAATTGGAAGGAATAAAAGTAAAAAGTTGTCTGAAAAGTAATTACTAATGTAATTGCCAAAAGTTCAACTTAAGTAAGGTAACGAGTTATTTGTACTTTGTTACTTAACAACTCAGTATGTGTTTATTTAAACTAAGAAATTACTTTTTATTTAAATGTGAGAAATAATGCACCTGAGTCCAGTTCTTCACCACATCAAAATTTTCTTCTGTTTATCTTTAGGCTAGTGTTGATAGTGGGAACCCACTTTTTCTGATAGTTGAATGATAGTTCAGATTTCCTCTTTAAGGCATTTTGCCTTCTTTTTCACTAGTTATTGTTCTGAAGTTATGAAAGGAAATTTTTTCTGCAAAATCCAATGTCCTTACAGTTTTTTTTTATGTAATGATACCGCTAGTGAAGTCCATTGTTATTGGACATCAGTAGTTTAAAATTAAAACCTTATCAGAATCAGTGTCAGTCAAGCCCATGTAGGAACATTAGCAGAGCTTGTTGTTCTCTCATTCTCACAGATGCTTCATTGTCATTCCACATCCACCCAACATGTCATAGCGGTCCAGCACAGCCTACTCAAGTCACTTCAGAGCATCAACCACCAGGGCCCAGATGTTCCCCAACAGCTGACTGAGGAAAAGTGTGACATGTCCAGTCAAAGATGCAGCATCCTCCATGTTGGCCAACACCTGCCTTTACAGCTGCTTTACCTCAGGTTCCGACTCGCTGCATCTACACAACTCAGGGAAGGAGGTGTTTAAAAGCACCATCCAACGGGGAAGTTGTCACTCTCACATATGGCTGTGGGAAGAGATGAGGGGAATGGTTTCATGTGTTGGAGATGAAGTGGGGGGGCTTTAGAACCTACTGTGGGAAAAAATGGTTGCAATGCCTCCAACTGTTTAGACTGCTGAAATATCCAGTTAAAAAAATCATTGCTATTTGCCAATCTACATTTCTCTTTATTCTTTATGGCCATTGACTTTAGATGAAAACTCCTAATTTCGAAGATGGAGAGTGTGTTTAGAATAACATATATTATTGTGGTACTGTAAAATTTCAGCTTCTACCATATGTTTTCTAAAGGTTTTAGGAATAATTAACTACGGGGTGTCACAGTCTTGGTTTTGTTAAGTTTTCTTTGAGTTCTCAGTTTCATGTTGATTCATGATTTTCTTTGTTTTCAAGTTTTATTGGTTTAATTCCTATTTTGTTGTGTTTTCTGGGTGTATTTGAGTTCCTAGGTCTTTCTTTGTTGCCCTATGTTGCCCTTTGTTGGTCCATTTTCCCCTAGCTCCTTTCTAGAAGCCTCTGTTCACACCTGCTCCCAATCAGCTCGTTAGTCCTGTCGTTGTTCAGTCACCCATAAATGCTCTTCCTGTGCAGTTCCTCGGTACTGGTTCTTTCCCTGCATGTCTTCCCTGATATCTCCATGGTTCTGGTTTGTCTTGCATTTTTAAGTTGTATTTTTTGGATTCCTGCCTCTGTTACCTGTGCTTACTCCATTAAAACTACAAGAACTCACCTCTGCTCCCTCGCTTCTGCATTTGGGTCCTCAAAACCTCAACCAAACCCTGACATGGGGGAGTGTTGGCCTAGTGGTTAGAGCAGTGCGCTTGTGTCTGAGAATGTTGCAATTACCCAGTTCGATGTCCACAGCCGGTACTCTGGGTTCCTGAGCAAGACCCTTAACCCCACATGTGCTCCCTGGGGGACACACAATGGCAGCCCACTGCTGCCCAAGGGGATGGGTCAAATGCAGAGAGTGAATTTCTCTATTGTGGGACAATAAAGAGATTTACATTTTTTTTCACTTTTTAACCCCTGACAAGTCCGATTTAGCTTGGGTGATCCAGATTGGCACACAAACTTCTGTGCAACAAAAAGGAACACTTGGAACACAAATTTAATAAATAACATTTTTTTCTTATCTTTTGTCAATGTGTTTTTAAAAAAAAAATTGTGAACATCCTGTTGTTTTTTTTGTTGTTTTTTTCCAGGTGACCTAAGGGCTCAACAAATTTGAAATCAGATGTGCCCAAATAACGTTCTCAGAGAGCTACCTGGCGTTAAACTTCAGAATCATCACTTCTTAATCTCACCTGAATAAAATAATTGACTCTTTACCAGGTCTTGTCAGCGCCGAATGACATGCTTTGGAAAAAATTCGCCATTAGATTCAATTGTATTAAAGAGGGACCGCATCTAAAGATTGCGGAAAGGTAGATCGCAAGGACTTAACCTAGGTACCCCTATTACAACCCAAAAATTGTTTCCTGTTTTGTTGTTGCAGTTCTGTCTGGATGTTTGGGTTCATTTTCACACTCTAAATTTAATTAATATGCCTAAATTAATCAGGAGAATCATCATTCGTGTTTAATTAATCTCTAGAACATCATAACTCAATGAATGTCCAAGACCTTTTAAGCAATTAAACATAAACTGTGTAAAAATAAGTAGTAATAGTCCTATTCTGTAGATTAACTTTAGCACAGTTGGCTTCCTGATATGGCTTTTAAACATAGTCCCTAAATTTAAAAAAGGATTGAGACTTTGGAAAGGTCACTACAGAAGTTAAATGGTAGCCTGTTTATTCATTCCAAAACCTGTTTGTGTGTTTTCCAATCATTTCCTGTTGGAGCAACCAACTTTAATCAAGTTTCAGCTGATTGTGTTGATTTCAGGTGGAGATGAAGAACTGAGGAAGTTATTATTTTATTGAATTTCATTTCAAATATTTTTTAAATACTCTGGCCATAGACAAACTAAAGCACAACATGATACTATCACCATAATGCCTCAGTCTTTGTACCTGTTGGTGCCTGTTGGTTGAACCTTTAAAACAATGCTTATTAATGTAAAAGCATAAGAGAATAACATTGCAGTAGCATTGAGGCATCACAAATAATAAAGAAAATAATGGTGTAATAAGTCATATATATAAAAACAAATACAATGATTTCTAACTTTAACTGTTACATTTTCACAAAGGCACAAATCACCTGCTTATGCTCTTTTTAAAAAAAGAAATAAGGGTATTTCAGCTTAAAGCAGCAGATCCATATTTGTTTACTGCAGCCTTCCACTTTGGCATCATGCATGTCACTACATTTCAATGGTCCGAAGTATGTCTGTATTGAGGCTAATACTTCTATTGGCTTCTGACAAGATCTCTTTTCGGGAGTTCATGAATTCACAAATCTTGTGACAATTCATCTTGCTGGAAAGGTAACATTTAAAGGCCACTCTACACAAATGCACAAAGCAACTGAGGATTTTAGTGCTTTTACAGATTTCAGAGAGTTTATTCAGTGATTTATAGAACAGAGGTATTTTCAAGTCGATTTTCTGAGAGATGGGGAGCGTTTGTATTGATTTTTAGACTGAAGGTGATAAGTTTGTATTCCTTAGTTCTGGTGAAGATCTAGGCAACAGCATTCTGGATTAGCTGCAGCTGTCTGTTTTAGGTTGACCTGTGAAGACACAGTAGCAGTTATCAATTCTACGAGGACATATAAATTAACTTTTGTTAATTTGTTTGTTTATTTTTATTTTTTAAGGTCCTGAGACATAACATAGGTGAAAAGACTTCCCGTACCAAGTTTATAAACAAGGACATATTTTTGTTTGATTGTAACTTTAGATACCTATACATATGTGTAGTTTCAAAAAGTCCAAAATATCTATTTCTTTAAATAAACTTTCCTTGCCACTTAATCTGTAATTATTTGTGGATTGTTCCTAGTATAATACCAATACAATGTTGTTATTGATATTGACCAATACTCATTTAAAAATATGAATAGATTTTTTTTACTCCTTTCCCAAACTGCACCAGAGTAACCAAAGTCTACCTGTCTGTGTCACAGCACTTTGCTGCTCTCCTTCCCCTCTTGTCACCGTCTTGCATCGCCACTTGGCTCAGCGGCGCCCGCCAAACAAGCAATATTTGTTGTGGTGTGATAGTTTTTTTTTTTTATTGTAATAAGATTTTGTTTTAAATTATTTTGAAACTTTGTTTTGATAATGTTCCATTTTTAAATTATGATAATAGAGTACAAATCAGCAAAAATTCCAAAAGATCAAAAGTTTCATGATATCAGAAGCTTAAAAATAAAATAAAAAGTATTGGTATTGATATGGATCATCCTTACCCTGTATTTAGATAACCAGTATTAGTAGCATCTTTATTTACTGCCCTGCTCCTTGGTGAAACATCCTAATCAACAGGTAGAAAATTATTGGCTCACAGGTTAGCTGATTTTATTTTTGTTCTTACATCCAGTAGAACAAACTAGGCCTCAGAGCCCCAGAGCTGTACACTTATTGCAGCCTCATAGTTATTTTAGAAACATAATTTACATTTTAATTAATATCAAGGAGAACTTATGAAGCTAGATGATGATGCCAACATCAGTTTTCAGGCTTCTCTCCTGTGGAACCAACTACCAGTTTTAGTCCGTGAGGCAGACACCCTGTCTACTTTTAAGGCTAGGCTTAAAACTTTCCTTTTTGATAAAGCTTATAGTTAGGGTGGCTCAGGTTATCCTGAGCTATCTCTATAGTTATGCTGCTATAGGCTTAGACTTTTGGAGGACATAGGGACCCCCATTTCATCATTCTGCTTCATTCTCTCTCTGTTCTCCTATTCTGCAGAATCTGTTAGTTCAATCTCTAACCTTCTGCTCTCTCTGCTTTTCCTCAGAGTAGCTTTGCCTCGTCTGTTCCTGTTTGGCTGTGACGTCATCCTGGAAAGAAACATCAGCTGTGCTGCTTCTATCAACACCCTTGTTTATAGATGTTGGAGATCGGCCTGTTTTTCAGTGTGGTCCTGTTTCTCTGACCGTGACTGAGTGGATGTGCTCTCTTCGTCCTCTGGCATGGGAGCTGCCTTGGAGCTCGTCTGCCTGGCTGTGTGTTTCCTGGACGGGGCCGCCTTTTACAGCTGCTTTTTGTATCTCTGCTTCTGTCTCCTTGAACCCCAGTCGGCCTCGGCAGATGGCCGCTCACACTGAGCCTGGTTCTGCTGGAGGTTTCTTCCTGTTAAAAGGGAGTTTTTCCTCTCCACTGTCGCTACAAGCATGCTTAGTGTGGGGGATTGTATTTGAGTCAATGAGTCAATGCAATCAGCTGGTTTTCCTTAGATAGAAAACTTTGTATCAATTTGACTGTATGATCTGGTTGAACTGTAAAGTGCCTTGAGATGACATGTGTTGTGAATTTGGCGCTATATAAATAAACTGAATTGAATTGAATTGAACATCAGTGGCGGTTTCCTATCATGTTGAATTACAGACAAGTAAAACAGGTCACAGAGATGTCACAGTTGGGATCTGGGAAATAAACATACTGTAAAGCTCAGTGCTGCTGCAACTGCTGCTGCTGTACAGGATAATTAACACATTTCAGAATCTGAAAAACCAGACCCAGCCATGTCCAAAGTACAAGGACATTGACCGCTATAGATCTATGACAAAAACCTGATGCTTGATAATAACAGACAAACCTGCATGTGAGGTTAAAAAGAACTGAGGTAAACCACAATACTTTTCAAATTGAGTGGGCAATTAAGTTATTTTTCTTGTACCTCCATCTGGTTGCTGACGGAAATATTATTTTGTGATGCATAAATCCCTGCTGCTATTTTAAATACCACATAAACTCTTTTTTGAGGTTAGATTGGGCCAGTTGTCAATCAAACCTGTGTTTTTTCAAACTGTAATTTTTTTTCATTCATCAAATTTTAATTGATGATCACTTAGTAATTCAAAATGAATTACTAAGAGGTGACTTTCTTAATGATTTTTGCATTTTATTTTCTAAGAAACTAATTTTACATTGACTTTATTTTGTAAACTATATTTATCATAAATAACAAAAATAAATACTTTGAATTCTTAATTAACGTGTTGTAATTAATTTCTACAATGAATACATTTGGCTGTGTAATTATAATTTATCATTGATCAATAATGATTATTTTTTGTTTCTGTTTAGTGAGCTCTTGAAATAATACCTTTTAAATCTCCACTTCTTAGTTTTGTAAAGAAAAAAATGTTTGTCTGTCCAACATAATAAAAGCATATAAATTATTATGGATAAAATTTAACACACTACTGCTCCAATATCAATAAGTATGCTCTTTCTCCCTGCAGATGGAGAGTTATTAGAGCACATGAGCACTGTCCAAAACATGCAAATGGAGCCGGTTGCAAATAGAATTTCTACAATATCAAGCCTTGTTAGAGCGGGAGCAGCAAAGCACTAAGGACAATCAAGACACCTTGTCACTTGCTTCTTTTTTTATCTTCTGCCTCCTTGTGAAGAAAAAGCACTTTGAATCTGCTAGTTTTTCTCTTGCATTTACATAACAAAGCCCCCAAGAATAAGGTAGAGATGTGATGAAGCAGCCTCCTCTGCTGCGCCTGAACACCCATCAACATACCACAGACACACACGCTAACAAACACAGAGGGAGGCGTATGCATGCACACACATATTCACATGTATTGTCTCCTTCTTTTCTCTCAGTAAAAGTATCTGACAACCAAAACCCCAAAGATCTCTGATGCTTGGCTTCACAGCGTGGATATGCAGTCAGCAAAATAAATTGAAAGCATTAAGAGAAAGTCAAAAAAAGTGAAAAACTGAAGCAGAAAACAAAATAACCTCTCTGCACCAACAACTCCCTCCACAGCCAACTACATATAACCCCCCACCCACTACCCAACCTTCCTCCACCCAACCCTCAGCCCAGCTCTGCTCCCCACTCAGAAAGAAACAGGATGAAATGACATTATGCATATGAAAATGTCCAGAAAGATGTTTGATTTATGTATGCATTAGATGCAAATTCTATTACGGGACACAAGGCGGGCTGCAAGATTTCCCACTGAACACTTGGCTGCCCTGATCAAACCCCATCTCATTAATTCAGACAAGGGGGAAAGATAGAAGAAGAGAAGAGGAAAAAATTGGAAGAAATTTACAGCCCAGGCAGAAATTTAAAAAAGGGAAAAAAGCAGGGAAGTGGGTTGTTGATGAGAACAGGGGGAGATTGGACCAAGAACCTGACCACTCAACAGATCAGCTAGTCTGGAAAGATGAAAATCAACAAAACCAAGAGTTTATTAAACCAATAACAAAGACACAGTGATAACATTCTAATAAAGTACAAATACAAATAAATGAAAAAAAAAAAAAAAAAAAAAAATATATATATATATATATATATATATATATATATATATATACACTCACCGGCCACTTTATTAGGTAGCCCATGCTAGTAACGGGTTGGACCCCCTTTTGCCTTCAGAACTGCCTCAATTCTTCGTGGCATAGATTCAACAAGGTGCTGGAAGCATTCCTCAGGGAGTTTGGTCCATATTGACATGATGGCATCACACAGTTGCCGCAGATTTGTCGGCTGCACATCCATGATGCGAATCTCCCGTTCCACCACATCCCAAAGATGCTCTATTGGATTGAGATCTGGTGACTGTGGAGGCCATTTGAGTACAGTGAACTCATTGTCATGTTCAAGAAACCAGTCTGAGATGATTCCATCTTTATGACATGGCGCATTATCCTGCTGAAAGTAGCCATCAGAAGTTGGGTACATTGTGGTCAAAAAGGGATGGACATGGTCAGCAACAATACTCAGGTAGGCTGTGGCGTTGCAACAATGCTCAATTGGTACCAAGGGGCCCAAAGAGTGCCAAGAAAATATTCCCCACACCGTGACACCACCACCACCAGCCTGAACCGTTGATACAAGGCAGGATGGATCCATGCTTTCATGTTATAGACGCCAAATTCTGACCCTACCCTCCGAATGTCGCAGCAGGAATCGAGACTCCTCAGACCAGGCAACGTTTTTCCAATCTTCTATTGTCCAATTTCGATGAGCTTGTGCAAATTGTAGCCTCAGTTTCCTGTTCTTAGCTAAAAGGAGTGGCACCCGGTGTGGTCTTCTGCTGCTGTAGCCCATCTGCCTCAAAGTTCGACGTACTGTGCGTTCAGAGATGCTCTTCTACCCACCTTGGTTGTAACGGGTGGTTATTTGAGTCACTATTGCCCTTCTATCAGCTCGAACCAGTCTGGCCATTCTCCTCTGACCTCTGGCATCAACAAGGCATTTCCGCCCACAGAACTGCCGCTCACTGGATGTTTTTTCTCTTTCGGACCATTCTCTGTAAACCCTAGAGATGGTTGTGCGTGAAAATCCCAGTAGATCAGCAGTTTCTGAAATACTCAGACCAGCCCTTCTGGCACCAACAATCATGCCACGTTCAAAGTCACTCAAATCACCTTTCTTCCCCATACTGATGCTCGGTTTGAACTGCAGGAGATTGTCTTGACCATGTCTACATGCCTAACTGCACTGAGTTGTCCCCATGTGATTAGCTGCTTAGAAATTAAGTGTTAACAAGCAGTTGGACAGGTGTACCTAATAAAGTGACCGGTGAGTGTATATATACTGTATACATAATATATATACTGTTTAAGATTACATATATATATATATAAATGGAAAATCTTGAACAGTATGTGAAACAGACTAAAACTGTCCCATTATTCGGATTGAATACAATGTAGTCAAACGCATAATACACGTACATAAAATAAAAAAGAACTAACGTAAGTATTGAAGATTTTGGTTTTTAGATAAGGTTCTGGAAAGTTCTATTATCAATAATATCCCTTAGAATGAAAGGTAAAGAAAGATTTTTTATTTCAATTGGAAAAAGCAAGTTTTAAAGTACAAATGTCAGACTTCTGAAAACAATTTTACTACTCAGTAGTTGCTTAGGCCTCTTCTTGCATAAAATCCTTCATCATTCCATTGTGGCATAGATGTGATCAGCCTGTGTCGCTAAGAAGTGATGTGCACTGTGTTTCTTATTTTGCTCTTGACAACAGCCTATGGATTTTCTATGTGATTCAGGTTTGGGAAATGTGCTGGTGATTAAGAACAGGATCACCATAGTATCCTAAAGAGCTGCTGGTCACTTTGACGATGTGGGCAGATGCCAAGTCTGGCTGACAAAGAAAGTCAGCATCTCTATACAGCTTGTCGGTCGAGGGAAGGGTGAAGTGCTCTGGACATTTCCACTCATCTTCAATACACTGTGGAATTCAGGGAACACATTGGACCATCACCAGCAGATCACACTCCAAATAAGATGTTTCTGACATTGCCGTTCAGAAGATTTGTGGACCATGGCTGTGTCAGAACGTCCACCCTAACCCCTAAATTCCTCAATCACTGTATAGAGCGGGGACTACATAGTGGACTTTCAATTGACCTCAGTTAACTTACTGTACTGTTCAGACAGATGATCACTACTTTTGATGCTTTGCGAGGGGGAGCTTTCCTTGTAGAGCATTATGTTATATATCTACTCATCTAGAGACCATGGATGATCACTACTTTTTAAGCTGCATTGTTGAAAATTTCAAGTCCACTGCTTTTTAATCTACTAGCTGTTCGGATACTCATTGAAAATGGTGTAACCACTATAGAGTGCCTTATATAATGATTTGATCCTTTTTTACAAAAGAGGGTGTAAAAGTCTTTCAATAAAGGACCTCCTCAGCTCCTCTAAAGACTGGTGCAGAGGGTGGAAGGTGTTGTCCACGATGGATGTAAGCTTGGACATCACCTTCCTCTCAGCCACTTTCTCCAGTGAGTGTCTGTCTAGAGTGCAGCCTAGGAGAGAAGCAGCCTTTTTCACTAGTTTGTTCAGTCTCTTTCTGTCCCATTGTGCGCTACAAGGGGCCCAGAAGACGACCCCTGATGCCACCACAGAGTTGTAAAAGGTTTTAAACAGGGGCTTGTTGACTCCAAAGGACCTCAGCCTCCTCAGGAGGTGGATGTGGCACTGGCCCTTCTTCTACAGGGCCTCTGTGTTATGAGTCCAGTCCTATTTGTTATTGACATGAAGACCAAGATATTTGAAACTTTCCACAGTTTCTATGTCTTGCCCCTGGATGTTCAGAGGAGAGTGAGGTGGGGGTCTTCTCCTGAAGTCAATCACCATCTCTTTAGTAATTCTCACACTGGTCCACATAGATCATGATGACCAATCAATATTTCAGCTCATTCCCCTCAGAAACACCACGTTCGATAGCCAAGTTATCAGAGAGCTTCTGGAGATGGCAGCTGACCGTGTTGAAGGTGAAGTTCTGTTCATGCATTTCCAGGCAAGTGACTTTCACATTTCATTTGCCCAGAAACAATTTTTACTTGCCCAGTATAATGTTTGATAAATATAGTTCCTAATATTCATTTTTGTATATATATCAATGAAACATGTTTGTTTTTTAAATGTTTTTTGTAATTCTGTATTTTTTAAGTTTACAGGTTCATGGTGTGTGTAAGCATGCGTCAGATAATGAGCTCAAGCCTACATTACCGTGTTAACATGCTTTTCAATCCTTGCTGCACATTCTTTTCAAACTAAACTTTGCTTTAAACTGTGCTTGGAAAAATATAAATTATAATGTTAAAAATAAAAAATAAAAACTTGACAGGTTAAAAACTTAATTTTTTTTCTTTCTTTTCTTTTGGCTTAGCTACACATGTAATAGGCAGAGGTGGACAAAGTGCTCAAAAGTAGTACTTGAGTAAAAGTATTGATATTCAGTCAAATCTTACTCAACTACAAGTATGAGTTACTCAAACATCTACTCAAGTTAAAGTATTTAAGGCACTTTTTAAAATATCTACGTATTCCAAAAAACATGCATTTAAAAGTGCTTAAATATTTTTTTTATATACCAGTACATTTCTGTAAACTGTTCAGAATAATTTTAAAGAACCTCGTAACTTTCAGAAACCACTTGACGTAATGATGTTTAGAACCACCTGCTACACTAACTGATAGGAACTTCAGCATAAAAAGGCCATAAAAAATAATGACAGCTATTTTGATAATTATTTCTTATTTAAAAAAAAACTCAAATAGAAAACAAGAAAGTCTTTATTCTCCTCAGGTTTTCACTATAGTATAGTGGTTTAAGGTTGAATTTATTACCACAAAGAAACTACAACTCTGCTTGGAGAACTCATCCTACTGAACAACTTGGCCACATGGCAACAACTAAAATGTATAAACTACAAATAATATTTGCCCTGAGTTTCTCTCATTTTTGGAATGCCATGCAAATTTCTAAAACAGTGGTGTCCAAATTCAGTCCTAAGGGCTGCTATCTTGCATGCTGAAATTGCATTTCTAGAGAGAAAAACTGCAGCAGTGGATTACAAAGCTAATTTGAGCCAAAACAAGCAAGTAAGTAGCAGCTTCCTTGAAACGGAAGTAGTGAAAGGTGAAAATGACTCAAGTAAAATAAAGACCTTAAAGGAATAGTACACCCAAAACATGATTAGCCTTCATTTTCTACTCACCCCCATACTGTTTATGCTCTAAAAACATTCTAAATGACTTTGTTTCGAGTAAAAGTCTGGATGCTACCCACTTAGGACACTTGGAATACATTGGAGGAGCAGTATGGAGGAATATTGACACGTTTTTTGTGGACTTTTATGGACCTTTCTGTCTCGGGCACCATAGACTTCCATTATTTGAATGTCAGCAGACAGCAAGAAGCCTCCCAGATCTCCAGATGCATTTGAGATATCAAAAAAGTACTCCAGAGTGTTGTTCAGCATGGGGGTGAGTAGAAAATGAAGGCTAATCATGTTTTGGGTGTACTATTCCTTTAAAAAAGTACTAAAGTACTGTAATCAAGTAAATGTAGTTTTTTTCCCACCATTGGTAATTGGGTTTATTTCAGTTACTGTCACAGAGATTAATTACTTTTTAAAACATAAGAAACCCATCAGTGTGCAAGAACATGTACTGTAATAGACTTAACCCTTGCTTTGGTAATACCATTGATCTTCTAAAAGTCAACACGGATCTCCTTTTACTGTGGGGTCTGCTTGTTGTGTTCATTAATGCTGAATTTAATGAATTTTAAGGCATTAAAAATTGTTTTGTTAGAATAAAAATATTCCTTTTGAATAATTTAAATCAGTCAATATATTTATGCTTGAAAAAAAGATCCTTTGACAAAATTGACTCCCCGCTCGTACCATCTCTGAGTTAAACAAGCAGTTTGTACAATCCACAAAACATGCCCCTGCTTACTTTCTTTCTGTGGCAGAAGAACAATCAAATTTTTCCAGCCACATTACATACTGATGGAGGTAAAAGAAGCTCCTAAGCTGTGGTTATACCACTACTTCTGAACAAATGGCTTGCTAATATCAGCTCTGCTCTCAGGATGTATATGTGACAGGTACGAAACCTGCTCATTTCTCAAAATGTCAACCTTTTTCAGATGGTCTACTTACAGGAACTTATGTATATGAAGCTCAGCATTCTATTTTTGAACTTTAGAGGACTTGAGGGGAATCTTTTATCTTAATAAGACAATAATCTGGAGTTAACATGTATTCAACTGCCAAGTTGATGGAAAAGTTTATCAAATTGTGTGAAAACCAGTAACAGCATGTTTTGAGGAGCTTAATATTCCATCACTTTATGTTTCCATTTAATAGGTGACATGTTATCAGCTCTTTTCACCTCTCAGCATAGTCCAGTGATTGGAGTGGAAGAAAGGAGAAAAAAAGATGGTAGCAGAGAGCTGGCTTCAGGTGATCGAGGCCTCTTCCCCTCTCTTCCTCCCATCACTTCCTCCCACAGCCCTCCGTATGATTGAGGTCAGACAGGAAATTCTTCCTTGGCCTAACTAATGTGATTGCATCAGAGCAATCCCCTTAAACCACATCACAGGCCTGATCTGCATACTAATTGGCCCTGCTCCGTCCTTGACACAGACCTTGGAAGGAAGAGGCCTTCATTTTCCCCCTTCAGGATGGGTGAGGAGGGTGTGTGCATGAGTGAGGAGGAGTAAAGAGGTTAGAGGAAATAAAAAAAAAATTCACCGTCCATCTATTGCTTACATTTCCACGCAAAGATGCCCCCGCTCTACATAACCTTCTTCTTGCCACATGGCAAGAAGAAGTGCCTCAACACCCCCACCCACCCCGATCGTCTCTCTCTATGCATCAATGCAAATTATAACAATGGCCGTGGCTTCTTTTGGTGGGGGTAAGCCTGCGTGACCTTGTGTGACGGGGAGCAGCAGAGACAAAAGGCCATTTTTCTCTGAATAAGCACTTGGACAGCAGCATCTCCTTATTCAAGGCAGGAGGGTAGTGCGGGGGGATAAGGGCCAAATCCAAAACAAGCAAATGTGTGGATTTTTTTAAACAAAAGAGGCAAGGATGAAAATGAATGCAGACCATTATAGCAGAATGTGCCATGCCTGTCAATGAAAACTAGAGGAAATATTTGCATCTTTTACATTCTTTTACAGCTACAAATAATTTGGCCTATATGGATAATTCATAATTTTTAAAATCTGTTTTCATTTCATTTTGTCCAAGATAACTTTGTCCCAAGTTCTTATTTTTTTCCACAAAAATGAAATTCTATTTGGGGATAAAAACATATTCCTCATTTTAAGCTATGCCACACTGAGGATTAATGACTTAAAACATACTGCACTGAAATCAGTCATCATATGATAAAGAGGATTTCACTCTGCATCACATTTGCATCTTAGCCTGAACAAAAGAGATTTTCATCCAGTCATAATAAATGTCTCTTAATTCAAGTCATTTTCTTTTGTTTTGTTATTTTTACTAGAACCAAAACCAAAAGGCTCAAACAAATAAAGCAGCAAGCTTATTGGGAACACGAGAGACAAAAACATTTTTATTTTGGTCTGAAATTACCAAAAAGAAAAAGACAAAATATATGTATTTTTTTACCTTTTCAAAAGACATGTTTGCTAGAAGTAAAACAGTTTGGCTGGTCTAATACGAGAACTTATTATCAATAAAAGCAACGTTGCCCTGTAAAATAAAAAAACAAAAACAAAAAAAACAGAACACCACTTTCTTATAATGAATCACACCATCTTTTGAGTTATAAATCTTATGTTTGAAAAATATGTGATGGTCTTGCAGGAACTTTGGGTGTTAGAATTACCTGGTGGTCTTTGACAGCACCGTGGGAACAGTCAGTTGGGTTTCTTTACATTGGTTGAAGTGTTGTCTGTAGTCTTTTTACTTCTTAGTTTAAAAAATGGAGATCAGTATGTTTAGGACCATTGAATGGATTAATGTGCCTGCTGCACTTCCTGTTATTGGACATGGCCTTTCAGGAGTTGGACCTAATTGCAGACAGGTGGGCTGAAAAAATGTTTCACTGTAAGTTGAGAAAACAAGTAAGTCTAAACTAGAATGGAACAGAACTATGAGACAAACACAAGAAAATATCATGGCCTAAACAGAAACTACTATAGTAAAGCTATAAAACCTATCAAGGAAAACTCTAAACAGAAAGGAAGCCAGTTATATGTAGGGACAAGACGGTGCAGTACTGTAAAGATTGTTCCATAAACTGAATACTTTTTTCTATCACTATCATTCTGGGCTTATGTTTTTTTATTTTTTTTGTTTTTTTATCAGCTTTTAGTTGTTACCCAATCCCATCAAAACATAAAATAACAATAATATGCTGGACATTATGTACGGATGAAGATGTACCCTTTACATTTCTGCCTGCCCGCTCATGTAACTATGCCTAGAACTGGCCCTGAGCAGGCCAAAAAGAAAATACTTGAAGAAAGACCACATATAAATAACTGTGAGAATGTAAATGGTAACAGAAAACAAAATGAAAACCAAAAGAACACTACATAATGACAGATCAATTAATGTTAATGAAAATGCACACATTTTTAATAATTCTAAGTTATTTTGAGTACTCCATAATCTGAACCAATTTCAAAATCATTTCATTTGGATGGACGAAAAAGAAACACTATATAGTTTAACATTTTGATCGATTTTGAGTCTCTCTTTTCAGTTTTTCTTTTTCTTTCTGGAATACGATTTGAATTTGGATTTCTAAATATTTTTACACATACATTGGAGAAAATTCTCAAACAAGCACTCCAACTGCTTCACTGTTTGAGTAACAAGTGAGTATCTCAGCTTTTCAGAGGTGACATCTTCTGACATGTACTATTATTTCACAACAGTGATTTTTTTTTTTACTCCCTCACTCTGCAGCAGTCAGGTTTATCCTGTAGAAGTATCAGAGGAGTCCAAGAAGCTGCAAAAAATATTCTTCAGGTTAAAGCCTCACACCTTTCCAGGTGTAAAAGTTCCCCTTTCCTGTCCTGGTGCTGATATTCTGCTGTGGGATGTGACATCGTTAACAGGAGCAGCTGCGTCTGGTTTTGTTTCAGGCCATCATCAAAACTAACCGTAGCAAAACCCAAATACACAAATTGATTTAGGTTGTATAGATGTAAATACGATTTCTTTCTTTCTTTCTTTCTTTCTTTCTTTCTTTCTTTCTTTCTTTCTTTCTTTCTTTCTTTCTTTCTTTCTTTCTTTCTTTCTTTCTTTCTTTCTTTCTTTCTTTCTTTCTTTCTTTCTTTCTTTCTTTCTTTCTTTCTTTCTTTCTTTCTTTCTTTCTTTCTGTCTGTCTGTCTGTCTGTCTGTCTGTCTGTCTGTCTGTCCAAGGAACCCCAGGTGATTTCATAAAATCATTCACTCAGCAGGAAACAGTCCTCTTGGATGAGCGTTAAGTGACAGTAGATATTTGCTTTTTTTGTGTTGCTGAGTCTGCAGCAATCCCTCACACCAAGTCTGCATGCAACAGTGAGAGAGGAAAAACTCTTTTAACAGGAAGAAACCTCCAAGCTCACCAGGCTCAGTGTGAGAAGCTTTCTGCTGAGGCCAATGGGTAGATCAAAAAGACAGACGCAGACACAAAATGAACACAGAGGCACTGATCCCCAAATACTTTATGTAATAGAAAAGTTACTGATAAACTAGCTCTGTCTAGGAAAGAAACAGTTAAGCAGATGAGCCCTGAGACAGTTTTTTTCTTTAAATAAGGATGAAAGAGAGCACATAAAGTTCATGACAGTAAAAGCTGAGCTCATACTGTAGCTACTTCTAGATGAGAAATAGGACTAAACACTGAAACAATGTATTAGTGTCATTTAAAAGTGCATTTACAACTGGGTTTCAAAACAGTGTCACATCTGCTTTTTTCTTTTACTGGATGTGAAATCCTAAAACTTGCAGTTATTATTCCAAATTGTAAGCCCCTGTCTAATTTGAATGTCTACCTTAGAAATTCACTATTCCTTTTAATGTCACCATAATGGGTAGATAACACAACATAAAGAATTTGTCATCCACTTGTCAGTTGACACTGTAATAGTTATTCTTAACTAAACTACCTGACAGTTGCTTAAAACTCTTTGAATAACTTCTGTTTTCAGAGAAGTTACTAACATCTGAGATCCTGTTTTTTAGTTTCTGGAGAACTTATAAAATAAAGACAATGGCACATAATTTATAAAACTTCATTTTTGTCCCAAATCTATACTTGAATTGAAAAGTTATATGCTTTGACAAATCTCTGCAACATTTTCAAGTTATCCATGCTTTTGAAGACAAATGCAAAGATTTATCTAAATAGGAATAAATGCAAAGAGAGAATATTAGCGGTTTCGTTCGGAGGGAGCTTTTTGTCTCTCTAGCTGTTCTTATAGGGATCATTTTGTCTGAAAGCTCAGCGGGTTTAATCTAGCTCCGAAACTTTCACCACGCCTTGTAATGGGGTCCCTGAAGACAAACCTGTACTTGTTTTCACGGAGCTGGAAAACCTTTTAACCAACAAGCCATCCTGCGCTGAGCGGGAGCTATTTTAGGATCCTGGCTGCTGCCCCTGGGACCAGACATTACACAGTCACCCCCGCTAAAGCCCCACACACACACACAAGTACCATGTATCCACGTGCATGCTGCAGCCTTGTGCACTTCCCCTTAATGTCTGGCAATTTGCCAGGTTGTCACTGGAAATGTAAGTGTTGATTTCAGTGGCAGCGGTAGGCAAAGGAGGAAGAGAGGCAAACTTCAGAACAATGAAACGCTCCTTTGGAGTTTTTTTTATTTTTTTTATTTTACCTTTTCTTCCTCACCTCCTCTTCCTCTGGAAAAGGAGAAAGGTGTCAAGTTTGTGACAAGTGAATTGTTTTTTTCCTCCCCCGCCCCGTGTGCTATGAAGGCGTCTGCAATGGAAAGTTTGTAGAGTAGCGTTCTTACAGATAGTTTGACCTACTTAGGTTAAAACCAGCTGCTCCAGTAAGAATATACATGAAAAAATTATAAAACTGTGATTTATTGCTTTAACTTAAACAAATATTCTCTTTTTGATTATACTTACATGTTTTTACTGTATTTCTACTGTAACTATTATGCAAAAGTTTATTTTCTTTCCATTCTACGGATTTCTTTTGTGACATGAACTATTTCTATGAATGTGATAATTGATATGTTAAAAAAATACATTAAAATGTAACAGCCACACTGCAAAGACGATCTAGAAATAAGTAAGAATTTCTTAAATTAAGTGCATTTATTCTTACTTTAAGTAGGTAAATTAGATAGTTTGCCAATGGAATGAGTATTTTTACTCTTAAAATAAGATAATTAGATAATATGCACTTGAAATAAAACAATGTAATTGTGTTTTCTTATTTTAAATCTAAATTGTCTTGTTCCATTGGCAAAATGTCTCTTTTACCTCCTCAATTCAAGAACAAATGCACTTACTGTATTTAAAGAAAAAATGACTTTTCTAGATTTCGATTTTTTCCAGTGCAGGAGGGAAAAAAATCCTAATTGCTTCTGTGATACATATGGAAAAGCAGTAACATGCTCAGTAAAAGGATAAAAGTTGAAGATATAAAATTAGACTATTTCAAAGTTATTTATTTTTGTTGTGATTTTTAGGATTCATGCAAAAGGACAGTAGCATTTAAAACATACCAATTCATCAAAGGAAAAAAAAACACACTATTCATACAAATAAAATGAATAAAAATTCTAAAAACATTTTAAGACTTTTATCTTTGCTCTGCAGCTTAGTAGCACAACCTATGCTTGCAGATACAATTTGCTTGATTATAGCTAAAATGCATCAGACATGACCTTCCCCTTGATGCCTTCTGTGTTTGATTTTTTAACATATGCTCCACTTAAAAAAGCCACAAGAAGTTACAATAAAACATTTTACTTGATATTATTTTCATATACAATCAACATCATCATCCATCCATCCATTTTCCATCACTCTTATCCCAAGCAGGGTCACGAAGGCTGCCTATCTCTAGCTGTGTACGGGTGAGAAGCGGCGTAAACCCTGTACAGGTCGCCATTGCAGCAACATCATCATGAAAATGTTTAAGGGCAGCTATAGCTATATTTGAGGGCAGCTATTTATTATAGTCAGTGACAATTTCATACATGACATTCTTCTGGGTATTAGATAGTGTCTATAGTTTGGGTGCTAAAGTTTCTAAAAGAAGCAGAAAGTAGGTTGAGAGATGTTCATAATATAAGCTTAATTGCAATAAAAATCAAGACATTGTTTTTGATGATACATCAGAAAAGAATAAAAACTGGTTGGATTGCTTGCAATAAAATGATCAAAAACAGTTTTAACTTTTTGGTGCATGATAAACCAAAAATGTTGCCATTGTGACCTAAAAGTCCAAAAAAGATACAGAAGAAGTGCTGCTAGTAGAACTAGTTTCCTTTTGAACACCTTTAAAATGTAAAGATATTAATCCTGTTGTTAGCAGGTGTTGAAGAAAGGAGGTGTGTTATATCGGGCCACAAACTGTAATAAACTTTAAACACAGATGTTGTTAATTAGAACAAAAAGGAGGAATTAGAATCTGAAGTCGTTAAAATCTTAAAACTGCTTCAGGCTGTTTTGACCCAAACTTGTCAAAGCAGATTTTATGTTCTTTATGCATATGAAAGTATATTGTTGACAAAATGACTTAACATAAAGCGCTTCTAGATGTAGAGATTTATCTGAACCCAAAGATAGATTAATTAAATACAATCCACATCTGGAACAATTTAATAAACCTAAACTGATACTTTTTAAATGTTATAACACCTGCTGGTTCCGCTCGCTAATTATTGATAAAAATCATTATACATTCCGTCTCTGAGGTACTTCATATGCAAATTACAGTCAGATGTTGCTGTTTTTTTTCTCCCAAAGCAATAAAAATAATAATAATTTTGTTATTTTTCTCCCAGCTTTGAATATCTGACTAATTGTCCAACGACTTTAAAGATTTAAACATATAGCTACTCTAAATTATCTTTAGGTTCCTTAAGAGATTCTGTTAATTACCTGCTAATGAAAAACCCAAATAATAATAATTTTAGTAATAATAGTAATAATAATAATATTAAGAGAAATCTGATTGGATGAAATTCAGTAATTAGTCAATTTAAAATTGTTAATTACGAACCATGTAGAACAAAGATCAAAAATGTCAAATGTACAAAGGGAATCCAATACTTCCTCCCCATTATTAATTTCATATCATGATACTTTGTACTATTAGATAAAGATTAACTGCTGTAGTACAGAATAATTTCATTTGGGACTAAAAAAAAAAAAAACATGAATGTAGTTTATATATTTGATTCATCCATTTAAGTGTTTTAAGTGTCTTGAGTCCATCAGAAATGATCAAAGCTTAAATACAGAAAGCTCCAATCTAGACAGGAGAGCTCATCATTGCAAACAGAATCAAGGTCACATTGATTTATTCTCAAAGAAAAGACAAAAAGCCAAACTCCACATCCTTTAACTACCATGTTAAAAATAAAGCTTCATCTCAGACTTGGATCCTAAAGTTTTTGACAGAACACTTAAAACTAAATATGAACTGACACTTGGGAAAAATGGGAGAAGAACCTTCTTTTTTTTCCGAATAGAACATGGTAGCATGTCTTCTGAAAGAACCAGTGTGCTTCTAAAACATAATATATTGATAGATAAGAACATAATAGAGAATTTTAAATGTTTGCAAAGCACCATATTTTGGAGAACAACACAATATGTGAGCACAACCTTAAGCGGGGCTTACACTGTGCGATTTTTTCAGTTGTTGCATGCAGCTACAGCTCACACTGTACGATGAAACTATCTAATGAATCTACCTGCTCACACTGTATGTCTAAAAATCATGTCAGAATTAGCTCTGCAGTAAGATGGCGCTACTCGGACTTTTCTATCCAGAAGCCAAACGAGTAGAAGAGGAATATAAAGCTCACTAAAGTGAAACACGCTGCTTTGGCAATTTGTGCAATTTTGTGTGCTGAAAGCCCTACATACAATTGGGGACGATGTCTTTGGACAATAACATGGCTGAGCAAACGTGGCTAATACGGTCTGTCAATTTTACAGAAAGAACTCCATTTCACTTGCACCCCCGCCATGCTTCTGTGTTTTCGTCTGAGAGGACTAAGAAGAATCCTTGTTTGAGCATGCGCACTAAGCGATTTGCCCAAGATGGCCGACTGAATTTCAATCCAGTTTGATTTTCTACCAACCTCACAAACTGATCAGGAGGTGGTTGGGAGAGGCTGATCACCCCTGGTTACCCCCTGTATACTAAACGATGTCTGGCTGAAAGTCGGCCCAATCAGAAAATGCTTGCAAAACTGGAATATCGGCCCAAAAAGGGCAATAAATAGTACAGTGTACTGTATGCCGGGCTTTAGACTATCTCATACTAACTGTCAGGAACAGCAATAAAGGCTAATAATTTGCAGTGTCCAAAAAGGACCCAGGAACCTTAAAGTCATTAAGCTGGCCATGAGCGGTGGATAAAAACATACTCTAGTGACATCTACAAACAACTATTTCACTCAAGCTTTGCCTAAACTTTAAATGGATCTATGGGACAGTGATGCCTGGCATAAACTTTTAATCTGGAACATATTGGCTGGATATTAAAATAATAGTGTTGCAATAGCCCGACAAAGCCCTGAATAAAATACTACAGTTTAAATTAAATACTGTTAATGCCAGCAAATCTTCTTAAACTGAAGCAACTTCTGAATGCGGAGTGAAATAAAAAACCTGTCAGATGTAGGACTCTTTAAGTTAGAGAGAAATTTTCTCTATTTAATTGCCACTGCTATAGGCGGTTTCATTGGGAAGGTATCACTATTTTTCCATTTTGTTTACTTAATGAATAAATTATTTGTAATTGTCTGAAATGATTTTAGAAAACCACAACACTTTGGGAGGATATACCTATGGTTTTATGTAGGAGTCAAAAAATTCATTGTTTTAAGTCTTTTGAAGGTTAGACGGTCACATATTGTGAGCTGAAGAAGGCATATTTTTGGTTGGTGTATAACACAGCATTCATTTGCAGCCCGATCAGACCTCTGATCACTTCTGAGTGTCTTCATAAGGACCAGCGGCGCTTTTCTTCTCTGTTTGTGTTTCTGTGTTTCCTCCCTCTACCAGGCGCAGTTTTGATGTCCCATTAAAGAGGCCTCGCAGACATCAGACCAGTCACTCAGAAACAGAAAGCGGGACTCAGGGGACACACAGGATGTTCATCATTAGAATTTGGTGCCACTCACTCAACTCCTAACCACTGTGGTGGAAAGAAAAAAATATTAAAGCAAAAAACAACTTGAGAAATCTTTGGATAGAGAAACAGTACAGGGAATGGCTCAAAGGGAAGGGTGGGGAAGGGAGCGTGGAAAAGGCGGGAGGGTACACTTAGAGATATTTAAAGGCGAAGGAGATGGGCTTTGTTAAAGATGCGATTCCCCTGGGTTCCCCTTGTTGAGGCGAAGGGATCTGATAAGCGCGACGCTCCTGTTCCAGTATCTCCTCCTTTGCTGGGGGGAGATTGGATGGTGTGTAATTATACTGCGAGGGCTTTCAGGGCCCTGAC
Organism: Cyprinodon tularosa; assembly: GCF_016077235.1. NCBI lineage: Eukaryota > Metazoa > Chordata > Actinopteri > Cyprinodontiformes > Cyprinodontidae > Cyprinodon > Cyprinodon tularosa. The sequence goes on along the minus strand of NW_024038992.1, from coordinate 244,831 downwards.
ATACCTGTCACCTGGGAAGGAGAGTGATGAGAAGACATCTGCATGTCTTTTAGTTCTTTCTTCAGAATATGGAAACTTGTCCTTTCTCGTTTGCCTCTCGCGGTTGTGATTTTCCTTTTGTTTTTGGTTGTTTTTTTTTTTCCTTCTCCTTTCGGTTGCCTGAAGAAGCTTGTTTGAGAAGTTCACGGTTCGTTCATAGTTCTTCTTTGATGACTTTCAGGAGGGGGAAAAAGTGGTAGCAAGTTAGACACTTTGGATTTGAGAAATGGTTCCTAATAAGAGGAAATGATCATCATGCGAATTGTCAAAGATTCAAATGTCGTCTGAAAGAATTATTTAATATTTTGCACGATAAAATTGAACATAATAAGCAGACATGAAACACAGTAAAGAAAAACAATAATAACATAAAAAGAGTTGCTTCATGATGAACTCAAAAACTTTTTTTTAGCTTGCCATGATTTATCTTTTTTTTTTTTTTTTAGGTGTACAGCATTTGCAACAACAAAATGGTTCTTTTTTTTAAGTTGCAATTCATTCTAGAGTATTTTAGTCCACACAGGCAAAAAGATAACCGTAAACCCCAATAATAGTTTGATAAATATCCCCACATTGTATCTCCACCACAGGCACATTGTAGTCATCAGAAGCTTCTTCAATTATCATTTATTTATTATTTAAATATAATTCAAATCATTGCAACACTCTTCTATTCCTTCCTTGTATTTCCTTCTTCAGAGTTGCTGGACAAACTTTCACTGAGATTGAGAAGAATGCAAGGTATAAAACAGATTCCCTCCAATCGTATCAGTTCAAACTCATTTTAAAGTGTCTAAAATCTGCCTTCACTGAGAACACCGTCGTATCTCCTTGCATGACATCACTGAACTATTGGTTTAATGTGAAATGCAAGAATTGGGTAGTAATCATCCTCCTTCAGTATTCCATCCATTTCTGCAATGCACCTGTACTAAGACAACCTCCCCACAACGCATGGTGACCACAACCATGCTTGACAGTTGGTGTAGTGCTCTCAGGCCTGAAAGCTTTACACTTTGCACCTGCACAAATGTTTTTATCATCGGTCTCCGCCAAGTGACGTCAATTGTTTACCTCGGGCGCGGTACACTATGCCTTTTCCACTTAAAATGGCGTCTTAGCAACAAATGTCACGTGACTGGCGGAGACCGATTTTCCTAAATCCGCCCCTGTTTTCAGGCTTATGTTAACTGTAATGACTTATCTTGGACAGGCTGCTATGTAAACAGGCCTTTAGTCCTTCGTTTAGCTATGCTGCGGTTGTTTACACTACACCTTTTCCAACTAAAATGGCGTCTTAGCAACAAAAGTCACGTGACTGGCGGAGACTGATTGTGGCCAAACAGCTTGATTTTTGTCTTATTTGACAACAAAAGCTGCCAGAAGATATTTGGCTTTTACATGAACAAAGCTGCCAATTTCAGACAAGCTTGAAAGTGGTTGGCCTATACCAGGCATAGTCAGTCCTCAAGGGCTGATGTCCTGCAGGTTTTAGGTTTCCCAGCTTCAGCTCAGCTGATTCTGATGATTGCAGTTCAGCAAAGGCCTGTTCATCAGTTATAAATGGAAATCAGCTGTGCTGGAGCAGGGAAACCTCTAAAAGCTGTAGGACAGCTTTTAGAGATTTTGGGCATGCATGACCTATACTGTCTTCTATTCATAGTGTTTCAAAACTTGTTTCACTGTGGACATTGACACTAATGTTCCATCATGAGTTGGAAGCTGGTGGAATATTGGTGTCGCTGTGGACAGTAGTGCTTCCTGGGCTCCTTCTGAACATCCCAAACATTTCCATTTCTTTTAAACAGGATATTTTGAGGCGTCTCCTGACCTTCCGACCAGTGTTAACTTATCTGTATAACTTGCATGTGTTGGTAAATGTTTAGAATTTTCAGGCTCCAAAAGACATTCCCACTTGAGTAAATGTACAATTCTGCTTATTTAAATGTTCTAAGAGTTACTGGTATGATTTTCAATGCTGTTATTATTACAAATACAGATAATTGACCTTGGCTTTAGGAAGTTAAAACATTGTAAAGCCTACTTTCCTGGCTGTCAGGTAGGTTTACATATTAAGGTGAGCATATCAGTCTGTACGCAAGTTTTAGGCCCTGTTTTCATCTTTTACTATGTCCTTAAATATTTGAAGGAATTCTTGTTTGAAAATCATTGCATTACTTTTAATCCGAAGGAAGAAGAATTATCAAATAAATAATTAAAAGCTGACTATTAAAATGAAATCCATGCTTTAGATTAGTGGATAGAAGTATATGCAGGTGTTTTAAGCTGTTGAGTACATTTGAAGTCCTTTTTGTGAGTGAGTGACATTAGAATAAAAAATTGTGCATTAGCAAGTATTCACTTCCGTGATGTTTTCAAAGAGTAAACTGTGTATTTTACAGCAGCAAAACAACACTTCTCTTTTCAGGTTTGTTAGACACAAACAGCTGCATGAGCGCAGAAGGAAGAGGTTTAAAACGATTGTTGGGTTTTTGCACATACCAAACCGTGAAGTGGACCCCTCTGTGATCCCTTTCATGTCTAACAGCAGGGTAGAAATGTTACATCTTAGCAGCGTCTCTTTACACATTCAGAAAAAAAAAAATGTCCTGAGAAAGATTCTTATCGTAATACCTGAAGTTGGTGCAAAAAGAACTGTAATTTTAATCAAATCTCGGCCTCATCGGTGTGACGCCTCTGAGTGCCATTGAAGCTTAAAATCCATGTTGTTTGGGGCTGTGAAAAAAGGGACTCAACGGGTGGTGTCTCACAGTGTAATTATCCCTCACTTAGGTATTTCTGTTGCCACAGTCATTATCTTCCCTTGTAAAGAGGAAATCAATTTGTACAGATGTATATGAGGAGTGGGAGATGCCCTGGAGGAGAATACGACTGTAGAAGAAAGGCCTCTTTGGAAAAATGGATGATAGATAGCTTGTTATTGGTCGGCGTGTGAGGCTTGTTTGTTTGTTTGCCTGACTGGCTGCAGTTAGGGCGTTGGACCGAGCAACACAATGAATAACGCCTCTTTGAATGCAAATCATTATTATGTTTTAATACCGTGATCCAAACAATAGCCCAGGTTCTTTTATACAGATGTAATACAATGCAGTCTGTGGAGTTGTTGTAAATTTACTGTCCACTGTGGTTTCTGGGTTGTTTTTTTTTTTTTTTTTGTTTGTTTTTGTTTCTTTTCAAAAGGTTATAAATGTAAAAAAAAAGAGAAGATACAACTTTGAAAGATTTTCTCTTTATCAACTCTACTGTGGCTGCACTTGATAGGAGAAAAAGTGAGTCATTATTAATGTATATATATATTTTTATTAGCTTGAAAACTTCTTTACTAGAGACCAATACTAAAAAATGTTAAAATACTGACCGAATATTTTACTAAGCTACTGAAACCTTCTGACATTTTTCTAAGGAAGGCATGTAAAACGTGAACCCATCTGTCCACAGCCGATATCTACAGACGCAATTCAAGTCAAATAGATCTTGTGCTCATGAATCAGAATGTATAGTAGTAAATAAATTTTTTTTTCATATATTAAACCAAAATTTCTTAAAATTTCATATTTGTGCTGTCATGGTTTTGGATCTGTTTAAGTTTTCTTTTTGAGTTTTCATTGTTTTCATTTCCATTTTGTGTTATTCTAGTTGTTTTTGGTTATATTTATTTTGTTTTTATGTATTTCTTGGTTACCCTCTGTTGCCCCCTTGTGTCAATCTCTTTCCCCTAGCTCCCTTCTAGGTGCTTCCATCCACACCAGTTCCTCAGTGCAGGTTCCTTGTCCATGTGTGATTTCCCTGATGTTTTCTAGTTTTTGGTTTTCTGTATTTTGTTATTTTTGTATTTTTGCCTCAGTTGCTACCTTTTGAATTACTAAAATTGCAAGAAACCACCTCAGCTTCTGTCTCTGCATTTGGATCCTTAAAACCTCCACCCAGCCTGACCTTTTTTTTTATTCCACCCAACCTGGTATTTTTTGATTCCACTAAATGATCATTCCAAACTTAGCCACGTAAGTGATAGCGCTGTCCATCATCTTCAATATCCACTACTCTCCCAGCACCTCTATCTTCTTTAGAAACAAACATCTTTACTTAGAACTTTACTTCAAAAAATTCAGCTTCATTCCATCACACAGTTTACATCCACTAATGTTCTGAGTTTTGTCTTTGTGCAACATGCTTAAGCCAATCCCACGGCTGCTGGACGGACAGTGCAGTGACGGAAGGCGGCCATCTGGCTTCATAGTCGTGAAATAGGGCTACTAACTTAATTACAGCAATTAAGGTCAGCCGGCGTTCTGTTCAGGAGATATCACATCACAATTCAAACACACAAAGGCTCTAACATGCAACACCATTATTGTCAGTCTGTAAATGGGCTGTCCTGATCGGTCAAGCTTAATAGCTCATTAAGCAGTAGTGTTTTCTTACCATATTTGTCTATGCTGAATGGGTTGAGTGCCCTGTCATAAAGGATCCATGACTGTCCCTCTTTGGAGTCCAACTTAATTAGTCCCATTAAAGAAAGGTCCATCGGAAGGAAAAAGAAGCGATTCCTGGAGGTATTTTGAGCAACATAGAGGAATCACCATCAAACACACATTCTGTGCTGCATTTAGCATTATCACATTGTATTGTGAAGATCATGAAGTGACTGGACACTATGGCTCTCTTAACTGTCAGTTCTTGTCCACTGATGACATGTTTTCCAAAATGACCATTGGCAAACTGACACTACAAATCACTTTCTTACAGTTAAACACGTACCCAAGTCGTGGATGAAGTCAGATAACGTCTGTCCAGCAGCTTTCTGGTCTGATCCTATTGCATCCATGATAACAAGGACAAGCACATTACTGATGCTGCATTAAGCCCCAAAGTAACACCACAGGATTGACCACATCTTTGGACACAGCTCTGTGTCAGAATGATTAAGCTACTCAAAAAGACCTAGGGTCAAATTTAAACTGTAACTCACGCTGAGGAAAAACAGAACAAGGATGCAGTGTGTGATTTCTTGATATGCTAAGTATATATTTTTATGGTTAACTGTTTTTTCTCTAAACAGCCAAACCACACTTAAGGCTAAGGAAAAAATAAATTGAATAATCCTTTTAGAAGATCTTTGCACAAATTAAAGGTTGTTCCTTTGACACCACTTCGTCTCTCATCATGTTTGTGGTTTTCAAGCTCTGTTATCCTACTGTGTGAACATTGAAGGGTTGAACAAACTCATCTATCTATATAGTAATGAAACATGGTTCACAAATACAATACGATCCTGAACCCAAGCAGCTGAAACAAGCTTTAGGTGTAGCATTGAGCTCAATCAACGTCTAAAAAAACTGGTAAAAACTGTTTTTGTAAAAGTGTTCTTGTACTGCTGTGACTTGCTGCCTATTAAGTCAGCTGTAAATTTAGAAACAATGAGAGTATTGATAAAACTAAACAGTAGTTAACAAATACGTACAGCAGCCCCATGATTGAATTAAAGGGGAATTTTACGTTATTACATCATGTTCTACTCACCCATAAAAGTTTTGTGTCATTTGGAGGTTGTATCCAGGTAACATCTTCCTATGAGCGAACGACTTGAAGGCACAAACTAAATTGTTCAGAATTTGTTCTTTATGGTACGCCAGCATTCATAACATGTAGGCGAATCACTGTCCCCCAGACATCTGCGGTTATATTTTTATATCTATATCTTTTAAAAACAAAGCGGCGCGTGTATGACGTTCATGTTTGTGCAATATAAACTAGAAAAAGCAAACCAAAATTCTTCCCTGTATTTACTCTCATAGTTACTTGGCTAAAGATTATTAAAGATCTGCGTTTTAATAAATGTTGCCTTAGAAATGACCAACCGCTTTGATGCATTCCAGTCAGATTTCTATCCTCACCAAAGTACCAAGACTGCTACTTGTAAAGGAGGTTAGTAAGGGGGTCTGCTACGTTAGCACTTAGTTGCAGATTGTCATGATCTTAGCCCGGGTAGCTGATCTGATTACACACTTCATTCATGTGCCGTTTCCTCCCCGCTCTCTAATTATCATTGATCTTATTCACCTGCATCCTCTGCTATATATACGATTCAGCCCAGCTATTGGAGCCAGGTCATTATTTGTCTATTCTTTGTTTATTCATGTTATGTTTCATTGTCAGTTTTATATGTCTCAAGTTTTAGTTATGTTCCTGGTTCATGTTTATCTGACCTGGATCAGTCTCCTGCCTGCTCACTGGGGTTGCTGACGGCTTTTTGACGGCGCAGAGCCGTCAAAAAGCCGAGCTGCATCTCGTTTGGCAGTCCACCGGCTGGATCTTACCTTTCTCGGAAAGGATGGACTGAACTATTAAACCAGGTAAGTCGCTCATTCTGATAATCATCTTATGTTAGACGATCGTGGTCACTTACCCGTGTTTCTCCCACATCCAGAGTGCCAGTGATGGGTTGTACCCCGCCCCCCTGCAGCCACTTATACTCAGCAGCTTGCGGTTCTGTTTTATTTTTTCTGTCCAACTGTCCATGAACAGTGGGTCCATCTGTCCCACTTATGACTCAGCAATTGTTTGATGTTCTATTTAAACTTAAGTAAAAAAAGTTTGCAACTCTTCTTTCTTTTTTTTTTATTTGCCAGTATAATGCCACTGTAATATATTTTTTAAGACAATTATGTTAATTGTACAGCACTTTGAATTGTCTTTTAACTGAACTGTGCTATAGGCTGCCCTGATGTTTCTTGGAAACATTACCTTTTGTTTGTCAGATCAAGAAAAAAAAAAGAACTTTTCTACGGCAGTGTCCTGATTTCAGCTGGCTTCTATTTGAACTTTGTTAGACTAAAACCAAAACTACTTTAAGTATTATAAAAAATGTTATGAGCCTCTCCAAAAAAAGAAGATGCAAAGAACATTACATTTTTTTAAGATAATAAAAAACAAAATTGTGTTTTGTATTTAGTTAACTTTGTGTGTTTGTTTTTATTTTTGTTCACGGGGAATGTTAATGCATTGTTCAACAGCATACATCATGTACCTAGTAATTGCGACGACGTGTAATCTTTTCGAAAAGAGGTTAGAAGGACTGCGTCTCTGTACTAGCATGAGACAAAGACGGAATAAAATGAAATTTGTCCATTAAACTTTTTTTCCAGCGTCTCCCCTGACCAAATTACAGCACCTCAGAGGCTGCTGCTCTGATATTTTAACTTTGTAGTCCAACTCGCTTTCAAATTCCTGGTTTATTCTCAACACAGTCCTTTTATTTACTTATTTATATTTCTGAAATATTCCTCTTTGTTTTGCAGCCTTGGTTGTAGCCCTCTGGGAACACTGCTTGGAGTAGCAGTTGGAAGGTGGTTGCTCTTTCTTCGCTTTGGTTTGTAAAGGGAACAAAAATAACTTCTTCTGTGGCTTTTATACACTTTGGCTTTGGAGATATGATTTAACCAAGCAGAACAAGTGGGAAGAAAAAGTTTTTGTGTGGAGTAAATACAATCAGGTCTGGCCCTGACTGAAATTGATCTAACAGTCTAAGTCTCAGATTTCATAAGATGTCTTTATGTTATGTATAAAGCCTATACAGCTTTTTGAAATGCTTTCTTTTTTGTAATGTGATGCTTAGTTTATATTAAACACTAAATTCAGCCTCAAGGATTGACTGTTGTGTTCTATTTTGATTAGGCCTATATGTGATGAGTGAGCATCAATGTTCCATGGGCACCTGTAGTGAATTATTTTCAGACATGGATAGTAATACTTATACAATAACTTCAGTTTAAAAGAGAAATGTTATTTTTGGTGTACCGTAATTGAGGACCATAAGCCCTTACTTTTTTTCCATGCTTCGAACAATGCAGTTTATGAGACAGTGCAGCTTTTCTGCTGATTTTTCCTAACTGCCAAAGAGGAAAGTCAAAGTTGGAAATGAAAAAATAAGGGGAATGGACGATGGAGAACAAATGTCCTGAATTGACACATTTTGCATTTTATTTGCCACATTAAAGCTGCTGAACAAATGAAGAGACTGGGCTCAAGTACTGCGGAGCTGAAATAAAGAGCTGACAAAGCTCAATTTTTCAGTAGAGGCTCTTTCTGCTGCAAGCCAACAAGCTAACAGGAGCTAGCATTCTTCTTATTCGCTACACCAAGGGCTATAGGCAGAGCTCCCTCTACAGGTTTGGGGGGAGACAGTTCAATAGATATCAGCGGCTTATAGCCCGGTCCGGCTTATACTGTTTATGTACATTTCCAGTTTTTAAAAAAAATACATAGAGGTGCGCACTATATTATGGAAAATAAGGTACTTGTACCACCATACTTTTTACTTTTACTTAACACTCTTGTGGTAATATCGCTAGTCTTTCTTCAGCAAAATATCTAGTTACACTAACCTTTAAGTACGTTAAACAAAAATGATTTGGAAAAGTGTATCTTGTGCCTACTTTTTTTGAAGTTTGAGATCATGCTATTTATTTCGATTTTAATTTTGTATTTATATTTTTCTGTTATTTTAAAATACCCAAATTTTCACATAGCTCTGTATGATTATGGTATTTACAATATTAAATCAGATGCCAACAAGTACTAGTACTTGAGTAACCATTTTACCAGGTACTGTTTTTACTGTTACTTGAGTGATAACAAGGTAAAGTAGCACTACTCCACTGACCTTATTCTAACCAAGAATCAAGAATCAGAATCAAGAAATCATTTGATTATTTGAGAAAAATGTGTTTCACCAATCAGAAAACAAAACTATGATTCTTCCCTTTTCTACCCTTAAACCCACCATGTATAAGAGGTACCAGGCTGTCAATACCCCATGGCGTTTACTTTGCTACCATGAAAAGAGTGTAACGAGCAGGGACTGGACTCAGAATTCAAACCAGCACAGGTCAGTGACGTTTCAAACAAGCTTTATTGAAAAAATAACTCAGGGTTTCAGGGGCGCGCTGCTCACTCCAAAGCAGGAAATCTCCCGTGGCAGAGACAACAGGTTCGTGATCAGCTGATGGTAACGGGCTAGAGTGAGAGAAGCTGTATCACTAATCTGATTGCAGGGCTTCCGTGTCTGGGGAAACGACTTGATTTTGGAGAGCAGGTCCGGTTATGGGATCCGACATGGTCCGGGGCTTGGGGGGTTACTGTTGGTGCAGCCAATAGGCAGGCAGGCACTCCGTTCAGGGTTTTTCCAGGTGGGTTATCCAGATAGGTCCGGGGTCCAAACACAGAGAGACAGATATCCAGTGGCAGTACATGTAAGGTAATCCAAGAGAGGAGGTCCAGGTCCGGTCTTGATCTGTTAACAGGCAGGCTCAGAGATTTCACAAGGGTTAGGGGGGATATCCGTTACTCACAAGCAGGCAGAGTCACTTTAACGAGAAAGCCTCACTGGGTAGGGCTTGTTGGCAGGTCCAAGGACAGAATCGGGTCAATCAACAGACAGGCAATCAAAAGGGGAAATGCTGGAATGCTCATGCAGGTGGCTAGAGACAATCTGGCACTGGCAGCAGATCTGCACAGGGTTTATACGAGGTGAAAACAGGTGGAACCAGTAAGGGCTGATTGCAGTGGAGCAGGTGTGATGAATGGTGGATCAGACCAGTAACAGAGCTGAGACTGTCACAAAGAGGCCTAATATTTTTTTGGATTAATTATTTGCCACAACACTAAATCTGCAGCAACATCTCAGTTCAATGGAATGGAAAACGTTGATCCATGATATTATCTGCCTTCCTTGTTGGGATCCCTAGCAGGAGCCTCCAAACACTCCAGCATATTCAGAAGGCCCGAATACAATCATATCAAACTTGTCCTGAAATCCTTCCACTGGCTACCCATTCAAGCTAGCAAAACATCTGTTTCCTCTCTCACCTGTGCATACAAGAAACTTAACCTGCCTACCTTAGGGAACTCCTAAGTCCCCAATACTCCTCCTAAGATCTCTCATCCACCTCCACCTATTGCCTCCACCAACCACGGACTAAACTCACCATTATGGGAGAAAGGGCCTTCCAGGTAGTCGCCCCACGGCTCTGAAATGCCATTCCAGAGTACCTTAGGACTCCACAAACTGTGGAGGTCTTTAAGAAGAGTCTAAAGACTTTCCTGTTTCACACAGCTTTTTTAACGCCCACAATTTTAATTTTAGATTTCTGGTCTTTTTTGGTTTGTTTTTTAAATACCTATTACTAAATAGCCCTTTGAGATTTCCTTTGAAATGTAAGCAAGTAAAAAGGCCTGTTTAGAAAAAGTAAGTGAAAAACTATTCTGCTAGAAATACTTTATAGTGAGAAATAGAATTTTAATTTATTTAAAAAATTGTTTTACTATTATTCATATTTTTCCAGAAAAAGCTACAACCATAACTGATGGTTCAGATATTTACAATATTAAAAATGGAAAATTGGCAAATCTGTGCCCCTGTACTAAAAATGTTTCTAGGTATATTTTGACAAGTGAAGCATGATCTTCAAACATGGATTAATTGTCTGTCTGATGGTGTTGTGGGGGGCATTATCTAATGGTCGGTGGACATGATACCGTAGCATTGTTGCTGTTGTGGTGAATGATACAGATGAGTGACTCACAGGATTAAGAAAATAGAGAACCATTTTTAGTGAATAACAAAGATGTGTTTCATTTGTTCTCAGAAGTCAGAATTAACACATTCTAAGTTGGTAGAAACAACTGAAAAAAAACAGAATGTAGGAAAGTGAAATGAGTTTTTATCAGCTTCTATTATACGTAGCAGTTAGCTTTCCCACAATGGCAATAAACCCTTTATATTTGCAGCTGAATATAATCAATTATAAGGTCATGTAATTCTGAGACCAGACGTTCCACTTGGCAGGCACAATAGCCCCAGCCTTGCAGAATAGTAGCATTATTATTGCCTTCTTGGTAATTTAGGTTTCGTACAAAATTAGGTTGTTTTTCTGATGTTTGATTAAAAGATAAAACTTTTTGCAACTTGTTGTTTTTTGTTTGTTTTTTGTACTTCCAAGTCTAGTTGCAGTTTAATTTGTTTGGTAATCAGATAGAAGCAGGTAGATTTAAAACTGTTTTCAGGTCATCTACTGAAAGCATCCAGCGAAACAAAAGGAAATGTATAATTGTTATACTTGTGAACTTTGCCATTCAAATTATTTTTTTACTCACTCAGTTATTGCTTCTGTTTGTATTTTGTTTTGGGTTTTTTTTTCACAAGATTAATAAAAAAATTTAATAAAATAAACAAAAGAAATAAACTGAAGACCAAGTAGAACTGCTTGGCATGGCTGTATCACAATACACAGACAACAGAAATCCATCTGTCTGACACCTTACACAAACAAAATCTAATGACTTCATGGTCAGGTGATCACTTTAGTGTCAAATGCAGCTCAGAAATTAAGATTGTCTGCTCAATTGAAGCACAGCAGCTGTTCACAGCCACAGTTTCCTTTGAGGTGATCTCCTCAGAGTGCAACTCACCTGCGAGCTTACACCTACCGTCTCTCTCCTCTACCGGTCCAAGGGGACACTGTTGTCCTTCTGCACAAACATCATCAGTCACGCATGCAGATATAATGGACAGGCACACACTCAGTCAGGATGTAGAGGAGATTGAGCTGGAGTCCTGGAGGCTGTCGAGGTTTGCCAAATCTGAGATAATCTCTGTCATTCATATTGTGGTGTCTGACACAAATGATCTGATAATTCACATGTGAAGGGAATTAACATCTGTTGTTTGAATGTGCCTAATGTGTTGCCATTCATCAATTTCACAGGATTATACTGTTGACCAGAACACGTGTAACACACAGTCATATTGGAAGGACTTTAGTTTCTGGTAGAATTGAATTACTATGTCAATACAAGGAAACACCTAATAAACAAGTGTAGCTGGAAATTTTATGTCACTAGACAAATGTCCTTCTCTGTGCCCCTGAGAAGTTGGTGAAATTTTATCAGAAATTTTTTGATCTCTTTGAGTTGGTTTATCTGCAAAATTCTTCAGGGGCAAGGCCTTTCCATCTCTGCAATGAAACTTGTGTCAGTAGTATTCAGCCTTCAAGATCTTCCATGATGGCTCCAGTAAAATGCAAATTAACTATTTTTGTTGTTTGTTCCATGCAATATTTTTTAGAGGGAAGAAAACATTTAGTTTTTATTAGAGTGGAGGGGGTAGAGTGTAATTTGTCTGATGGCAGTTGACTGCGGTTCAGTAAAGAAGGAAGAAGTCTAAAAAAAAAAAACACCCTCCATGAATGTGGTGTGAATATTCATCCATGCAAAAATACATCTAAACAAAACTATTCAGGAGCAAATGTGTTCAATTCAATCAAGCCTAATTCTGTTTTGATAATTGTGGGTGCTGCGTGTCTGGGCCTTACTCTGCGGGAAAGCTGCGACTTGTGTACCAGGCTGACAATGAGACCGGGTAACAACAGCTGCTGGATGGCGGGAGAGCTTGTGTACCTCGACGCTAAAGTCTTGTCAGTCACATTTCCCCTAATTAACGAACATCTGCTTTCCATTTTCGGTTACACTGCATCACCAGCTTGTCTCATATGAATCGCCGACTTCTGACCTCCCCTGAGGAAGGCAGACGCTGTCAGAAGTACCCACCCAACACCAGCTACCATTTTATCTTTTCCACCACAGAGGCCTAGAGCCCCACCACAGGGAGAATCAGAAGGAGAAGATGGAGGTGGGGGGGTTTGGGCTTTTAACCCTTAGAGACTTCTCTTGTCTGTCCTATGGGACAGCTTACGTAGGAAGTACAGAGTTTGTGATACGCAGTGATTGGCTGACGGATCTCATGGGGAAGCTGTTTGATTCTATCCATGAAGGGCCTGGGGTCTTCTTCCCACCTTCAAAGCTAGAATCTATTCCCAAACTAACCTGCCCAACAGGAGTGTGCATCTTTATGTCAAAGATTCATAACTTTTATTATTTATTTATTTTTCTATCATATAAGTTAAATGGATAACCATGCGCAATCAGAGATGTTTTAGTTCATTTTGAGCCAAAGTTTCACAAGGTCCCCACAATATGCTTCATCCAAATTTTAACGATCAGATCAGCTTTATATCGCTGTAATCTCTGTCTCTTTGTAGCTATATTACATTTAAATAATAATAATGGCTATTAATATGAATGGTTCCAATAATTTCCCTTACTATGTACATAAACAGTTAAAAGCTTATATGTACCAGATGACCTTGTTTTCATCTAATGGTGGCATTCCCACTTTAAAAGCACACTGTAGACTTTGTGAGATAAAGACTACTGTTGTTGGCCAGGTCTTGTGACCTGGAAGGATGTATCGCTTTATGGCCACAAGCTCTTATACAGGCATGGAGCTAAGGCTTTTGTGCTAGTATTTTTTTCGCCTGCTCGATTACTGACAGGCTGAGGCAATGGAAAAGTTAAAACCTTCTGAGTAGGCTAAAAAGAGAAAACATGAAAGGGAAAAACAAGAGTCTACCATTGGAAGGTGTTTGTTCGTTGGCACAGTTTGAAAGAAGAAGCCGGATGTAAAACCAATTCTCTTTTCTGAACTTTATTATTAAACTGGTAAGTTAACACTTTGCTCCTAGTATGCAGTCACATTTCTTTATTATTTTCAATGTTTAGTAGAAGCAAAATACCAGCAGTTATAGGTCTAGCACCCCTTGTGGTCAAAAGTTAACTTTAAGCTTTAAGGTGTGCCTTTAAGTAACTCTTTTGGTGCATTTCAATAAAACCTCTGTTTTGACATTGCTTCAGTCTTTGGTGCTGTGCTCTGCTTCTACAAATACACTAACCCAGTTGTATGAGGGGCAAATTATGAGTGGGAGGCATAATGCCACAGGCAAAGCATCTCATCAAGAGCTAGCTCTTAAAATAATTTCTGGTAAAGTTACCAAACAGTACAACTTTTAAGGTTTTTGGAAAAATATTATTCACAAGTTGTTGTTTTTTTGTCAGATATAAGATAGAGACCCATCAGTAACTGAGGTTGCACTTGTAAGAATGTTTCTTAGAGGTCTGTACACATAGAAATGTGGGCTTGAGCTGACATTTGAAGATCCACATGAATGGCTTATACCTGTTCTCTTGAGATTCAGCAAGGCTCTTCTGTGAAAAAGGAGTGTTTTTTTTCCCAGATTCAACATGATTTGCCAGGGTTTACAAATTATCGAGACTGGCAAAGAGGTCAACAGGTGTATTAGAAAGACTTCATTTAGTTCTTCCTTGGTTTCAATATGAAGAATACCAGTGGTCCTGAGAAGGTCTTGTGATACTTCATGACTGTTTCAGATCCACTATAGAGACAAAAATCTTTTTCTTGTTTCTGGTGTAGCTAAAATGACTACAATAGCTTAATCTAAACTAATTTGCTTCTTATGCTAAGTGAACAATTCTTATGGTAGACGGTCTCCCCAACTATTGCATAGAGTTCCCTTCTCTGTTTGGTTCTGTTTCAAATCTTTCGTATGTGTGATTTAGGAGAAAATGCCACATTTACCATTTTACCCTTTTTCTGTCTTCTTTTTCACTAAATGAATGCATTTGTTTTTACTTAAAAGGAATTGTCACTTTTCTTAGGCCACATCATTTTATATATTATTCAACTGTGCAATAATGATTTACATTTGTATTTGCTGATGACAGAACTATTGGTCATTACACTTGCAGCTGCCAAGCTGGTATCCAGGGAATGCTGGTTTAATTTGTTGTCCTTGCGTGAAAAGAAAGAACAATCAGTGAGCTCTCTGTGAGATCAAGCAACTACTGAAACTAGAGAAGAAAATGGAAAGAAAATTCAGAAAGAGGTTTCTGCAGCATGTTGCTGCTTGAAACGATACGGCACGCATTGTTCACTTTTGGGTGCCGCCTTGGTTTTGTGATTTCACAAAACTTTTCAAACCCCTGGCAGATTTGGTTGAAATTTTATTGTTATTCAATCAAAAAGTTTGTCTCTAAAAGTCATAATTATAAGAAAAGGAAAAGAAGAAGGTTGGGGAAACCTTAGAAAAAAAAAAAAAAAAAAAAAAAGGTTTCTTCTATTTCTATAGCATTGAAAATATATTTTTGAAAAATATTCTTATCATTCTCTAAGTGGAATGTTTAGGTTTGGTTCTATCTGAATTTCTAAAATTCAAATTCACTGTACATCGGTCTGGAGATGTACAGTGCAATGTGTTGGTCGATAGCTAACAGATATTCAGCATTACAAACTGTCTTGCTTATGATAGAAATGTTTTTGATACTATTTGATCATATAATATTGTTTTTATTATATTTCTTTTGTTACTTTTAGTTCTGTAACAGTGCAACCATGGCATTTACTGCTTGCCTTTGCTGGTTCTTTTGTTCTGCTGGTCAGGTCTCAGTCAGCAGAACCTCGTTCTCCATACTAGTGTTGATCTCCAAAAAGTCTCTCTTTTTCGACTTTAGTGTTATTTCTATGAATTAAAACTTTGTGACATGTGCTTGAAGTCATAGCCATATATGGAATTGTTGGAGAGGTAACTTTGCAGATTAGCAATTCTCGTAAACGTGTGCTCACACACAGATGGAATGATTCACATTTACAAGAATCATTTAGGACCATTTATTGAAATTACGAAAGTTTGTTGAATGTGATGTGCCGCACTCGATTTTCCAACCTACACTAGGAAAAAACAAAATATGAAAATATTATTGCTTGAGGCTTAATGAATCCTACAGAGGTATATGTACCACACCATATAGAGAGTAAAAACATTGGTAGCCAAACCCAGACTTTCTACTTCCATTTTCTCTTTCCTTAGAGAACACAGACTTGTACCATTATTTTGGCTTCCTTCAAGCTTTCTTAATGCAAAATTCAAATGAACTTACTAAACTTTCCACAAAAAAAAAACAAATTTCACTTGCTTCAGGTTGTTTTTTTACCTTTTTTTTAATATAAATGTGAGAGGCAATGGAAACACATTTTGTAAAGAGTTCTGAACTTGTGAATATTTACTTTACACGACTGATAAGCTGTTTCTGCTGCTGGCCGTCCATTAGATTTGCATTTCTCTTTTGATGCTTTTGAGTGGCATATACCATCGCCAGTCCTAGCTGACATGATAAAACAAGTACAACTTGCTTTATTGCAACACATTCATTAAAACCTTGGCCCTCTTTGGTCCACACTAGTTTACTACCTCCATTTCCTGTTTATGACAGCCAAGCATCCTGTAGATATATATATGGCATGGCAAGGCAAGGCAAGGCAAATTTATTTGTATAGCACAATTCAGTAAAAAGACAATGCAAAGTGCTTTACATGATTAAAATTTAGGAAAATAAAACAGAATCAAAGCATGTAGGAAAAAATAAATAAAATAAAAAATGCAGAAACAAAAAACATTGAAAACAGTTGGACTAAAGAAAATAAAAAAAGTTGAACTAATGATGTTTCAGTTGAACTGTTTAACTAGAACAGTCGAAGGCAATCCTAAAAAAAAAATTGTTTTTAGTCTTGATTTAAAGGAACTCAGGCTTTCCGCACTTTCACAGTTTTCTGGAAGTTTGTTCCAGATAAGTGGAGCATAGGAACTAAATGCTGCTTCTCCATGTTTAGTTCTGGTTCTAGGTATGCAGAGCAGGCTGGAGCCAGAAGACCTGAGTGGTCTGGAGGGTTGATAAACTGATAGCAAGTCTGTGATGTATTTAGGTGCTAAGCCATTCAGAGATTTATAGACTAACAGAATTATTTTAAAGTCTATTCTCTGAGATACAGGGAGCCAGTGTAAGGACTAAGGCTTAGTGAGGACACGGGCAGCAGCGTTCTGGATCAGCTGCAGCTGTCTGATCCACTTTTTAGGCAGACCTGTGAAAACACTGTTGCAGTAATCAATTCGACTAAAAATAAATGCATGGATTAGTTTTTCCAGATCATGCTGAGACATTAGTCTTTAATCCTGGAAATGTTCTTCAGGGGATAGAAAGCCGACCTTGTAATTGTCTCTAAATGCTTTTGAAGGTTCAAGTCTGAATCCAGCACTACACCTAGATTTCGGGCCTGATCAGTGGTTACTAGCTGAAGCGACTGAAGCTGTGTGCTAACTTTAGATCTCTCCTCTATTGGTCCAAAGATTATTACTTCCGTTTTGTTTTTATTCAGTAGAAGAAAATTATGGCACATCCAGGCATTGATTTCTTCTAAGCATTTCCTCAGAGCTTCAACTGGTTCATAATGACCTGGGGACATGGTGATGTAAAGCTGTGTGTCGTCTGCATAGTTATGGTAGCTGATGATGTTTTTTTATTATTTATGCATCTCCACCATAACCCCCTCAAACAAATGGAAAAAATACACATTTAAAAAATTTGCTCAAAATTTGCATTACATTTGAGATTCCTAAAATTGTATGTCACTCTTGTTGTGCAATTTTATGACTTAGATTATAAATATAGTTAATAAACATAATTGAAAATTATAATTACTAATGTATCATTCTAATCAAAGGCAAACAATAATGAAAATTCTTCAAACGGTTGTGATTAAAGTCTGTAAGACTTGGATGATTATAACTAACAACTGGACCTATTAACAATTGTCAATTTATTTACTTTGGGAAGTGGGAATTTAATCAGCTAAGACTCAGTTGTCTTTACCCCCAGTAGATGTTGACAAAATATCTTTATAATTGTCATTGGAATTATTAATCATCAGTCATTCCCCATAAAGGGGAACGTGTCTCTGTATTGTTAACTCAGAAAGAAGGTCATTCAATAACTATTGGACACAAAACGATCACTGGTGTGAAATAAACACAGAAAACCACAATACCCTGTACTTAATAATACAACTTAGTTAAGTGCATTTCTTGAACACACTGCATACTACCAGAGTAAACAAATCAGTACTCTTGATGACTTTTGAGATAGCAAAATCAGCAATCTTAATGAATCCTTGAATTAACAAAATCAGCAATTCAATGAGTTCTTGGAAATTCTTTTTACAATCAAAATTTTATAAATTTAATTAAATTCCATTCAGTTTATTTCTATAGCGCCAATTCACAACACAAGTTATCTCAAGGCACTTTACAGTTCAACCAGATCATATAGTGAAATTGATTCAAAGATGTATATGGTAATTATACATTAATAAATATTGATTAGCAACAGTGTTGATGTAACAGCACTTAGTTGAAAGCAAAATATGTGTTTAAAGATTGCTCCTCAGAATCTGTACATTATTTAAAGAAATGGTCAAATTATTTAAACATTAAGAAATAAATCAAATTAATTAGCAATAGTCTGATGTTGGCATTGAAATGGGAAGAAATAAACAATCAAATGTTGCAGCGGTTTAATCAGCAAATGCTGTAGGTAATAAGGTAGCAGTAACTAGCTTCAGCAGGGTGGAGGGGATGGACCAGAACAACAAGCCAACCAGCTAGTCCCAATTAACCCATCTATAAAACTAATCAGCTGCCTGTTTGTATTAAAATCAGGGTTGACTGGTTGAGACCAGCTTGCATATTGTAGATAACAATGAAAATAAAATGCAGAAGTCAAGACATTTCTAGTTTCTTTGGCAAAACGCTGAAAGATGAGAATTTTGAAAAGACTGTGAAATTTGAGGAAGAAGGATTTGGAGACACGAAGGGTCACAGGTGAAGGAAGCCACTCAAAATGAAACAGCTATGGAGATGAGTTAGGATGAGGAAAATTATATTAACATCAGTAGTGAAGATGAGAAGATTTGAGAGTTGAAACGAGAGAAAGAAAACAGAGCAGAGGAAAATGATGTATACAGAAAGGAAAGCGAAGAATTAGGGAACTCAGCCCACCTAACTAGACCACCCAAAATGCTATTGTTCTGTAATTAATTTACTGTGCAGATATATTAGATGTGGGACCCTTTGTGAGATGTTTTGCTGCCAAGCGCAACAATTGCAGAATTTTGTCTCCTAAAAGTGAAGACTGACATCGTTCTTGTAAGGTAATTTCAGTTTTTTTTCTGAATTTGTCTCCTGTATCTATCATTTATCTATATCAAAATTGTTGTTTTTTATTTCTTAGAAGAAAAAATTACACAATAAAGTTTTTTTCTTAGTTTTTTTCATTCATTTTAAATATAAGATTTATAAGAAATCCAGCTTTGCCATCCTGCCTCATTTGCCCCCCTTGCTATAGATCCACCATAGAAGTCTCCAATATAGAGCTTGTCCAAATTCATTTATCAGAATGTCGATTTTTCACTGAGACGTCCATTACAATTAGCAGAATACATGCTCTATGACCAACAGACTATGGTAGCAGAATAGTTTTTTGGGGGATAAGCTGTGTTAAGTACACTGGAAAAAAAAATCTAATGCTTATAAAATTTATAATAATTAGCTGGTTTGTTTTTTTAACCAGAAAAGATGTCTATCTCAGACAAAAAAAAAATTATATATAGATAAATAGAAAGATGCGGATATAGTACAATTTCTACATCCACCAAGCTTTTTTTGGATTTTTTTCAGGAACAAATAATGAAAAAGTTAAATATAATTTCCAGTAAGCAACTCATCAGCCTGCTCACACACATTCACAAATATTCCCACATCTGTTCTGTAACGCTTGTCATTATAAATGCCCATACTTGTCTGATAATGAGGAATAGTTTAACTTGTCAGTAAAAAATGTGTGGGGCTGACAGAAAACATCCAGAACCCCCAAGCAAGATGCTGCACATTAGTAACAGACTGTCCATATAAGAGCCGGATGCTCTACATCCCACATGACAAGTAAAAAAAAAAAAAAAAAAAAAACAGAAAGACAAACTTTCATCTGTCTGCTAATCACACATTTCAGACTTTTACACACTCTGAAATATTTAGCAGCAGTTCCTCACCTTTTGATTCAGTTTGGAAGTGAGTGAAATCTCAGTGGGTTTCAAAACAAAAGGGTAAATGATTACATTTAAAAATAATTAACAGATGGGCACAGGCTGGGGAGAGAAAAAATATTATTTTCTACAAATGATTGCATTCTCTCTCCCCTTTGGTGTGAAAGTAGATTCAAGAACACTTTTAAATAATTTGTTCAATTTGTTCCACAGCCAAAGAAATGCAGCTTGCTGAAAATTCAGATTCATTAAAACTTAATTAATATGCATCATTATGTAAATGAGGTTGCAGTTAATGAGTTCTTAAAAGAAGCCTTCCTTAATTAGTTCACTTTTAATGGCATCATCATTTATCTTTTTTCTTTGAAGCCGAATGACGGTACGGAAGTAGCCTCTCCCCAAAGTACTCAAAATTTCTGCATTTATACATTATTATTTTTTCCACATTTATCTGATTAGAAATACGTTTAGGATACGAAGTCAATTGGAGAAACTTGAGTTTTGCATATTATTGCAGCTACGGCAGCCACTGTAATGGAAGGAGGAGGTTCAATGTATACATAGCGATTGAGTGCACTGATCATCATTAACTTTGCTTTTCCACAAATTCTCGTTTGACATTATGCAACATTTGGGCTGGTGCAGCATATGGGAGAGCAGTCGTCTGAAGGTGAAGGCCATATTGGTTAGGCCCCCCATTCTGTTTTATGTTGTCAGGAGCATACCTCCACTCCTTACTGATAAACACTGGCATTTGATCTGAAAGGCGTTCAAACACTCACTCCATCTTTGTGCTTCCAATAAGATGAACCATCTGTTGTTGCCCAGCCCGCCATTCATTAAATCTAATTTTCTTCAGCAGAAATCAGGTTTTAATTGTACGCCTTGTACACTGGTAACTGTGTGCTGGGAGTAATGGCTCTCTTTGTGAGATTGGAGAGCTGCAGTCTATAAGCAAGCTACATAAGAGATGGATGGATGGGCAATTGATGTAGACTCTAGAAATCCGGTTTGCTCAATGAGGTAGTTTTTCAGCAGAGGACTGCATCAATACAACGTGCAGCAGCATTATTGTTAGCAGCAGTCTTATTGGCATCTGACAAAAAAAAAAAAATGTATAAAACACGAGCTGGAGATTTACATCAGCATTGCAGCAACTTCTGTGAGTCCTAACTCATCTGAAAAATTCCACATCTACAGTATGATATCGGTACTGAAGAGGAAAATGAACCGCAGTCTGCAGATACCACCAAGCACAACTTGTCACTTTCATGAACTCATTCAAGAGTTATGAAATATATCTGCTTGGCAGTAAAACTTTTACTCCTTCATGAGAAATCTTAAGGAACTTCAATAAATGTTTTCTGATAGCATAAGAACAATCATGAACATAGTTTATCTATCATCTATCTATCTATCTATCTATCTATCTATCTATCTATCTATCTATCTATCTATCTATCTATCTATCTATATACTTACTAGTAGTTAGTTATTATATATATATATATATATATATATATATATATATATATATATATATATATATATATATATATATATATATATATATATATATGACAAGAATCTATTGTAAAGAATTGTAAGGTGCCTGAGGGGAAGAAGCCTATGGCCAAAAGACGGGGTGCACAATGGATAGGTCACTAGTTCATCTGGGACACAAAACCAAGCACATACAACTTAGGGCAATTTAGCATTGCCAATAGTGATAGCCCAGTCCCATCTTGCTGCAAGGCAGCAGTGCTGCAAACTACACCACCAATACAGCATCATGAAAAATATTGCAAAAAAAAAAAAAGTAAAAAATGTATGCATGTTATTTATTCTGGGACTGCTGTAAAAATTCAAGGAAAAACACCTCACTCAGACACATTTGTCATAACTTCACAACAGATAACATATTAAAACACTTCAAACAGACCCTGTGAATGTTCTGGTTTTTAATATGTCATTATCATAGCATCCTCACTATTTTTTTTTTTAAGTAATTACACTCGGTGGGAAAAAAATCTAATAGTACTGCTCCATGAACCTTGGATTGGGTAAGCTGTTAATGAGATGTTTAAAGTCATGTAGGGTTAAATAAGTTCATATAGACATATGTTAAGGAAACATCAGTTCTCATGAACACTGTGTGAAGCAACAGGTTTAAAACCTTACCAACATTTATGACTGAAGGGTTTAGTGTCAGTCACTTGTTTCCACTTTCTTCCCACAGATTAATACCATTAACATTTTAGCAACATAATTTCATTACAACCATTATATTTACCTACAAAACCACTCGTTATATCTGCACCACATAATCCATGCGGTTATTCTAGATGCAACCTACCATGTCCTGTTAAGTACGGAGAATTTATGGGTTTGTGCAGATGACCCTGAGGGCATCCGTGATCTGATTCCACCCACCAGATTCTCCAATCTGCCAGCACCTTGAAACAGTTCCAGCAAACAGATATAAATATAATTTACACTTCCTGCCCAACTTGTTGCACCGGCCTACTTCATGTTTTACTATATTTTCTTTCTCTTATACTTATTTATAATCTAGCACAAGCCTATCAGCAGCAGAAGTTTTCCTTTGTGATAGGGGCTGTGTAAGCTTGAGAGGTGTGTGCAGCAAATGTTTTTAATTACCATCTGTGAAACAAAAGTAACCAGCATGTTAACAAGTAAAGAAACATTAAGAAAGTCCAAGGAAGAACAATGATTTACGAGAATACATTATATAAGAGTGTTGATCAATTACAGAAATACAATGCAAAGATACCATTGGGTTAGCATTGAATTTACATTCATTTTTTTCCTAATACAATTCATGTTTTTCTGAAATTTAAGCTTAGCAAAGTTGACAGTTATGTTTGCCTGAAGTGTATCTAAACATGTAATTGATGTTAACTACATCGGTTTTGGGTGCAGGAGTTTCCCCGCAACTAAAGGGTCATCGGATCAAATCCCAGCAAGGACATTCACTGTTATTGTCTCTATGGGAAAGAACCATCACCTGAGTCGTCTTTTGATGTCTGTCGGGCTTACTTCTGTCAGTGAGCCCCAGGGCATCGGTGGCTACAGTGTAGCTTGCCACCATCAGTGTGTGTGAATTAATGAATGTAGTGTAAATTACTTTGTAGTCCTCTAACTTGAAAAGAGGCCAAACTAGAAGAATGGACATTGATGATTTTTTTTTTTTGTCCATTTTTATTTGTTTCTAAGGTGTTTTCTCAAGTTATCAGGATTCCATGCAGGCCAGTAAAAATGCTTCAACACCAAACTTGCTTATCCGTGCCTTTATCAGCCTTATTGTATGCATTTTTTTGTGGTGATGCTGTTAATCATGAGCAGGGTTGATTTTGAGTTGAGATCATCTATAGCTGTGGATTTTTTTAATATAACATAATCTCATCTATTTTTCTGAATATGTGCTACAGTTTCATAAGGTTGCTTGTAAAAGGTTGCACTAAAAATCAAAATGGCAAATTGACCAACAAAATGTTAAATCATTAAAATTACCAAATGTGCCTAAAACTCTTGTCTTCTTTATCAGCCTATAAACAGGCAGAGGTGGATAGTAGTTACATTTCCTTGAATTAAAAAAAGTTAGTTTTATGTTTTAGTTTTGTTGTATTGTATGTTTTACTTTTACAGAAGAATACTAAAAAAGTATCGCTATATTTGAGTAAAATTTCTGGATGCTCCATCTATCATTAGTAACTCCATTAATAAAAACAAGCTTGTCAAATAAAAAGACCTATTGTTTATCTTTTTGTAAGACGTTTATTAGACAAGCTTCTTTGTTTTAATGTTATTTTCTATGTGTCGTTTGAGTAAATGTATGTTACTGGAAGAAATGTTCATTTGATACACTTTATAAATTGTATAAATGTCTATTTATACATTAGATACACTTTATAAATAGAAATGAAAAGGTTAATTTTCATTGCTAAGCTGCTGCTCATTTACTGTCGGAAAGCTATGTAAACGAAATGTTGTTTTGTATACATTCCGTGTATACAATATGACAATAAGGTTTGTCTAAATCTATTAGTCTTCTATACAAAAAACATAATTTGTATGACTTTTATAATAAAAATATATTTTCTTTTTAGAAAATATTTTCTTATCTTACATATTTATTTTGTAATTATGATTAAATTTTTTATTTCATTTTTTAAAAACACTAGCTTCTAAATATTTTATATTTCCTGTTTATTAGCTTGATTTTACCAACAGACATATGGGGCTCAGAGTTATTCAGATACTTTATGACCCAAAATTAATTCCAAAAAAATATGTTTTGTTTTTTTTTCCATTTCAATATTTTCTTTTTTGTTGTAGTTGTTTTTTTTACATTAATATCACTGACGATTCTTATATAGTCAGTGATATAAGAATCACTGACGATGTCTTTTCTTTTTCATTTCATTTGAAAGACCCACATCCCCCACTGGTGCAGCACCCGAGCTCAACTCCTGAAAAAACAAAACTTTAATTCCGCTTCCAAGAAACTTAGACACTGTTCTTCTCTCAACAAGCAAACCTAGACACCATCTTAGAGAATCAATAGCTGAAGAGAAAAGCAAGGTGTGTCCCTTGGAAGAACGCAACTTTACTGCTGTGGAGACCTAGCCTGGCCACTGAAAAATATGCCGTGTATACGCCAAATCCGTATGGTATAGAGCCAGTAGAGCTCGATGTCAAAGAAAGAACTATCAGGGTCAGCATAATCAGGTTAGAAACATTCAGATAACTACAGATGTGATGCAAAAAAACTCGCTCTGTTGTTGTATTGTATGAAACATGCTAAGCCGAGAATAGAAAATATGTCCTTTTCAAACAAATGACACTAAAGCTGTCCTTTGTTGAGGTCTTAAACTTAGATCAATTTCACTTAGGACATCAGAGAAGGCATCATTAAAACATTGCTCTGTTGCAGACATCATCATGCTGTTATGTTACCTAGTGACGAATTGTATGGGAATGCCTCCTGCGCCTTGATTAATCTTTCCAGATCTGACCGGATTCAACAGCCGGATTTTCTTAACATTTCATGTAAATCAGTCTGGCTCTGCCAGGCGAGAGAAGTGCATGCAGTGGTTGTCTCTATGGCCACTTTAGGTCATAGAGAAGGGAGCTAAAGGTAGAGGAGGAGACAGAGACAGCTCACAGTGTGCTATGGTGCTTTTTGAGAAGATTACATTTACTAAGGGGGTTTGACTGCCATATTAGGACAATTTATCAAGGAATCACTGCCACTTAAGACAAGAGGCATGTTTGACCACTTAAACCACCAGAGTTAAACTGAGCAACTACGGTGCTAAGTTCAACAGTTATGTAACATATCTCAGCTTTTCTATCCTAAACCTACCTATATAATTCTTATACCACACAAGAAAAAAAGGTTATGTCTAGGTATTTTGTCAAGTACAAGCATCAAGACCTCCCAATATTGTAATCACTGCAAGAGTGAGAACAAATGTCTCGTTCTTCCTGGAGTATCAACCTTGTAAATATCAATCTGAGGGAGTAAAGCAAGAGATGCAAAGTAGTAAACTTGAAAAGAACAATGTAATATAGGAAGCAAAAATATAAAAGTTGACTGAATTAAAAAAGGAAATTAAAACGTCTTAAGCAAATACAAGTAATTATAAGATAGAAGTTAATATATTATAAGTCAAATAGCCTTTAAAACTCATATTAAAACTTTTAAGTTTCACCCAACAAAGAAAAAAAAACACAAAGTACAAAAGTGAAGCTGTTTTCTTGTATGCTAAGTGTTTGTGGCAGAAGCTGCCTGGACTTGTCTCAAGCTGCACAATTTTAAACTTGCTATGCGGTGAAACCTTGTCTTAGTGGACTAAAAACAGAAAAAAGGAAACAAAAGTGACCTGTTTATCTACATTTCAGGAAAATCAATGTGATGGAGACAGTAAAAAGCCCTGCAGCATTCAGGCCATAATGGAGATGATCAACACACCCAATGTGACGTGAGCGTTGGTGCTTCATCTTTCCCAGGACTCACTTAGCAGACATGTCCATTTAGCATGCAGCACCCTCATCTCTACTGGTTGGATGGATATAAACAGAGGTGACACACTGACGTCCACCGAGCAGAAAGAGAGGTGAAGTGTGTCCCAGGCAGAAGTGCTTTAGGCCTGTAAGCAGGCAGAGCAGCTGGAGGGCAGACGGAGGAGAGACTGAGCTGGCTCAATGCTTTTTGACAGCTGGGATGTCCACAGTTTGACCGAAGTGTTTAGGAACGTCCTCCCAGATTAGCAGCAGGACAGACAGTTTGTGGTGATTGGTCAGAACATGCTTTGCTCTTTTACTGCCTCCTGGTTACTATGTTTATGTCCCAGGGACAACAACAAATTGTATTTACCACATTTCTTTAACTTTAACTTCTTTACAGCTTAGAGTTCCTCCATTGTAATAAAAAATGTTACAAACAACTTTTAATTGAACTTTGAGATCCCTTAACACTACAAGAAGCTTGTTTTCTACTGGAGGAGCAGTCCTGACAGTTTATTTTGCTGAAGTGAACCATTAAAAGTATTATTTTTGCAAATGCAAATACAACATTGATACAAATACTACCAAGTCTAACTTGGATATGTGAAATGTCAAATGTCTCTCAACTTAAATATTACAGTTTACAAGAAGTTATGCAAGAATAAGGTTAAAAAAAACAGGGATGGAATCTCAAAAATTTATGTCGATCTGCAGTGTGCATGACTGATAGTTGTCTACAGCTCCTGTAGAGTTGCATGGACCTGCTCATGTCTTCTTGGTTGCCAGGTTAGTTCATATTTCATCACATTCTCTCACTCAACTCATCAAATGTTGAAGCTTGGTGAAGCCGCCTGCTCATCAGATACTGACTCGACAGGAGTGCCCTCCTCTTTAAACTGCTGCGCCGGATGAATAACAGGTTACATACCATAGACCTAAGATGATCAAAGTTGCTGTAGATAGCTTTAGGAGTGAATGGTAAAATGTAAACTTGAGTGTGTTTAGGTTTTTGTAAGGGATAAGTTCGTGTTAATTTGATGGTTACAGTTCATGTGAAATTATTGCAAGTTGCCGTCACAACCTCTCATGCACCCTTCATGTCAAGAAATGAATAGAGGCATATCTCCATTTTGTCAGTACCTTATATACAGGGGGCTTGACCAAGCAGCATCATTTGACCCGTTGGATGTGAGACTGTATTGGATGCTTAAGTCCACATGATAGTAGTCCACCCAATGTTTCTAGAATTTCAGAGCTTAATGACCTAATACTGCTTTTAGGTTTTAAGACAAATGTATCCCTGACCTGCCTGTTGTGTTCCATGGTCTTCATGAAACCATTTCCCTAATGTTTTCTTTACAAAACAGCTGGGTTTACAGGGAGCTCAAAACATAAAAGTGGATGTTACAGACTACTTCTAAAGTAGGTTGGTTCCGGCAAATTTTAGGTAGAGGTATCAGAAAAAGCGAAACATCCTGCCCTCACCCTGCAGGTCGCCACCTCCAGCATTCCTCACTTGTGTTTTCTCTCCATTAGAACGCAGCGTGCTCGGCAGTTGGCTGGGCCACGTTGCAGGCTGTATTTAGAGCAGCCGAGCAACCCGGCACCCCCCTTTGTTCTGAGCTTGATGAGGAAGAAACCCTGCTAGGCAGTGACGAGTTTTCATCATCGGCATGCATCTCTGCCAAGCTGCTCGGCCCCGCGCAGAGACACCGCCGAGCAGGAGGCTGACTGACAGGAGAGAAAGAGGAAAAGATCTCAGTCCTTCATCGCTGTTCAACTCAAAAGGAAGAGGACTTCTGCAAGAAATGGCAACATCATTAAGGAAAGGGTCCATTTACTTCAGCACAAACAAAAACATGAATCCAGCAGAGATTTCAAACCGGGGTTTGGTATTATTCACTGTGTGAGTCAGAGAGAAGTTCTGTATTCTGATTTCAGAGCTTATGAGATTAAACAGTAGTGATAAAAGATGAATTTGAATTGTTATTATAATATAATAATATAGCTTATAATATAATTATAATCTATTTTGGAAAAAAAGAAACAATTGCTTTTAATAAACAGCATCTAATATATATTTTATGATATCATTATAATATAATCAAGTCTTGTTTTTTAAATTCCTTCAGTTTTAGATTATCTTTTGGTCATACTTTCTCCAAAATATTTCTAAAAAATATTAAAAAAAATATTTAAATAAAATGCCAAAGAGCCACAGGGCTGGATTAAAGAGGGATGCATTCAACAGAAACATTGCAGATTGAATCATTTACAGAGGTAATTGTAGATTTGCGTGCAAGTAACACTTATCTGCTCAGATATAGAGAATACATTTCGTCATATAGATTTCTTTTTCAGTAAATAAAGATAAAGCTGTCAGAAACCTAGTGCATGATATACTTATTTTATTCGTTCACGACCAAAGCAGTTTTGGGCACTTACTACAATTTATTTATTTTTTTGTTTTTCTTTTTCAGATTTATTTCATATACAATTTGTTGATGTTGCAGTTAAGGTTGTTCTGTTTCAAATGTGTAAAGAATATACATTTAATTTTAACTCGTCAGAAATCAAGGTCTTTTTTCACTCTGCAAAGGGATATATATACGTATATATATATATATCTAAATGGTAAATTAGTTTTTTATATATATATATATATATATATATATATAAAGATAGATATAGATATAGATATATATCTATATAGATATAGATAGATATATAAAAGCTGGAAAAAGCCAGAAAAAAATGTCCACCATGTTGGTCACTTTCACATAGATACAAGCTCAAAGATATCCTATGATTAGCTGTGAAAAGAGAAGTTCAGAAAAGAAGCGAAGCCTGCAACAATGGCACTCCCAGTTGATGTCAAACCTATGTTCTTTCCTCTTTTACATCGTTCTGCACCAACAAAGCAATTTGTTTCCCCGGAGTGTGCTAATTTCTAGATTTTACAGTGCCAGGTGTTACGGCTGCCAGTCATTACATGAAAATCAGCAAAACCTTAACCACGGTGCTTCATCCACGCTGTAAAATGCACCCAGCTCAATTCCCTCTGATTTGGGGAGAGGGAGGGAGGGAGGGAGGGAGGGAGGGAGGGAGGGAGGGAGGGAGGGGTGGCGAAGTGTCTGCTTTTACTTTAGTAAAAAGAAAAAAAAAACATTGACAGACAGCTCTACTGATTTTGCACCCTGATGAATGAGACAAAGATCTGCAACATTTGATGAGTTTGTTTCCCCTTGCGTCAAGTGTTAACCCTGCATCCCAGCAAGATTTACAGAAAGATCCATTAGAAAAGCAGAGAATGGAAAACAAAACATCATGGGTTCATCTCTGCTAGGCCAGCAGTTCCTTTTTTTAGTGGGCGAACAAACTCCGGCTTTGCATCAAACAACCATGCACATTCATATTGCAGTATGTTAATTCTTCACAAAAACAACAGCCTTTTCACATGCAATGTAAATATTAGATTTTCTCACAAGTGTTGCCATGAATTATTAAGTGTTTTCCAGAAACATGGTGGCATTTCTCTTAATTCTCTGGCATTATGTGATTAACTCAAAGATTTCTGCAATATAAATGTGCTCCGAGGATGTGTTGGGATATATTTAGAGCTGTTAATATGTGGCATTAATTATGCACATGTATGTAGAATTAATTAAATCAATCAGCAGCAGACGTAACTGAAGAAGAAGGCGGTAAAACGGGAGTGTGTGTAACTGCCAGGAGGGTTTTTTTTTTTTCTTTCTTGCTTTTCACGTTTTCAGTTGTCACTTTTTTTTTTTTAACACATTCTGATGTGATTTTGTGGCTTCCTAAGTTGGGCTTTAATTCCACAGGAAGAAAAGAATAAATTTAAAAGTTTCTTTTGATGATATTAAATTATTACACTGATTTGTTTTTGTTTTTTCTTTTGTTCCTTGGATTATTACCATACGATAAATCTGCGCCAAAACAAAGTAATTTATTTTAAGGACATCCATACTTGATAAATTATTTAAGGCTTCTGGGATTATCAGTATTTGTGTGTGGGTGTGTGTGTAAGGCACAAAGGAGTGGGGTTTAAACTTTTTCTGATTAAAGATCAACTGCGACGAGGGCTTTGACGCCCAAATAATTGGTGCCTGCTGTGGCGCCACTCGGCCTTTGTTGGCCTTGTTTAAACTGATCTTAATTATACATACAGAGTAAAGAAAAAGGCTACGGAATGATGAACATACAGCCAGCATTTGCTGCTACTTTGTTTTTAATTTAGCACAATGAACCTGAATTAATCAGATAATAAATTTTTGATAATTAAAATCAGCTCTTATTGTTATACTTAAGGCAAAGAAAGTTCTGGCACTTTTTTACTTTAGCTTAAGTATGTGCTCAGTCGTTAAAGTGACTAATTTGGTCAATCATTGCTGAAACTTCACATCTATCGTGTGAATAAAGTGACTAGGTGAAGTTAGAAATGGGTCTTCACCTCTTGCCAAGGTGAGGATGAAGGTGTGGGGGAGGGACAGGCACATTCAGTTCCTTCACATCTGGATGTTCTTCCTCTCCTCCGGTCGCCACGCCTTCTCTGTCACTGCCTGGCCACAGTGAGAGGCGGGCAAGGCGTAGGGAACAGGAAGCCACAAGGCAGAGAGGCAAGGTGTCAAAGCTGCCACAGAGAGCGGTAGAGGGAAGAAAATGTAAAGCTGGGTTCTAGTGTCCCAATTACTCCACGTAAACAGAGGAGGAAGTTTTGCCACATTTGGAGGCGCAGCTCTGCCTCCCACGTCTCCGTCGCCCAGCAAGAGCTTCTTCTCCTCTTCCTCCTCCACTCTGCTATCAGATTAGAGGCATTCAAACACGCCACAGCCCTGCTATCATAGCGCAAGGTGTCACTTCTGAAAGGCGGCGTCCCTGCTGAATTCGCTACCGTCGATGAAAGGTCGGCAAAACTCGGGTTCACACACGCCGCCCTGCTTCTTGTCACTCTGCTCTTGTCTTCATGTTTGTTTGAAGCTGACAGCTCTCAGCTCCTTCAAGGCCACAACGAGTGTCGTCTGATCGGGAGGAAAGCTGCACCGCTCGGGTTCCTCAGAGTGGGAAAGCTGAAGAATGTCTGTGCACAACTAAGGTCGATTTAACTTTTACTACACTGAAAGTCCAACTGAAACCCCTGATCTTAGCCCCATATTGCATTATTACTGTTAAAAGTGATCCTGTTATTTCATGCGTAAAAAAAAGAACAGACAGAGAGACCATAATACACTTGCATGATTACGTAAGCTCAAGAAGTTTTTTTTACTCTTCTCTCTAAAGGCTATGGCTTCCTTAGGTTTTAATGAAATATCTACATTGGAAGAAATCCAGTAAAAATAACTGAGGAAGTAACTTTCAGCCAAAGGGATTTCTAGACCTTGGTCTGCTTCTGCAATATTCACTCATTTTAAAGTCAGAACTGGCAATACAGTACATAGCCCAAGACCTACGTCTTTAAAATAGTGAGATATATATGTATGTATTGGAATATTTGCATAACCTCAAACAGGCCATTCTTGCTTTGGAACCATTTACTGTGTCTGAATTTAAACTATCTGAAAACAGAGGCAAAAAAATTAATGCAAAATGATGCAAAGATAAAGTGCCAGTTTTACCAAAGCCTCAGTTGCAGTTGTTTCAGCCAGGTTTGTCTCAACCAAAGATTTAGTGTGCATTATTTATTTTTTTATTTTATTTATTTTTTTTTTGCTAACGGCCAGACTGGCTTTGATAGTATTTCCCTTAGTTTATTAAGGCATAATCTGAAAATATGAAACACAACTGTATTAAAAAAACAAAGAAACGGAAATGCATCCTAAAGCTTTAGATTTATAAATCAATTTGTGGCCACTGCCATTTGATAAATTACCACAATCAAAAACTGTGTATTGACAGCTGAAGATCTTAATGGTGCTTTTACACACTGGTGGTGCAGTCGATCACTAACAAAGCTTGTTTTGTCCTTCACAGCTTCATACTCCAGATGTAAAGAGCTTTTGCTGCATAAATCTGTGTTTTAATTTCTTATTGTTCTCTAGTGACACTTGTGAGTTTGTGCTGCATCCTCCCTGCTTTCCTTTGTCAAATGTTTCTCTCCTTGTCTGCTTGTCTGAGCAGCTCAGATAATTTAAGAAACAAACTACCAGCATCAATCTGAGGAATTATTTCTCTGTTCTCTATTAAAACAGCCGGACTACGGATCCTCCCTTTTCATTTTCCCGCCTGTCTCCATCAATCCGCGTTCCACAGCTCATCCGTCAATCCTGATATTTTGCGTGTGCCTCAGAGTAACGCCAAAACACATTCACATACACTCCTTCCTTTTGAAGGAGTAAACCAAACCTGTAACCTTAACGCATTTCTAATGAGCCGCCGGTGAGATTCTGTAGATTAGTCATCTTACGACTTTCACCCACGTCAACCATGTATCATCTGCTCAGCACCATCAACGCCTCGGCAGGATCTCCAGGAATGAAAAAGCTCCTCTATTCCAAGTGATTAACTTGGTTTTGCTGATGTCATAAAAAATTTAAAATCAGTGTTTGTTTGGTTTTAGCTTCATAAAGAAACGCTCCGAAGGATTTAGGAGGAGCTCTCATCTTGTTTTAAGGAGGCAGTTCTTCAATTACTGTTTGACAGATGGCATTGTCTTTAGGTATGCTGTCATATGAATAAAGCTGGATGGTTTCATCTATTCAGCAGCGACAGACAGTTACACAAACTGGCTGGCAGGTGTTAAAAAGCGATCTGCAGAATCCAAGATCTTCCTATTTATTCATTAGCGGGGAGCGTCCAAGTACAAGTTCATTTGATTTTACATAAACGGCCATGGAATCGCTCCTGTTCTTGATTGCAGAGAAGAAAGTGCTTGTAGACAGGAAGTGTTTTTATTGCTGGTGAGAGGGTAATTTCTACCTTGCAGCAAAAAACAAAATACAAAAAGACCACTCCTTTTCACTGCCTCATCTTTCGCTTTAAAGTTCAGAGCTATTAGCCAATATTCAAACTAAATTACTCATCTGCACAATAAAACCAATGTTGGAGATGTTTTATTGCATCTTATTATTTTGGTTGTTTTTTCTGGTTTGAAGTTATGAATATTTTCTTTGGTTTATACTCATGAATTGGCTGGCGACTTAAAATCTGCCTCTCTCAGTGTTTCTGAACATATTTGTTTTTTTTATCTTTAAGGAACTACAAAAAGGAAATATTCCCCCTGAAAACAAAGTATCAGATTTTTATTATTCTTTTTTTATTATTTAATTTAAAATTAATATAAAGCATGAGAATGAAATACCTTATTGAAAGGAATTATGACAGAGGACCTAAATGTCCTGGAAAGAAGCTACAATATAATGATAACAAAATTTTCAAAATGAATTTTCTATTTAAAAGCTTGTTTTAATTTGCCTCATCATATTCCTGTCATTATCACTTTTAAAACTTTTGTTCTAGGTGTTGGTTTATTTATTTCCTTAGAATTTGTTTTCTTTCATCATTTTCCAGGACCAGACATGTGTGGATAACTAAAGATGGAAAACTAAAATATTAAAAATGTATTGACCATTTCAGGTGCTTTAGGATAAAAAGCAAACCTTTCTAAAATTAAATGGAAACAAAACTCCTGGTCATGGTTTCGTTTCTCATAAAGCATCACTGAATTAGCTACATTTTAAAGCCTCTCCTATTTTTCAGTTAATTTGCAATGTTTCTACAGCTTGGAAGAACCTGCATTTCATTCATTCAACCTTTTAGAGATATAGTTTCATACACTGGTTTAATGTGGGGAGATTTTGGAGCATTTCTTCCTGATGTGTTTCTTATTCCTGTCCGTCTTTAGCAAACTCTCTGTTCTGTCATGAACAGTAATTTGTCTCCCAGATTTGATTCTTAAACTGAAGGATGGTTATATTTACCATTGACGATTTGGGTTTTTAAGACGTTTGATCCTCAAGAGGTTCAGCCACGAACTCTTAGCCATCAAGAACATTTAGTGCCCTACGCTAGCTACTTACTCTAAGTGAATGTGGCTATATCCCAACACATTTTTGAAAATCTGCTTTACTATGACGGCAATCATGATGCTATTTCTTGCATTCTTAGTGACACTGTAATGCTTCTTGTTTCCCGCGGTATTCCATATACAATCATGGTTTCATCATAACCTGCCATATTCTCGCATAAGGTGTTTGAAATGTCAAGATGCAAGAATGAACAAGAGCAGGGGTGAGTAACTTGTGGCTTGGGAATCTCACGTAATTAATAAAATTTTTATACTGGCTTTTAAATCATTATTGCCAAATAATTAGCAATGTTTGTAAATAACTAGGTACTGCTAAATGCTACCACAGCAGTTTCTTGAACTGTTTTCATGCAATATCTACATAAAATGTTCTAATTTTCACAAAACAAGGAAAATAAAGGTAAAATTAATATTCTTTTTGTCCTTCAATATGTCATTCAGTTAAAAACATCACTTTCCCCCCGGAAAAAAAACAATCAGTAAAAAGCATGCATTTGCTTATTGCACAGCCTGTTCTAAAACATGGAGAAAAAAAAAAAAGAGAGAGAAAAAAAACAGTTTTGTATTTAATTTACCCATAAAACCATTTTATTACACATTTACATGTAGGTACTTTTAACTTGAAAAGTCATTTTATAAGAGGTGTAAATGTTTTGTGGCTCTAAATGAATCTGTTAAAATGGCTCTTTAAATTGCTAAGGATGCTGAACCCTCCGCAAAAGGACCACACAGCTCTGGACTTGTAGTCTGGAGTCGAAGACTGCAGGAAAAATCCATCTTACTTCACTAGTGAAAGTGGGTTCCACATTGCTGATACACCAGCTGGAAGCTGGCTCCAGTACCACTATTTTAAATGACACTCCTAAGGAAATGTTGCTTTTCTACCCTAACCCCCAACCCCTAAACCTCTATGATATTGTTGCAGTATTCATGTAGTGTGTAGGGGTTAAAGATTGATAAATGTAATCTTTTTTAGATAGTAGAATTTCTGTTTCTTTTGTGTGAGGCAGTTATTTCATTGTTTATTTATCTCCTGCTATAAATGAAGAAATTTCAATTTTGAATTAATTTTGCTTCTTTGGATGGGATTCGTATTCAATTATAAATCCGTCTAAATTAAAACAACTGTTGGCCCTTTTTACCACAACATTTCAGAGGCACTAATTTAAACTCTCAAGATTAAATCAGCTTTTTATTTATCCTCCTGAGCCGTCAAATCAAGAAGCACTGTCGTCCCCTACAGTAGTAGCAGGAGAGTTGAGATGAGAACTTTCTAGTATGATGCTTTAGAAAAGTTCTGCTCAGAGAAATCCTTTTTTTTTTTTGCTAGTAAAATCCTGCAGTGTTTGCTAAGCTTATTTTAGTAACACCTGGAATCCTCATTTGGTTTTAAAATAAGTCAAAATAAATTATCTCATATTTCAAATACATACTTTAGGAAAGTTATAGGATAAATTCTCCTATTTTTATCCATGTTTCCCTCTGTCCACACAATCTGAAACATGCCTTCCAGTGGACCCAGTGACCTCTTAAGTAAGGTTTGGCCACGTTTCACATGCAGCAGATCACTAGCTGCTCCATATAAACTGACACACCTCCCTTAATTTGATTGGCATATTCTATTTGTTACCATGCAGCCAAGGATTTCTGTGTTATTTCCTTTCAGATTGGCCAATAGGAATAAAGAGAAGAGGCCCCCCATTGCTGTTAATGCTGATCTCACCAGAGTAGGTTGAATACCCAAAAGACTTCAGGAGACAATTTAAGAGGAAATTTTCTATTTTGTGGACCCCCTCTGTTTACTTTGAACACTAATTTGTTTGGTTCAAGGATGAAAGCGAGTGCTTTAGATAAATCTCTGGACAGGAGACAGATGCCTTTGTAGATATATACTGTATACCACTTTGCCAGATTTTTATTATAGTTGTTGAGATTTAGATTGATGCTTTTTTTCTCAGATGCAACCATTGTTGTATTTAATTTATTTTTTAAATAATAAATGCACATTAAAATTAATATTGTTCACTCTATAGAAAAACTGACAGTAACAATAAAAGGAATAAAAATATATATATTTTTTTCTGTAAATACCCCCGCAACGCTGCTTCTCACAGTACCTGCGTATCATCTCATGAATCTTTTCTACCATCCACATCAGGGAAGCCGAGCTGTGACAAGCGGGATTAGTCTAATCACTCTTTCACACCGGAGATCCTGAGCCTGCCGTGACCTTATATCTCAGATATATTTACAGATTCTCCTTCGGTGAATCATTCAATGATAAACGAGACACTCGGTTTTAGATTACATCATCTCACTTATTAAGTGAGTGACTTCAATTTTTCAAATTACATCTACAAATGATTTAATAGAAAAAATATGAATGATGCTCAATGGAATTAATAATTACATAAACAGCATTATATGTGTCATTATTGATGTTTGTAATATGTTAGTATGGGTCATTTTAATGTAAGTCTCTCAGATGTGTTAATAGGTTTTTTTATGTGCATTTTTTTATATGAATGACAACTTATGTGTATCTGGTTAATAATTATTTGATGTTATAGATAAATTTGTTTCAAATTTTGCAGCAATTAATTTGTGCCATTTTCTATGTTTTTTTTATACAAAAAGTAATTCATTAAAATGCATTGAGCTTTAACTTAATTAGTATTTTTCTTTCTTCAGCATTTTAAGTCATAATAGATTTTTGTCAACAAGTTAAACCCACTTAAGAAATAAAACACATTTTTATTGAGTAAGTAATTAGAATACTGTTTAGTTCTGTTCATTTCTTTTACTCAAAATTTCCTGTGGACAAAGTTTTGCCATATTTTCAAGCTTAAAATCTGCTTATGGAAAACAGAAAAAACAATAAATAAATGTGAAAACACTGGTGAGCTTGTGCGTTTCCACCAACATTTAACCCCACTTTGGAAACAAAAGATGTTTAGGGGGATGAGGGACAGGTGGGGGAAGTAAGGGGGAGGATGGCAAAATGCAGGTCCATCAAACTCAAATCAAAAGCATTTACACCCTTCCTTTCTTCACCTCCTCCTTTTTCCTCCCTACTGCATTCTAATCAACACTCGATGCTTGTAATTTTTGAAATGTAATTCTGCCCTCCACTGGTATGAAGAAGGTGCACACCCGTCTTCTCCTCTACCAGAAAAAATAACTAGATAAAAACTGTGTATGTGTGTAAAATCAAGTGTGTGTTTGGGGACAACAAGTTATAGAACCAGGTGATTTGTAATTCTGATCTATCTAAAAATACAATTATCCTGCTGAGTTTTTTATTATTAAACATAATTAGCTTGCTTTAATTTAGCTGTGATTCAGCGGCATAATAAGCATTTATGTTACACTCAAATTAAATGGAGTCACTGAATATTTTGCATGTTAGGAAATCAACCTAATGCAACACTGTCAGAGGGAAGCTTCACAGTAATAATCCTCTAAAACAGAAGCGTAAAAAAAGTAAAAAGCGGAAATGCAAGTGGAATGTTACACTGTATACAGGTAAGTCTGGTCCTCCAGAGATGCTGATTCTTCTCTTATACTCCTTTCTAAATCATCTATCCACTTCATGTGATGGTGTGTGTGTGTGTGTGTGTGTGTGTGTGTGTGTGTGTGTGTGTGTGTGTGTGTGTGTGTGTGTGTGTACTCTGGGTATATATATATATATATATATATATATATATATATATATATATATATATATATATATATATATATATATATATATATATATGTGTATGTATATATGCTGTGGGGACAAATGCCTGGTCCCGCGGGGTACAATTGCTGTTTTAGGGTTAGGTGTTAGGACTAAGGTGTGTATTGAGTGTTTAGGTAAGGGTTAGTTATGTACCCCTAATGGTAAGGAAAGTCAAGAAAAACGGGGTTGAGCGGGTGTGTTTTCTTTTCTTCAACCTTTTTTCCGATTTCATCATCAAATGAGGACTCCTTGTCTCCAAAAATGACTCCTTTCCTTGTCATTTTTGGTTTAGGGTTAGAGTTATTGTCGGGGTTAAGAAAAGACAGGGTTTTAACTGAAAATCAATAAAATCTAACACATAATCCTCAGTGTACAGTAGTAGCCATTCAATATGTCCCTAATTCCTTGATGGGCCCTTTGCTGGTCCCCTACAGTTCCTTTATAAACATCAATCTTTGTATTAAAATATTCTTTCTGTCATGGTTTGTCGACATTAAGAACTAAAGAGAAGCGCCATCTCCTGGTAAGACCCTGTAATTCAGTGAAACGGTGGAGTCAGAGTAAAAAATTATGCACGCCCAGGTGAAGGATGGGGTCACTCCAGTGGCTGGAAGTTGGATGGGATTATTGATGGTAGTAAGTGGGCTGCCATTCAGCGGGTGTCGAGTTTGGTCTATTACGACCGTTTACACACCATGCTAGGACTGTTCCTAGCCTCCTTGACATGATCTACAGTACTACAGCTCTCTAGAGGTAAACAAGCAAATCAAACATAGCAGTTTGGCTATAATTGTGATATTTCGTTGTTTGCAGAAAGTCAGGTCAAGAGGCAGCCTTTGGTGAATTTACTTGACAGAGTCAGCTTTTGGGACAAATGATAGTCTAATCAGGGCTTACAGATGCAGGAAACATAGATAGACGTTGAGGTTCATCACACTGCTAAGCAGAATCATCAATTGAAATTGTGTGGCACGGTAGGGAAGCTAGTACTTTTATGAATGTCTGAAATTTCCTGATTAAGGAGGCTGACTGTAAGGAGATGATGCAGTCTGCTCATGCGCTCTTTGTTATCTGCGAACTGAGCCAGAACTAAACCACACTGAACCATACTGTTGAACTAGTACCAGTGTAGCATGGTTTGGTTGTGCCTGGCACAGTCCAGCTCAATTTTGCATGCCATTTACACTCAACAGTTCTCTCGATTACCATGCTCAGAAAGATCACGGCATGGTTTCAAAAAGGTAGTGTAAATAGGGCTTATGTCCTCATCTTTGATAGGGGTTGCAGCAAGAAGGGTATGTGGTTCAACAACTCTGCCCAGTCTGTGTGCAAATTGTAATGAGTGGCTGTGGCATCCAATGAAGGAAGTAAGCCAGAAGTACTCATAATGTAAGACAAGATGTGATAAGTCTACAGATCATTAGAAAATGAATACAATACAAACATTGCATTCAGCATATTACTTAATATGACAAAGGATTATATTAACTTCCTTTGGTTTCCTGACATTACTTAAACAGGATGTTCTTCTTAAATCTACCAACATTTCCAACTATGAGATTGCATACAGTAAAACTAATTGTTAGAAGAACCAAATGCGATTGAGGGTGGAGGCTCATTTCAAGTGGAGTTTACCTGACCCTACTAAAAGAGACATAAAGTGGTCTGTATCTCTATCTGGATAAACATTGCTTTAAGTATGCGTTCTTTCTAATCTAACACAGCTATAATGGCCCGTCCGTTGAGAAACAGCTGCCCAGCCCACTCACTCCAGCTGTCTGGGGTTCAGTTGGAAGAATCCGCCTCTTCAACAACTATGTGAATTCTAAAAGTTTTATGCTTAATCTAGTCTCTTAATCATCTCATGCAGGTCATGTTTTGTCATGAAGATGTCTGAGGGAGTAGTTGCTGTGCGGTGGCTCTGATAGTTTGTGATGTTAATACTAAACTACATCATGATCCCTTCGTGTAGTTCAACTTCTGTATTTTCAGGAATGAAAATATGTGTATTCCCTTTAAAAAGAAAAATAAATCCTGCAATGATTTTTATTCATGTATCCATTTTCCGTCACACTATCCCAAGCAGGGTCACGAGGGGTGCTGGTGCCTATCTCCAGCTGTCTACGGGTGAAAGGCGGGGTACACCCTATACAGGTCGCCAGTCCACCGCAGGGCTGCAATGATTTTTATATTGTAGGAATTGTCTCGATATTTTTTGAAATTTTAGATTTCCTGATTTATCATAAACCTCCTATTTTATTTATTTTTTTATCTTACTGGGGTGCTAGTATGTTAAACTGACATTGATTTGTCTTATTGGCTTGTTATAAGAGCTATTCAGAAATAAGTCATCAGTCCAAAGGGATTTTTTTAATTTTTTTTTTTTTTTTTTGGATACCTTATTGTTGTACAACTTTAATATATTTATTGCCCTCTCTGGTAGGGGTGGTAAATATCTTATTTAATCAGATATTATTCAAACTGTCATATATTGTTTATGAATACACACCGTACTGGCTGTGTGTTAGAACAGCAAATTAATATGTGAATCAAGATCAAATCATGGTCAAACAGATTATTCTGCACTTACATTAAATAAATTCAAAACAATTTCCAAATATAATAGTTTATTAACAAAAATCACTCAGCTACAAGTCAAATATATTTCAGCTAAAAACGTGACTAAAAACTAATGAAACTCAGCTAACTAAACTACTATGTACAAAGAGGAAGGAAAAATATGGTTGAAAACAATGTTACAGTGTAGCATGGATTTTGTGTTTGTGAACCAAAGTTTATCTTGAGAAATTTGGGATGTGATCAAATGAGCTTTTCACAAATTTAGAGCGATTGGAATAATTTCAAACCAATTCATAATACAAAACTATGAGGTGAATAAAACATTATTTGGCTAAATAATTTTTAATTAAATGATTTGCTTAATCAGGAACCAATAACCTTTAGTTAAATGATTATTGACCCTCTTTGAGTGAGCAAACAGCGAACAGAAAGGATGATTCTCTTAAATTACTTTTGGTCATAATTTGGTAATCGAAATGTAATGAGCATAAGATAAAACACATAAACACATTTTATCAGTTTAAACCCTAAGTGAAAAGAAAACAGCTCAAAACGTATTACTGGTTCATTGCGTACCATGTGATCCATCGTGCCAGCATTAACTTTACTTATCAGTTAACACATGAAATGATCAAAATCATCAAAAGACATATTGTTTAACAAGAATTTCTCTCTAACTGTGGCAAACCTTATACCTCCGCCCAGACATGGGCAATGTGGAGTCAACAAGTTATCTCCATGTCATGTATTTAATCTACCCAGCCAATTAACCAGGTGAGTCCAACCTGCACAGGTTAATTCACGGTGAAGATTGGACTCACCTGCGTCAGTGGCTGGGTAGAACAAATACATGACATGGAGATGACTTGTTGACTCCACATTGCCCATGTCTGCCTCCGCCCATGTCCGTTTTGGAAAGTTTCAGTTTACTCCAGCAGTTTGCAGCTTAGCGTGAAAGGCTCACAGCAAGGGAAATACTTCCTTAGGAAGCTTTCACATCCAGCCTGGCTTTGTAACTTCTGAAACTCAGAGAAAAAATTTGCAAATGGTCTGTTTTGCACCGAGTTGGTTCTGAAATGTAAAACTTGACTTAGCCTTGGTCATTCTGGAGATGTGAGCCTGGCACCATGATGGTGTCCCTCTTTCAATATGAACCCCCAGACAGCTTCACAGAAATAGATCCTATGTGTTGTGGTGTTTTACTGTTCTCAAACTCTATGGGGGGCCAAGGTGTCTTGTAAAGTCAGTTGGGGGAAGGTTTGCAGAAGCTTTGATAGGCCAGCAGCACTGTGGCGTAGAACAGCACCCTCTACTCCAGTTGACATCTTAAGATGAAACATTGAAAATTGGTTCTCAATGTGCCAACTTATTATCATGGTTTGTGTCCCAACAGTATAAATCACATACAACTGTTTTGTAAACCTAAAACATGTCAGCACAATATTAAGATTGAATTATCAGCAAGTGCCAAGAGCAATTATTAATACCATCCATCCATCGTCTTCAACTTAGGCCTCTGCCTATCTCTGGGAGTCTATGTGCGAGAGGCGGGGTACATCCTGGAAAGGTTGCAAGTCTGTCACAGAATTCTTAATACTCTGTCTATCCTAGTGAAATGACTCAACAAGCAACCAGCATTTAATTGCCTCAGTTCTAATTGGCATACTATGGGAGCATTAGAACCAGGT
Organism: Cyprinodon tularosa; assembly: GCF_016077235.1. Classification (NCBI taxonomy): domain Eukaryota; kingdom Metazoa; phylum Chordata; class Actinopteri; order Cyprinodontiformes; family Cyprinodontidae; genus Cyprinodon; species Cyprinodon tularosa. Next base: position 202,859 of record NW_024038992.1, on the reverse strand, counting down.
TCACCTGCTAATTTACATGATAACATTGTCGCAACGTACAGACGTCAACACACCACATGAGCCACATCTGATTTAATAAGCCTAAACTAACTCTGTTTACATTTGCTAAAAATGACGCAGCACTGGTAATAGAGACTCGGATAGATCATAGAGCAAAACAATTAAGAATGCTTGCTACACCCTGGCTTCATTACATGTTACTCTCCATTGTTTACTTTCCTGATTTATGTCAAACTGATGATACTATCAAAGCTAACCCGGCGCAATGCTGTCAGCAGGCACGCAACTGGAGGGGGGCAGAGCGCATATGCAGTTTGCCAGGTAGCAGTTAGACCCAGCTTTTCTTGCCAATTGAAAGGGAGCCAAATGCTGATTGTTGGCAGGTCATGTTTAAAAAATGCACATTAACCTGATATTTTCAGTGTGAAAGAGGCTTTAGTATTTTTTAAAATCTAAACTAATCATTTGGGACACCATCTGATTATCTGATATTAACAGTCATAGAACTCTTTGCCTAAGTCCATTAGTTATTATTCTGTGACTTCCCGCCCTGTGAGATATAGTGTTATAGAACATTGAAGTTGAAGCTTTGAATTTCTGCAATAGTGTTCTAAAACACCAAGCACTGCAAAAATGCAGAATTAGTAACAAAGACAAATTAGTTATAAGTTACTCTCAACTTAACTATAAAATACAATTATCAGAAGATTATTTAAAATAAAAAACTCTAAAATATATATATATATATATATATATATATATATATATATATATATATATATATAAAGAAGCAAAAGGTTGATGACTTGGACCTGTCATGGAGCCCAAGATGCAGCTTCCAGTCATGTATAGTTGATGATTAGTGCACAAGTTGGCACTACTATAATGGACTGGTTCACTTGTTTGTCTTGGGCCTATCTGAGATCACCACAGTGGCAAGCCAATGAAATAACAAAGTAGAATAGAGATTAAACAGTGTGCACAATTGAATTTTACAGTTAAAGCAGTAAAATATTTCTGGTGCCTTTGTAAGAAGCATTTTAATTCTTTGTTCCTCTTTTAGGTATCCTGCTGGACATGAGTACAGCTTTCTATTCACTGTAGGCTGTTGATACTGATTAGTTTGTAGTGTTGCATGTGTATAGCTTTCTTATTGCTGTGTTTAAGAATGTTTTTATACTGGAATCTGCAGGTACTTTTGGTGACAGACAATTGCCAATTGTTTGTTAATGGGTACTCATGCTTTGTTCTGGCCCAATAAAGCACCATCACCAGCCCTCACAACCTTCCTGGAGGAGAAAAAGATGGATGACCAGCAACTTCATACAGCTTAATAGTGAGAAAACTGTAGCCATTCTCAATGACACTTCACATAAAAAAAACAAAAATCTCCTTTTGTGGTTAGTTATGCCCCTTCCTCCTTCAGTTACCAACCAGGGGGTCAAATTTGAACCCACCTATCATTTGATAATCAGTTCCAACAATTCTCTAAAACAACTGTTTTAATCTAAGGAATCTGGCCAAACTTCCCTCTCCCTCTATCTGGCTGATGCTGAAAATATGGTCCATGCCTTGGTCTCCTCCAAGCTGGACTACTGTGATGCGTCGCCTGTCAGGTTCCCTGACAGAAGACTCCAGAGCATCCAGGCTATCCAGAATTGGCCCTGCCTGGATCCAGACGAGGAGTACTAAAAATGTTCATATCACTCCTAATCACTCCCTTCACTGGCTTCCTGTTACTATCAGAATTGAAGACAAATCTTCACTTCTCCTCACATTTGAATCAGTTCATGGCAACGCAGTAGTATATCTTTTAGAACTACGCCATCTGCGGATAGGTAGCAGAAACATCTCCACCAATGCCCATCTCCTCAGTACCCCCAGAACACAGCTGAGGATAATGTAAGACAGAGCTTCTCAGGCTGCCGCTTCATGGATGTGAAATGTCTACCCAGCCTACCTGAGAGCTTTCCAATCTGTTAAACCCAAAAAACAAAAAAACATAGTCATATAAGCTTATTATTAGGCTCTCGATAGAGGTTTTCCTGTGTGTCACCACCTTTCAAGGGTGTGACGGGGCCTTTAGCCCAGATATATGGGCCAAGCCCACCTCTGAAGCTGTGACGGGGGGAAAATGACAGGTCCCTATGGAAAGTTCTTTTTTTGGGGTGGGGTTAGGTTTAAGACTAAGGTGTGAATTGAGCTTAGGTTAGGGTTAGGTATGTGTTGATAATGGTAAGGGTCTGTTTTTTTTTTTGGTATATTTGTCATGATCTGGCCTGTTTGCTCTCCCTTAATTAGTAATCCCTTTCACCTGTCGTTTTCCCTCTCTGCCTCAATTACAATTTATTCCTCTCACCTGTTTCCTCTGGTTTATATTCAGTTCAGCCTGAGCATTCAGGGCCAGATCATTGCTTGTCTTTCTGTTAGCCTGTCTGTTAGTTTTGTTCCTTGGTTCGTGTCCTGGATCCTAGCAGCCAGTGGAAATAGGATTTTTGTGTTTGTCTCGTCTCCTGATCGTCCACTGTTCCTCCCCCGCGGAGTCCTCTGAGTTTTTGGCTCATTATGGGGGGAGGTTCAGTTTTTATCCAGTAAGCCTGGCTCCAGGGAGGAGACCAGTTTAAAGTCCTGCTTCAAGTTCCGGTTCCTACGTCCTGTCTCGGCTACCCTCTTCCACTGAGCCCGCCTGTCTGCACCTGATCCTGTCTGCTCCTGTGCGTGACCACCTGGTCATGCTTCTGGTCCCAGTCAGACTCTGAACCCTCCTGGAAGCCTGTGGATGCCTGGAAGTCTGGATCCTGCCACCTGTTTCGGTTCCTGCCTGATCTGGATCCTGCCTGTTCTGTCTGTTCCTGTCTGTTCTGGATCCCTCACCAGGATCGGCTTCCAGCATGACCTCTGGGACTGCAGCACTGGGGACATTCGTGGTCTGGACTGTTAAACCAGGTAAGTGACCAACACAGATAATCTTCTATCAGTTGATCGCGGTCACTTACCTGTCTGAGATTGGGCAGTGCCCCGCCCCCCCCGGCTGCAGTGTCTGTGAGCCACAGCTCCGCTTTTGTTTTGTTTTATTTATTAAACGTTTGAACTTTCCTACTGACTGTCTCTCCTTGAATACTGGGTCCATCTGTCCTTGTTTCCTGACAATATTTACTATTACTTTTTCAAGGATCAATGGGCCTTGTGGGGACAAGGGGCTGGTCCTAATGTGATGGACCCCCTTTTTTAAAATTAGGTAGTCAATTTAGAGGTATGGTGTGAATACACAGATTAGGGTTAGGGACAGTAAGGGGTAGGGTTAGGATAAATGGCAGGGTCAATGATAAATACAATACTTCAAGAGCATGTAAGTCAATTTAAAATCTTAATTTACGTAGTTATACAACACAATACAAACGTGTGTGTGTTCCTTTATTTGATATGTTGTCGGACCCCTTTTCTGGAAAAATAGCACATTGTGAACACCAGCTACTCCTGATTCCTGGATAATTTGAAGGGAATTGCTGAATTTGGGGTCAGAGGTCACCATGTCTAATTGTAGCATCATTATTCTGACCAATTTCTCTTTGCTCTTTCTACTCCATAATCATAAATACGTCATAAATCTACATTTGTGCTGCAATATCCTTTAGGTTCTCTCAGTCTCTCCTCTTAATAGAAGATAAATCTGGAACTGCATTGCTGCTTTGCTCTGATACCTGCCTGGGGTATTAAATGTGTTTGGCTATTATTACCAAACACTTTTAAAAAATGTTTGTTTTGCAATTTAAGGAGTTTCTTTCATAAAAAACTTGCAATCTGTGTTTGATCCCATAGATTTTGTTACTGCTCAGAGCTTTTATGATTATTTGTACTGATCCACAAGTTGAAGCCACAAAATAAATTCTGTTGCCATTAAACTTTTTCTACTTGAACCCCTATTTATTCGGTCTGCTCTCTTTTCTTAAAACATCCGTCAGTCGTACCACACTGCATCCAAGACTGTCCCAGTATTGGAACCCTGTAAGAAAACATCCATGTCAGTCTTACCACCATTTCTGTGAACTGGTGAAATGATTTTAAACATCTATAAAAAAAAAATTATAATTAAATAAACAAAAAAGAAGTACTCAAATATGTCTGTTCATTCTGAAAACTCAGTCAGAGTAGCATTAGCCTATTTTCCTTTTTTCCCAGGATCTGCATCACGCTTCTGAAAGACAATCTTTCCTTCTGTCAGCTGAAAAGTTCAAACCTCTCTAATGTGGTATCTTAAAAAGGTGAAACAGGACAGGGTCAAAACAGACAAAGGCAAGAAAGTGACACATTTCTCATTGTGCAAAGGCCCCCAGCTGCTGACTTTCTGCTCAGCCAAGCACTCCTGCTCCTCTTCCTCAGAGCTTGTCTCATTTTTTGTTTGCTCTGAAGTTTGACTTATAGACGATCAAAAATCCAAAATAGATGAGAAGTTCAGGGGGAGGGTAGCAGGTACAGATGAAAAAAATCCCAAAGTGTTTCAAGCTATTGCTGAAACAATCCAATTACCATGCCTATCAAACTTAGCTTCACAGGTTATGGCTTCTAATTGCCTGACAAAAATTGACACTTCAGTCGCAGCAGTGTAATATAATAGGGGGCCAAATTAAATTTGATCGAGGGGCAGAAAACGATGCTATCACTCAGCAGTGCGGAAAAGGGAAGATCAACTAGCATGATATAATGGATCAAAACTGAAAATGATTCATTAATCGTGTTGGGTTTTCCAATAATGGAAATGACACAGTTCAGACATCTTCCTAAAAACACTATTAATTAAAGGGATGATAGATCTAACAAGGCGTGGAGCCCGAAGAAATCATTGCACCTCTTTCATCCCTGTCAACTTCTCACTTCTCTCCCTCTTATTTGCTTTTTATCTTTCTCTGTTTATTCCTTTGATCTTTTTGACTCTTCTACACTCTGTGCTTCATTCTTCTCCAAATTTATACGATCAACCTGACACATTATTGCTGAATAGAAGATCAATAATACCGTATCTGTTGGACACAGTTATTACAGTCCTTTTTCTGGTTTATCATTACTATGCCAATGAAATTAAAGTTGCAATGTGTAATTTTCAGCGACATCTAATGGTCAGACAGCAGACTAAAGCGACATGAGCCACTTCAATTTAGTCCTAGGAGTGTTTCGTATCTTACCTCAGTTACAGACACTTACATGCTGATGCCTTCCCTTATTCCGCTCAACCACTCACTATAGCCACAGCGCCTCAGATGCTCAGCGGCCCTCTGTCCATCTCAAGCAGTTAGCATCTAGATGCCGGCCTTGGCCTGCCGCCGTCTCTTCTCGCCCCAGCTGGCTCCTTTAGTGTCATGCCATCCTCCTCACAGTAAGTCACAGCGACTCTACCCTATCTGACCTTCCACCCTTCTGCTTCGATCATCCTTGGTTCACCTCTAGTTTGCCCGGGCCAGCTGTAGCCTCATCCAGGTCATCAGCGCTGTTCCCCGTCAGGCCTCTCTGAGCTACTGCTGTGCCCCTAAGCTCTCTCCCTCAGCTAGAAGTGGCAAGCTGCCGCTGGTTGCTTAGCCACAGAGGCCAGCATAGCTGGTCGACTCCAGGTTATGGTGCTCTCTCCCAGGGTTCTCACAGTGATTCCCTGCTGCTTCTGCCTGAGCTCAGAAATGCCGTCTCACTTTGCCTCTGTTGTCAGTTAATTCGTCCTCCTCTGACTGAAAAAAATATGGACCGAGGGCAGGAGAAAGATGCACACCCACTCAAAAAAGTACCCAAAATTCATAACAACCAGTGCTTGGAACCTGTCGTATTCATAATATCTTGGTGGTGCTCGTCATGTTTGGTGTAAGTCTAGTTTACATTGAGCGTTCTATAAATAGTATGTTATTAGTCTGTGTAGGACTGTATATATATGCCTATCTTGCCACAGTCCCATTGAAGAGTTATGGCAATCTTTATTCTCTATTCTAGTTGCCATTTTAAGTTAATGGTACCAAAGTTTAACTTGTCTTAATTATGCATATGACACAGCCATTATTCTCCATTAGGCAGGACTGGTTTTGTCCAAACCCCTAAATTAAAGAGCTACTGGATGTCAGATAACAAAACTTACTCCTTCTAATTGGAAAATAAATACCAGATTGTCCCTTTTTGGACTTACATTCAATGCAAAGCTGTCACCTGATGCCTGTTTGGTGCCTAACGTTTTGGCTTATTTTGTTTTTTGGAAGAGTTGTTGATATTACCACTCTTCTGTAATTTCTAAATAAAAAGGAAGAAATTCTATAAGTGCACTAAATCTTTAAAATTATATAAGATAATATACTGTAAGCTCAAATGAAAAGGGTGTTTTGAAGATATTACAGAGCTGCTGGTGAGATATTTTAATTGGAACTTCTGCTAAACCCTTTTAAGATTTTTAAATGTCAATCACAAATTACACATATTTGTTTGGTTTCTTTAACTAGAAGGCCTGAGTAAAGCCACTTCACTTAACAAAGAATAGAAAAAAAAAAAAAAAACTTAATTAGCTTTTGCAGCACATTTGCTTCTCCAGCCTAAATCTACAGTAACATAAAAACTATTTTCTTTTGAGCCTTTTGATAAATAATAGGGACCTTTCTGTCATGTTTGTGTGATCTGTTGATGGTTGGGGTGAAATTATTCCTAAAATGTTTTAGGCCTATGTGTAGTGACTCAGCTTTGTGGCCTTCTTGAGATCACATCACCCACTGTGAACAGTTGTACCCATGTTGTTTGAGATAAACATTCTTTATGCAAAACCAAAGAGCTAAAATGTCATTGACTGGCCAAACATGTTTTTATTCAGGTTTTACAGTTTTCTTTTTTTTTCCGCTTAGCTCTGATCATTGATGTCATGAGATGATTTAGGTAAAAGAAAAAACATTGGTTTATGGATGGTTTAATTATCATCACTTGTGTAACTGACGAATTCAGAAGGACTTTAGAAATGAGACATCAAAAACTTTTTCCAGAAAATAAAAATTTGCCACTGTGGCACCAGTCCCACAGTGCTTTGCGTTGCTCAATCAGTAGTAGCAGAGGGCTTATACTCCTAGAATCACTGGTAGTAGTTAACCGTAGCTAGCTCAACTTTGCAGTCATGGCGTTTGACTCAGATACCCGTGTACGGTTTGTTGGAGGAGCTTAAACTAAGACTAAATTAAAAAAGCTGATGAAATTAACACTTGTTTATAGTTTACTAACAGTGTGAATTTCACCTAAATAATGTGCCTCTGAGCTATACAGCACCCTCTGCTCTTCATACCCTATGTGACTGGCTGAAAGCTGGCTTACCTTTATCAAGTGGCCTGTGCTTCACCTCGTCACCCATGCACACACATTCTTGAATGCACACACATTCAATGAATGTCCAAAAGTACAACTGCAGAGTTTATTTAATCTGCTTTCCCCCACTGTTAATTGGGTCAAAGCTTCCTCCTCTTCCTTCTTGATGTGCAAATGAACATGGCATCGAGGGACACCCGCCCATCATTCCACAGGCACATTTACAGGACACCTCAGGGTGCCAGGCCGCCGTCTGTGACCTGTATATGGCAGCTGAAGGAGGGGCGGGAGCGTGTAAGGTTGTCAGTACCGACCTGGATCAGAGAGAAGGAATGGAGAAAAAAAGATCCCTGAGTTAATTATTGTGGTGGAAGCCTGGAGGCCGTTCATCTCCCCCACTCCTAATGAAGTTTACCTTCAGCATCTTGCAACAGTGGAGTTTCTCCGATGGTTAATAATGTATGTAGCCGATCAGAGATGTGAACAAGAAAAGGTCAAAGAAAAACCACTGAATAGCTTAGATGATGAATCATGGTGTTATAACTGATGTCGCTGCCCTTCGCAAAATGATACATGTCTGGTTAGCTGGAGTTAATAAGGTTGGTATATATAAATTAAGATGATTACAGAGCCATTTATTTTGTGCTTTTCTTTTTCGTTCATTTTTTTTTCAATTGTGAGAAGCAGAGAAGAATGACCAAAGAGGTCAAAGTCGACAGCAAGACTAACTTGTTTCCTTTTTTTTTTCTCTTTTCTCAGCTTATATGCACCAGCCTGGACATTGAGAAGCAATACATGCAGCAATGAGGCAAGAGGAGGGATGGCATCGCACAAGTGTCTTCGTAGATATCCATTTAGACAATGGATACTGACATTATGTAAAACACAGCATATACTTTGTCACCTCCTCTACATCATTCATCTATGAATATAGATGAATCTTTTCTGTAAATAATTTTGACAATTCTCTATAGGCTACTATATTTTTTGTAATTTTTTTTGTACAATGTTTTACTTTTATACTCATGATTATTCATTTGTTATTCTTTTTTTTCTTCAGTAAGGTTACGATTATGATGATATTTATGGTGTCTCCATATTAATTAATGTATGATTGCTAAATAATTATAAATGTATGTTCTAGACTATAAGCTGGTGATTCAACCAAACAGTTCTCTTTTCTGCTATTATTCTTCCTTCTTAACACTCCTACAATCCTAGCTTTTGAGAAAAATATATCTCATCAAGGTAAAATAAGAAATATTGGGATCAAAGAAACATTTTTCTTAAAATGATTTCACTAGGAGCTTCTTTTTTCTTTTTCTCCTACTCAATGTGGGAACTGCCCCTAGTTGACAAGAAGACTCTAGGCAGCGCAACCTAAGAGTCATTTTGAGTCAGAAGCCCTTTTAGAGGTGGCTGTGTGGCCTATTGGTTAGGGCATTGGAATCAAGAGGTTCCGAGTTCAAGCCCCGCTCCCAAAGGCTGACACTCTGGGACCCTGAGCAAGACCCTTAACCCCACACTGCTCCTCGAGTGCCGCAGAATGGCAGCCCACTTCTGGGAAGTGCCGGGCTAGTGGGTTAGAACAGTGTGCTTGTGCAAGTACCCAGATGATCCCCACAACCTGCACACTGGATTCATTAGCATGACCCTCAACCCCGCTCTGCTCCCTTGCTGCTGCACAGTGGCAGCCCACTGCTCCCCAAGGGGATGTGAGAATAATAAAGTTCTTATTAGCAATCATTATTTTAGTACTTAGATTCTTTGTGAATATTGATACTGATCTTTGAATATGAGACTCTGTGTAATACCTTGACTAATGTGAAATTGAACGGTAAGTTTAAAGACCATCTTCTCGTGTTCCTGTGTTCTAAAATTTGCATCAAAGTAGAATACAAAGCTCAAAATGTTTCTATACTCAGTAAATAGGTCACAAAGTGGTATTTTGCAAATATATTAGCATTTTCTGTGTCATAAGTTATATTGGAACTTGGGACCTCTATTTTTTTATTTGCTCTAACTTCATCCGTCCATCTTCAACAGCTTATCCATTAGGGTCATTGTGGGCTGGGGACATCTCCAGCAGCCTATGGGTGATAAGGGCATAACACCCTGGAGAAGTTGCCAGTCTGTTGCAGGGCAAAACAGAGACATACAGGTGCTGGTCATAAAATTAGAATATCATGAAAAAGTAGATTGATTTCAGTAATTCCATTTAAAAAGTGAAACTTGTATATTATATTCATACATTACATACAAACTCATATATTTCAGATGTTTATTTTGTTTAATTTTGATGATTACAAATGACAACAAATGAAAATCTCAAATTCATCATATCAGAAAATTAGAATATTACTGAAGACCAATAAAAACAAAAGATTTATAGAAATGTTGGCCAACTGAAAAGTATGAACATGAAAAGTATGAGCATGTACAGCACTCAGTATTTAGTTGGGCCTCCTTTGGCCTGTATTACTGCAGCAATGCGGCGTGGCATGGAGTCGATCAGTCTGTGGCACTGCTCAGGTGTTATGATAGCCCAGGTTGCTCTAATAGTGGCTTTTAGCTCTTCTGAATTGTTGGGTCTGGTGTATTGCATCTTCTTCTTCCAAATACCCCATAGATTTTCTATGGGGTTAAGGTCAGGAGAGTTTGCTGGCCAATTAAGAACAGGGATACCATGGTCCTTCAACCAGGTACTGGTAGCTTTGGCACTGTGTGCAGGTGCCAAGTCCTGTTGGAAAATGAAATCTGCATCTCCAAAAAGTTGGTCAGCTGCAGGAAGCATGAAGTGCTCTAAAACTTCCTGGTATGTGGCTGCGTTGACCCTGGACCTCAGAAAACACAATGGACCAACACCAGCAGATGACATGGCACCCCAAACCATCACTGACTGTGGAAACTTTACACTGGACTTCAAGCAACGTGGATGAAGTGCCTCTCTTCTTTTCCTCCAGACTCTGGGACCTTGATTTCCAAAGGAAATGCAAAATTTACTTTCATCAGAGAACATGACTTTGGACCACTCACCAGCAGTCCAGTCCTGTTTCTCTTTAGCCCAGGCAAGACGCTTCTGACGCTGTCTGTGGTTCAAGAGTGGCTTGACACAAGGAATGCGACAGCAGAAACCCATGTCTTTCATACGTCTGTGTGTGGTGGTTCTTGAAGCACTCACTCCAGCTGCAGTCCACTCTTTGTGAATCTCCCCCACATTTTTGAAGGGGTTTTGTTTCACAATCCTCTCCAGGGTGCGGTTATCTCTCTTGCTTGTACACTTTTTTCGACCACATCTTTTCCTTCCCTTCGCCTCTCTATTAATGTGCTTGGACACTGAGCTCTGTGAACAGCCAGCCTCTTTAGCGGTGACCTTTTGTGTCTTGCCCTCCTTGTGCAAGGTGTCGATGGTCGTCTTTTGGACAACTGTCAAGTCAGCAGTCTTCCCCATGATTGTGTAGCCTATAGAACTAGACTGAAAGACCATTTAAAGGCTTTTGCAGGTGGTTTGAGTTAATTAGCTGATTAGAGTGTGGCACCAGGGGCCATCAATTTTGAACCTTTTCACAATATTCTAATTTTCTGATATGATGAATTTGAGATTTTCATTTGTTGTCATTTGTAATCATCAAAATTAAACAAAATAAACATCTGAAATATATGAGTTTGTATGTAATGTATGAATATAATATACAAGTTTCACTTTTTAAATGGAATTACTGAAATCAATCTACTTTTTCATGATATTCTAATTTTATGACCAGCACCTGTAAGAGTGTGCATACACACACAAGCATACCTAAGGGCAATTTAGAGTCACCACTCATGTTTATGGACTATGTTGGGGAGCCCAAGAGAATCCACTATGCATAGTGGCAACATGCAAACACTGTGCCCAAAAGCCCAAGGTCACGGTTTGAACCATTAGTAACATCTTGGTGCAAGGTAATTGTGCTACAAGCTGTGCCATTGCATAGGCCTGCTATTCTAACTAAATGAAACAATTGAATATTTACTAACAACAGGATAGGCACTGATATGGTACTGTATAGCTAATATCACAAAAGAAATAAAGTATTTTTTGGTGCCATTTTGCACCTTGAAAACACTATGCCCTGTTTCAGTTCCAATGGGCTTTGGCAGATGAATAAAAAAGTTTTTCAAAGTATGATAGGTTTCCGTTGGTTAACACCAATAATCAGAGCATATAGAAAAATTTAAAGCATGAAAGAATTCCCATACCATGTCAATACTTAGTACGTTATCACAATTTGCATCCACAAGATATTCTATGCAGCCTGGTATTAACGTGCATTAAAATTTTGTTGCATGTGACCGGTACGGTACATTTCGGATAAAAACACAGACAAAGCTTCATTGTGAAGACTTGCTTGGTGATGAGCCAGGCTCATATAAAAGTCTATGATCCACAGCAGTGGGTTCAACTATGTCACAAATACAACCAATCATAAAATTGGGAGCAGTAAATTGGTCAGATAGTGCAAATGTCTAAGACCAACTCTTAAAATTATGCAAATTTCAATAATTTTTTATGCTGACCATAGAGAATGCACCCCTATTGTCTATGTATTTTGCAGATTATTCTGTAAACCTATTAGTTGAAGAATGTAACATCCTTTTCTTCCAAAAGAAGCTCACAGCTTGACTCTGACAATTACTCTACTGCTTTCCATCAATCGGTATAATTACATTGACCATAATCCTGCTGCAAAACAATTTATCATCAAAAATAAAGTAAAAAGTATTCAATACACCCCAGATTGGGAGCTCGTGGCACTCATCCTTGTCCTATAATTGGGAATCGATGGGCAATGATCTCCCTCATTTCTCCTCTTTCCACTTGGGCAAATGCTGGAACGCCCAGACAACCCAATCACATTCCCTGCTGGGAGGGTGGAGTCCCTGCACCCCAGGGAGATCAAGTATAGACTATCTCTTCTCTTCCTCAGTTAATTGAATAAACTTCAAGGAGAATATCAGGGTAAAAAGTTTTAAAACAGAGAATCAGGGGTTTGAGGCCCTGATATAAGTAACTATTTCAGTTTATTTTAAGCAACTTAACCATTATTTTAATTTTTAACTGTATGTATCATAACTGGTGGAGACTCAAAGTTGTAAACAGAATCCAAAATTAGATGTTCTTATATTTGCAACTTAAAAGCTCAAATTATATTGAGAATGAACTTAGTATTGACTGCCAGACAGAAAATGCTGAAGAGAGATTGTTTGATGTATTTTTTGTCAATCATTTAAAACATAAAAAATATACCAAACCAACTTAGTTTATTAAGCATTGATCAATTATCTTTAAGAAATCAAGTCTGCACTACAGTAACCATTAAAGCTGGAGAATTTGAAGTAAACACTTCCCATTATATTTAATATGGCAAAAAATGCATGACATTATTGAACTGATAAAAACAAATTAATATATTGCAATAAAAGAAGGGTGTGCCTGATTGTGCCTCTACAGAACAGAATAACATAAAGCTATTCAAATAATCTTTAGGAAGTTCTAGGAGCAAGTCCAGCCTGGAATTCAAATGTTTTGATAATGGATCATCCCGATTTTGGAAATAAAAATTGAGTCAAAGGGAGAAGGAGTATTCTGTTTCCTGCTAGCAAGTCCCAAACCCAGGTCATATGTAGCAAGAAAAAAATAACCACCTAACCTGTAATTAAACCAAAATAAATAAAATGGATTTGAGCCAGCAGGGAACCTTGAGGTGAGCTTCACCAACTTGTGCAAGGTCTAACACTTTTTATGTGTGCATTAAGAAGTAATTAACCTCCTGATGTCAAAGTAATGCTACAATGCCTTTAGCTAGATTTAATCCCCTGGTTGTTTTTGACTAGTTTTTCCTCTATGAACATCTGAAGAAATACATTTAAAAAGCAAAATAAGGTCAATGCCATATTGAAAACATATTTATGCCCAGTCATGAGTTTTTAGATGCAAATACAATAAGCCCGCACATTTGGAACTATCACCCTGGTAATATGTTGTAGTATTTCATAAATTGAATGGGTATAGCTGGAATGTGAAGCTGAAAAAAAAAATAATCCAAAAATTTAAAATGTTAGTTCTTATATCCTTCAACATACCTTGTAATAGAAGATTGTTAGTTTCCTTCTTATTTCTTCATAAGCACTGACCTGAAGGGACTGGCTTAACCTCTTAACCCTTCACCCCTCCGGATGCCTGTGCTCTTCCTTTAGAATTTGCCAGAAGAATCAGATGAATAAGGACTAGATGGATGTCAGACAGGTGAAACTCTGTGCTCAAGGTCAGTGATGAGGGAAGGAAATCGCAAATCAAACTGACGTGTTCACCCAGGCCTGAGTGCCGAGCCTGGGCACTCCAGCCAGTGCCAGGCCTTGTAGCTCTCTTCTAGCTTACATCCCCCCATCCCTTATCTAAACCACAAATCACCCGAGCCTGTTCCATCTTTATGCCAAGTCTTAGTTCAGGGGCTCGGTTTGGAATGGGTCATTGGACAAGCTTCCAGGCTTCCAAGGCCTTCAGTCTGCAAGTCTTCAGGTGCCTTCTGGCATGATGGGTATGATGCCAGGAAACACATTGGATGAATTTGTTTCAGAAGCCTTTCATATCCCAAGGGATGCTTTTTCCTACAGAGAATTCATTTAGATTTACTCTCAATAAAGAGCTAGTGCACTTTCTAGATAACCTGAAAGTAATGTGAAGTTAAACTCATCTTTTTTGTGTGTTAAACTCCCTGTAGTGATATATACCTGTTTCATGACACCAATAAGACTTAAAAACAACTGGAAATGTTCTAAAATCGTTTTAATGCTTCCTTTACCAAAGAGTAGAAAAAATGGTAACTTAAGGCTTAAGGACCATTATAATTCCTGCATACTTGTTCTCATGTAAATGATGTTTAATTTTGTAAAGAAGTAATAACATTAGCAGACTTTATTTCATCCAATAATAAACTTTTCAATTGTGTTGTGGTTTTCTGTTCAATCACATATGTTAAAGTTATTAATATTTCAGTTTATTTATGCAGTGTATCTATGTCAGGCTGCAACAAATAGTAAAAAAAGAATAGTTTGAAAATTATTTGTTGTCAATACTTAGCATTCTGTTCCTTTTCCAAAAGGTAAAAGGCAAAATGGATAACAAGAATACCTAGTAAAGATAAAGGTTATAGCTTTAAACATGTCATATGGTTTCAAAATAAAATAGATTATCTTTTGCCTTCTATTTTGTTTCTAAATTCATCCAAAAATTCTCTGTATATTGTAATATGCTGATGAAGGTTCTCAGTCATCCAGCTCATAGTCATTCCGTAAAAATTCTAAAAATATCCACTGGAATGGGTTTCCAAGATTTGAAGACGTTTCGCCACCTCTCCAGGAAGCTTTCTCAATTTAAATGTCTCGTTAACGATGGAACCAAACGACCCATTCATTGGTTACCATTTGCATGTTTCCAAGCGATACAAGGCTTTGTCTATAAAAGACTAAAATTCACTGCGGATCCAGACATTTGAATTGAAAAAGCTTCCTGGAGAGGTGGCAAAACGTTAGCCTGACGTAGTCCTACTCAATTCTAGTCAGAATATGAGTCTGATACTGCTCCATAGAGCTGTGATTATGGGGCATGTTTCGAACAAACCAGGAAAAAAAATGCCTCTGCACTCAATTGGATAGACCTACAACCAATAAGAGCAACGGATTGCTCAACATATGTTAAGCGACGCATAGTTGTTGTCAACAAAAATCAAAGCGTGCAGTTGCACGCCTAGAATAAGAAGATGAGCGGGAACGATTTTTGCCGGTGTTGCAAAAAGATTAATTTGCTGTCGATATCTTCTAGAACAGACCTAATAGCAGAATCTACACACCTCAACTCTCCAGCGGCAGCCATTGTTGTTGTTGTCACATTGGTGACGTGGTTGATTACGTTACTGATGATCATCTGTCCATCATCGTATAAAGCCCGCCCTGACAATTTGATTGCCCGCCAGATATTGGGTGAGCATACTCGCGCTACTATTGAACAATGCCAGACCGAACTTCTCGACCTCAAACGTTGTGGGCGGGACTAAGTTAGCGAAACGTCTTCAAATCTTGGAAACCAAGTCCAGTGGATATTTTTTTAATTTTTACGAAATCTGTATATTGTAGTAGCTTAATGTTCTTTTTCCTTAGCCGTAATACTGCATGTGTGCAGAATGTGGTTTCTACTGTCCTGGTAAAGTATACATTATATGTTCCAAGAAAACAGCAGACTAAGAATTATTGGCCTGTTTGTCTGTCCTTCCATCTTTCAATCAAAACCAAATATTTATCAGGGTTTTGTGGATTTAATTTATTGTATTGTGTTGTTAAATTAGCCAAAAATTAAACATCTAAAGGACTAACAAGGTCTCATAAAGGTGCATTTTTAAGGCCCAAAAATATTGATGATCTTACTTTATAGGCTGAATAAGCACTGAAAACTTGCTCACTGCTTGTTAACTCCTCCAAAATAATGACACATTGAAGTTTGCATCATCAAGGGCCTTTTATCAGTTTCTCAAGTTATCTTTTTCAAAGTTCTCCTTAATGCCTTTTCTCCCTTTTGCTCCCAAATTCATTATTTTTCCAACTAATCTCCGCTGTGGATAAAAACCTCTTAAATCCTTCAAAACCACTTCTCGCCAAAGTGTCTGAAAAAAAAATTATTGCCCCTGTTAAATTAATACTCAGTGCCAATAAACTATTGATATCTTCACTCCTTCAAAGTTGGTCTGGCACCTGGGACTGCAGGGAGGGAATTTGAAAAAAGATTTGGAAAAAGAAAAATGAAGCAGCTGAGGGCAAATTAAATTGCCATCTTGAACTCGTCTGTTAAGGATTAGTGTTTAATTGTAATTTGTGTGCTGTGTCCCCGGCCATCACAGCGGTGTTGCTGGAAGTTGTCTGCGAGCTGATGATAGAATACTCACAGCTCCTTTCATAAATGGAAGAGAAAGAAAAAGAAGACTCCAATTCATGTCCATGGTAGGCAGTGGAGGCGTTTGGAGTTTAGTTTTTCAACAGGTTTGACACTTTTGAGCATAACCTGCTTCAAAGAGTCTTCGTTTGTCACCAACTGTTCGCCACATCTCCAATGCTGGCCTTTAAACAGCCGAAGGCAGGATAGTGTATCAATTAAACCAGGTTTTGTTTTGTTGAGTCGCTCTGCTCAGGAGAACACATCTGACAGTTTATGTGTAGGAGTCATGTTAAAACATGCAGTATGCTGTCTGCATCCACGAATTATCATGCCACCAGAAATCAGAAGTTAAAGAGCTGAGCTGGAATTTATTCTGGCATTTCAAGCTTCAACACATGTTCCTTGTAGACATCAAGGTTGAAATACCATATGTTTTCTAAAAAGACCAAACTGTTTGGGGAAACTAGGATGAATGTGTTGCCAAGACAATAGATCCTGGAAAAAGGCACTCAGAAAACATCAGCTTATCCTGAAGGTGGTGTTACATACTTTACTTATTTCACAATAAAATCTGTTTACAATAGAAGAACAGATTGAGAAGTTTCTTTCATTAAATGACAATTCGGTCAAACAGCAGCTCTGTCTGTATGCAGGTCTCTAAAACTGTGGAATGTGTTTAAACAAGTTAAAGTGTTTCATTTCTTTACATTAGTTGGGTCTATAGGCTCTATTAGTCAGTTCATAAGAGTGTGATTTTCTGCCGAATTCTCTGGACTAAGGTCCAATAAGCTTTAAGCCGATTTAGAGCAACTGAATGTGTTCAAACAAATTGACAATGAAGATCTAAGGAGCTAAATTGTTCCACATGGAATAATCAGGGGTTGGAACCCTTTTAGCTTCTTTAGATAGATTTTGATGCTAAAAAAATGAATCTAGCAGAATTGTTTAAAATAACTTTTTTGGTCATATTTTGGCAATCAAATTTGATGAGCATATCAGGAACCACATAATCTTTAATGTTATATTAGGGTTTGAACTCTTTGGGAAAGTTAAGCTTGTTTTAGCTTTGTAAACAACAGCTGAGCATTGGGCACCATGCA
The DNA here is from genome assembly GCF_016077235.1 of Cyprinodon tularosa. Classification (NCBI taxonomy): domain Eukaryota; kingdom Metazoa; phylum Chordata; class Actinopteri; order Cyprinodontiformes; family Cyprinodontidae; genus Cyprinodon; species Cyprinodon tularosa. The sequence continues at coordinate 185,483 of NW_024038992.1, read as the reverse complement.
GTCCCCATTTGTCTCCATTTTATATATTTTATCTAATAAATATTACGTAGAATAGTATAATTTTTACTGTAATATCATTTAACCTCCAAATGACATGGCAGACTCAGCAAGTGGGAAAAGAACCTGGGAAGACTCACAGAAAAAGAAGTAATTAGAAGGGTGTATTGGTATGAATTTAATAAGTTACTTGGCACTCAGACACGAGTTAAAGTGTTCTGATTGAGAACTGATGAGTGATCAGATCGATGGTTACAGAGGCTTAGTCTTCCCCCGGTGTCCAGATACTGGATGAATGGGAAAGAGCTTGTCCCGGGATTTGTTCTTCAGGAGGGGCGGAGGTGGATAGAATGACCGCTGTGCAGCAGTAGAAGCATCGGGTCCGATGCTTGAAGAAGGAGACCTTGGAAGTCAATTAACTCCTTGAAGGGTACATTCTCGAAGATGCTGGTGAAGATTCTCAGTCATCCAGGTCATCGTCATTCTGAAAAAAGTTTAAAGAAAAAAAAAATCCACTGGACTTTGTTTCCTAGTTTTGAACATGTTTCGTTTCTCATCCAGGAAGCTTTCTCAATTCAAAATGTCTGGATTCGCATTGAGTTTGAGGCTTTATATAGTGGACCAAAAACAAGGCCTTGTATTGCTTGGAAACATGCAAATTGAAGCTGATAAGTGGGTTGTTTGGTTCCACTGTTAGCCTGTAATATCTGAAACATGTCTTTGATTGTGAAGGGTTGGTCGTTAAAGGGCAGATTGTCATTAAAGAGATGATTGTCTCCTGTAATACCTGAAATCTGTCTATGATTGTGAAAGGCCGGTCGTTGAAGGGGGGATTGTTCACCTGGCTGAAGAGAGGAGGTACTGTGTTCCCCTGTAAAGGGGTTGGGGTTGTGATGATACCTGGAAGGAATCAACTTAATAACTGAATTGTAAGTTTTTGGAAGCTAACCTGGGTCTATCCCCTCTGTTTAAGATTGCTTTTTCTCTCTTAACATAGATGGCTTCCTTCACGCCCCTCTCAAACCAGCTATTTTCTTTATCCAAGATGTGAACATTCTGGTCCTCAAAAGATTGTCCTTTGTCCACAAGGTGTAGATGTACTGCAGAGTCTTGTCCAGAGGAGGCAGCTCTTCTGTGTTGGGCCATTCATCTGTGGAGAGGTTGTTTGGTTTCTCCAATATAAAGATCAGAGCATTCCTTACTGCAACGAACTGCATTCACCACTCCGCTCATATTTGGTCTAGGGGTTTTGTCCTTTTGTCCTTTCCTCTCAGTTGAGAGCTACCAGTCTCTTGCATCTGAAATTTCCTAAAAACCCACATTTTCCAGAGAGTCTGTTTTGGAGATTCTGGTTCTGACATTACCAACCAGGACCAGTTAACCTCTGGCCGTCTTTTGAATCTGGTCCTTGTGGCCTGACTAGCCTTCCATTTAGGAGATCTCCCCCATGTGTCTCTCCTGGGAGAGAGAGTCCAGCCATAGAGAATGGGGGTGTGTGAGCAGACACATTTTGTCCCAATCATGATAGGGTGCAGCATAACATGTGCCTCTGATGTGTTTCTGGGAATGTCTTGGAAGGGGCGGGTGAAGATTGTAGAGCTCTGTACAGTAAGAAAAACACATCGACATTGGTCCCCAGAGTCTAAAATTAACATCAGGACAACAATCATTTTTTTTCAATATATGTTTGTCATATTGCAGCCAATTAATTGATAAATATGCAATCTGTTTTATAAACCATACAATTATACAGCCCAGTTTAGAAAAATACTTAGCTTAGCTTAATGATCTTACTGCCTTATAAAGCAAACAAAGATAAGTAATTAAACTGTATTTTCTGCAGAAACCAGCACCACACTAACATGGTCACATCTGGAGGCAGTAAGAGGTGAAAAACAGGATAATCACTTAATCAATATTCTGATTATCTGCAGGGACAGTTGCAGACAGAAGCTGTGTGAATTTCACAGTTTTCATTAGTTTACAACAGTTGCCTGGCTCTGAGCAGCAGGCATGATTAAATGTCTGTTCTGTAAACTTTGAGTCATAGTAAAAGGAAAGACACACTCCTCTTCCCCATCTTTTCTTCTCTCTGCCTCCTCCCTCCTCTGTCTCATTTCCAAACCATTACACTGTTCTGCTCAGCTGAAGCGCAACCATATATTCTTAGAGGGCTGGTTAAACTTAATCATTACACTAACAAGCTCCTCGGCCTTTGAACGATCAGCCCCAGAATTAGAAGGATTTGTTCTGGAAGGTGAGTCAGTAACTGAGAGAGAGTAGGAAATCAACTGGCTGGTTTATTTCTGTTTTCCTCCAAATGAATAGAAAATACATCTGCAGAATTATTCACTTTAAAGATATGCACAACTCAAAACATGCAAACTGTGTGGTTACTGGTTCAGATAGCAGATGAATGGAACAATAATTTTAATGTAAAGAAAACTGCAGCAATGTGGGACGTGTTCGTACGGTTTTGCTGAGGTCGTGTTCAACACAGAAGGCTACTCAGTAGAGTGTTAGAGAGTGCAGTAGATTATCACAACTTTTTTGTATCCAAGGTTGGTCCAAATATGGTCAAAGGGGGGAAACATACATTACCTGCAATCTGTTGTCGCTGCTGCAGAGCTGTCTGCATATAAAAATAAATAAATATAATTGGAGTTAACCTCCAAAGGTTAAATAAAAAGTTGGAAGAATGAATTGTTATGTAGAAGGAAAAGAGAGTGAGCTATGGCAAAAACGTTTTTTTTTTGTGTGTGTGTGTATTTGCCTGTTGTTAAAACCAGAACAGAGCATGGTGTCCACAAAGTGCAAATGTGGTCCTCCTGTATTGATGTCAATCTTGGAATGGTGTTCTTAAAAGGCTGCCTTGCTTTCACCATGCCTTTTTTTCACCACGAAAAGGGGTTATATAAAACTCAGGACTGACCTGCAGACAGTCAGTAAGTGTTGCTGCGGTGCAACTTTCTATTCATTGTATAAGAGGTTGAGAGATTATGGTAAACCAACAATTTCTCACCACTGTTGTGAACATTACATCCACATTGAAACACATACACACAGGTCAAATTCTTAAGCATATCCTCGCAAGAAAAAAGGGTATAAAAGTCTTCCAAAACGAGTTTGTTTCCTAAACATGTTAAACATGAATTTAGAGATGGTTTAAGAAGGATTGTACCTGTAAAATACCAGGTTAGGACTCATTCAAACAAGTAAAAATCCATATGTATCAGTAACTTTCTCCAAAAAAGTAACTTCATTGGTCATTTAGGTCCTTCTCAATTAAAATAACTAATTATTCAATAATAAATTAATGAAATAGACTATATATCTGAAAACATTATGTACCAATACTACATTTTAGCATGAGTGGTGGGACAAGTTAGTCAAGACACTCAATTGCAAAATGGTCATGTAGCGATGTTTAATATGATTAATGATTATTATGAAATATACCAAAATCAAACCAAGTTTTAGAAAGTTTTATTATGCATACTAATAGGCTTTAACGGACTACTAAATAGGTATAATCCTAAAAAAAAATAATCGGTGTCAAGCAATTTAACAAAAACAAAGCATAAGTGATAAAACTGTATAGAAGTAACACCACTCCAAAAATCTCCTGACCACCCCAGCATTAGCCTGAAGTAGTCCGACTCAATTCTAGTCAGAATATGAGTCTGATACTGCTCCATAGAGCTGTGATTATGGAGCGTGTTTCGAACGAACTAGGAAAAAAAATGCCTCTGCACTCAATTGGATAGACCTACAACCAATAAGAGCAACGGAGTGCGTGACGTGTGTTAAGCGAGGCATAGTTGTTGTCCACAAAAATCAAAGCGTGCAGTTTCACGCCTAGAATAAGAAGATGAGACTTGATCGCTTTTCTCTGTTCCTCTTTTAAAATTAATTTGCTGTTGATATCTTCTAGAACAGACCTAATAGCAGAATCTACTCACCTAAACTCTCCAGCGGCAGCCATTATTGTTGTCACCCAAGCGCGCATTGGTCACGTGGTTGATTACGTTACTGTTGATCATCTGTCCATCATCGTATAAAGCCCGCCCTGACAATTTGATTGGATCGCCTGACAGTGGGCGATAATACTCGCGCTACTATGGAGCAGAGCCAGACTGAACTTCCCGACCTCAAACTTTGTGGGCGGGACTAAGTTCGGAATGGCACCCAGGCTACCCCAGCATAGCTGTACTTCCAATATTTCCTGGAAAAGAAAATGACAGTAAAACATACATGTGAATTCAGTATAAGAGTTAAATTGCATTATACTGGGAAATCCCCCACTGGTAAGTAAGTGTTGTTGATGAGTGGAGCAATGTGAGGAGTTTCATTAGAGTAGAGTCGCTTGTAGCCAATGTGGATTAAGTATTTTTTCTTTAATATAATGAGGGATTCACAGAGTACTTTTCCCTTTGACTTCAGGGAGCACTTCAAGTATAGGAATGCTATCACTGAGTCTGCCAGGCTCTGAGCTATTGAAAGCCATCGCCTTGCATCCGCTCCGTCTGTTTGAGCAATCAATGCACACTAAACACCCAAAGACATTATATCTCCTCAGTCAAACAACTTTACTTACTGTATGCCTCTAGGTTAGCTCTTCTACTCCATCCTAGCAGATAGAAAAGAAAGCAGTTCTATCTCACCACACAGCGTGTGTGTATGGAAATTCAGTTAATAGATAGCAAGTAATAGAGTTACCAATATGTACAAAGTAATTTGTCAGATATTTCCGTTAATTACTAACGTAGATAATGCCATTGATATGCAACACATTATTTTATTTTTTTTATTTGTTGTTCCCCTTATATCGCCATATATAAACTGTCGTTTGTGCACTTTTCTTGTCTTTTACTAGTATTAAAACTTATTTCATGTTCTGAAACACTTCAGTGTGACCAACATGCTAAATAAATAATAAGAATTGAGGAAAGGGCCAAACACTGTTTCTCACCATTGCTCTTCCATTCTATGGGATGAAGATTTATAATGTGGAATAAGAATATATTTAACCTATGATATTTGTGTGAAATTTCCACAACTATATACTGAACAGCAACAATAGGGATCTAAACATAAATCAATTGCAAACACTGTATAAAGAGCAGAGAAAACAATGTATATATGTCGTTTTGATTGCTGTATTTTACTGCAATAAAAACACAACTTTCAAAAGACCAAGATTTTGTTTTAGTTTGGATTCTACTTCACACCTCATAGACGGGCAAAGTTTCTGAAAGAAAAGTCATAACACAGCTCAATCTTTCAATAGATAAATAATTTCATATACTATAATCAGATGACCATTTTAATGAAATAAAAATAAATAAAAATAGCATAATCAGCCTCATCACAAGTGGCTGGTCACACTGATTTCATAAGGCTGCTTTCATCACAAGCAAACGTTTTTGAGTGTTGAGAGATGATGGTCTTATTTTATTTTTTAAAAGAAACCCCTTGAATTTCACACAGTAGACAAAGACAAATCAATTATCCAATTTTCTTTGTTATTTATGGAATTGGACCAGAGCTCATTGTTTCTGTTTATTAGATTCTTCTCCTTTGTGATCACTGCACCTCTTCATTTTGATGTAACTGTTATGTACAAACAGGATGTTTACTGTTTAAAAAGCTTCAGATAAAAAAAATCTTATCACTCCATCATTTTATCCCTCTCATTGTATACAATATGAAGATGTATATTTTTTTTCTTTTCTGAAGTGGGTTTAGGAAGGTTCTGATGATGTTGGTTCAACTTGGATCAACCCTGTTTGGGTAGCAAAATCAGAAGCACAAACACATCTGGGGTGCTGATGGACAATAAGCTGACAGACAACATGAACAATGTGCCAGAGTTTCCATTCATCTCTGAAGTGGGGGCTTTCAGGAAGTATTCCTGCCACTATGCAACTAATTGTCTTTATTGTCTGCTGCATACCGCCAATATATTATGTTAATGTGAACAGCTATGTGGCTGTAATGTACTATTTATTCATTCCCTGATAGCTCTTCAAGCACATACATGTATCCTTTTCCACCATCTGGCTCAGCATGTATGACGAGCTCAGAAATGCATGTATGTGCTAATTAATTAGCATAGCTCAGGAAGCAATTACACAGCTCCCACTCCCTCATAGGTCCTTCCATGGCACCAGAAAACATTTAATTAGCAATGATGTGTAGAAGAGTGAGTGAAGGTCCAAGCTGATGTGACATCTGTCCTGGATGCTTTGACTGAAGCTGTGCTGGCTCTGAAGGGTTGGGGCTAATTTGCAGACAAACAGAAGCATAACTTTGCAACTGCTGAATGATACTGAAAGTATTAAAGGTATGGTGGAGAATGTTATTTTTCCATGTAGATCATCAAAATCAGTGGTCCTCCTAATTGTCAGTCATTCTGGTGATATGTTTACGTAAGGCCATCCTACGTTCTCATCCCCATTTTCACTTAGTCTGACATAGTTGAGAAATTGCAAATCTTCTTTTGAAAAATAAATTTGTATGAATGATGTAAGCAGCAACTTTTAAACAGAGTGTGGACGAGGAGAAATGGGCTCGTGCATGCTCTCGCATGCATTTAATAGGCATTTCCTCTCTTGAATGGGTACAGGGTTGTACATGTGATTTTTTTATTTATTCAAAAATTCACAAACATCCTCCACTATACCCTCAGACATGCATTTTGTACTAGGCACATTAAGCAACCCAAAGTATTCTCTTTTAGAGATGCTGTTTTGTTTGAGTTGTCATTTCATGAAACTGTAAAAAGTGACGGAGTTGTCAAAACTGTCTCTGTATAGTCAACAATGAAAGAAACTGTCCTAACATTGGATACTAATGGATATAAGATTAATGTCTGAATTTCAGGTTTAAAAGAACTTATCCACGAGCCATTTGCCTCTTTTCTGTTATAATAGCAATGTTTTCGTTCATTGTAAGGAAACTCTTGTGGTGGAATGAATCCAATGTAAACGTTCAACTGAATAAACCTAAACACCTACCCACATTAAATCAGAGGATCATCTGTCTCCAGCAATCCAATCAGCATTGGACTTCACCTCCTTGAAGTCCAATCAGCATTGGACTTCACCTCCTTGAAGTCCAATCAGCATTGGACTTCACCTCCTTGAAGTCCATTCAGCATTCAGAGTCCAGCTTTAAAGACTTTCAAATCCAGACCTTAGCCTGCTGTCCAATTAAGCTCCAGCACAGTTGCTTACATGACACATTTTGACTAAGACAACCCTTATTCAACCCTCATTCATATTCTTCTCCATCTTTATCAAAAGCTCAATTGGGCCCGTTCTCCTAATTGCTGCTGTGCTTGTCCCAATTGGAGTGTTTCCCTGGACTTATACTGTAACTGGAGGCATCCCCTGCCAGTCTGACATAACACCGGCATGTTGAGCCTGTTCTACCTGAGATATCTTCCCAAAGTAGAGTTTTTTCTCCCCACAGTTGCTTCATGTTTGCTCATCATGGAAGTTCATACGAACCCACACAATATTCCAGCTGAACTTCATCTTCATTCTATCTCTGTTCACCACCATTTCCGGGACTGGGAGAATTCATCCCTGTTCTCATTCATCAGCTCGTTAGTAGTAGTAAATGACAGCGCTGATATTTGGTCTGAGCACCAAAGACTTAAAACTACAGTGTGCAATAATTACAGGGATATACAGTCAGAAATGTAATATATTATACATAACTATGTTATGTATCATCATCTACGAGCTCAGCCTCTTAACCTTAATATTTGCGTTGCCTTAGAATTCGTTATTTATAATTACATAGGAGCGGGTCTCGCAGCCATGGAGGCAGACATCTTTGCGCTACAGCAGCGCAGGTCAGACTAAATGCACCAGAATTAGCCAATAAAACACAGATTTTTTAACTATATTTACAGGCAGGTCAATTTTCTAAAAAAAACTATATAATAAATGACAGTATATAAAAATATTAATTGTCTACCTTGGTTTATACAGTGCCTTACGCAAGTGTTTGGCCTCCTTGAACTTTTCAAACTTTTGTCATAAACATCGGCCCTCCCTGAGCTCTTGCTGTTTTGCAGGGAAGAACAGGCAAAATTTTCAGTCTCTCAATGTGCAAAACCTTCAGAGACTTGCCCAAACCTACTTGTATGTTGTAATAACAGCAAAAGGTGGCGCTACAACATATTAACTCACGTGGGCTGAATAATTTTGCTCACCCAATTTTTCAGTTTTTTAATTGTTAAAAAAGTTTAAAATATCCAATAAATTTTGTTCTACCTCATAATTTTGTCTGACTTGTTGATCATTCTTCAGAAAAAAATACAATCTTTATTTTTAGTACGGAAATGTGACTAAAGGTGGAAAAGTTCAAGGGGGGCGAATACTATCACAGGGCACTGTAATATTTTGAGGGAAGCAAATGTGTTATGAGCAGTTGGAGAGCTTTCACTGCTGTCTGACAGTGAATCCTTCTCTTTCATATAGGTTTTGGAATCAAGGAGCTGACAAAGTCAGCTTTTCAATTTTTTTACTATTCATATTTCATTAGTACCCGTAACTCTATTGCTTACAACTAGTGTTGCACCAATACCAATACCAGTATCGGTTGGGGCCCCAATCCAATATCATTTTCACTTTCTTTTATGGCCATCCTCAAATACAAATTCCATTTTGTTTGTGCCATCTGCATATTTAAAAAATGTAAACATTTTTGGAGACACTGACGTGAAGTGAACAAGATAAAAAATGGAATTAAGTCTTCCCTCCACTGAAAAAAACTGATTAGTTTTCTTATTTTTAGTCTAAAAAGGCCTTATGACACAGCTACCCTTCTCCAGCAAGAACTGATTTTTTTTTTCTTAAATTGATTTGCTGCCTAAGTGGAATGGTCTATGTCAAAACCAAACTACATAGGTTTAAAATAGTTATGACATTATTCAAATTACTAATCAATAATGCCGTAACGTAGCTCCCCACTATTTTAGAAATAATAGAAATTATTATGATGAGTAAAGATTTATTTATAAAGATTTTTCATCTCAATAATAAAAACTTGCTTAAATTTCAGCTGTGAATCACCAACTGCTGCTGCGTTCCAAAGCACACTGATCTGCCCTGTCACATTATCCACACACACTCAGATACGGTGAATGTATGAACTGATCCAAATGAGGGTATTTATGTTTCATGTCAAGCCAGGCCTTTGCATGCCAATGCCAACATGTGTAATTTATCATTAACCAGCAGCAGAGCGTACAGTGTACGTCTGCTGGGCATGAATTGTATAAACACATGATAAACAAGAAATGTGTGAGCGGAGGAAATACAGCTACATTGTATTTTCTGCTTTGAGTCTATAGGTCTCGAAGATGCAAAGTAGTATTTGTAGACCAAGAACATGTGTGTGTGTGTGTGTGTGTGCGTGGAGATATTGTTTTCCTTTCCTCCACCGCTCGGTTTTAATGTGCGACCCATCTCTTGGAAGGGCCATGCATATTCATGGTGTGCTCAGACCGGGGCGGTGGTGGTGGTGACACTGGGGGTTGATGGAGTGGGGAGGGGAGGTTGAGGCGTGCTTGTCGGAGTGTGTCACGTTTCCAGACCAGCGAATTTTTTTGATTAAAGTCTCTTATCTGTTTTATCATGCATATCCTCGCTCTGATTAAAGTGATCGGAGTCTGACACTCACAATGTCAGAGCTGGGAACTCAGGAGCCCCCCTCCCTTACCGTCTCCTCTTCCTCTACCCCCTTCCACCATTGCATGCCTAGAATGTGTAAAAATATTTGGTCAGAGATTTTGAAGCCCCCTGACATCTACAGGAGACACTAATCCCCTAAAGAAATATATGCAACTAAAGATGGCTTAAACACATAAAAGAAAACTCTTGAGCAGCTGCAGAATTTTACCATCTTTAATGTGTATGGCATAACAATTTTACAAGTTCCTGTAGCTGTATTAATGCAACATATTTTGCATGGTGGGCTGATATGATAATATAGAGCAGGCACCTATCTGTGCAATCAGTCCTTTGAGGTACCACAAAGCCATGGTGTCTCTTTATCAGATAGCTTCCTACTGAGAAAGTCTGACTGCTGACCAGATACAGAACCTGACATCAACATTAGGACCAATATTGACTTTATCTGTGTTGATTATCAGCTCACAGACACTTTCTAAGAAGATGAAATATCACACGGAACAAACAAGATGTATAATTTTGACTACTGAGTTTTGATTGGTAGGGATATTCTGTCTGGGTTAATTGAAGGATTAAAGACAACATGATGTGCTTTTTATTAGTGATGGGAGAATGGAGTGGTAGATGAATAGTGATGGGGGAATTGCCTTCCCAGTAATTATGGCATTTCTCAGATCTGTGTTGTGTTTCAACCAGCAAGTATGAGCATGGGATATGGAATCTGTAATACAAGGAGCTGGAGTCTAACCCCAGCTAACTCCACAGGTTAGCTGGAGTCTGCCTAAAATGTTCCTCTTTGTCCTCCGGTAGGAATTGTAAAGTAGATCTAAGGCTCCTCCTTCTATCAGAGTTGTTTTAGGCATCCTTAATGTTCTCCATTTTTTTTTTTTAAATTTTTTTTGGGGGGGGAGGTTAATTTTTCACTCGAAGAATATACTGGGATGTAGAGGCAGAACTCTCTGGACTCTGTAGAAACAATACCTCTAAAAGATGGGATTTTATGAACACCTTTATATGGCTATAAGCTTGGTCAAACTTTATATAGGGAAAGCTTCTTCCATCCTACAAGCATTGAACATTTCAGTCCCACTCAATTTATTTATGAATGAATATAATGCAAACCAAACCAGAAGCAAACCTCTAAGAAAAACAAACATTTATAGTGATTTCACAGTTGAGCTATCAGATGAATAGGTCCACTGTAGTGAGGGTCCTTGTTTAATTATTTTCTTGTACATTTGTGTTAAAGGCTGGACATCCCCTCCTGAGGTGGTCATCACAGGATTGATACCAATTTCCACCAACCAAAGCTCAAACTGGGTGCCTGAAGCAAATTATCCAATGCAAATTAACTAATGCTTAGGGATACTTATTCAGTGGTTTTGCTGTCAATGACAAGTCCTTTCCAAATTCTGAAATTTCATTTTGCATTTAACAACTGGATCAGAACTGAGCTCTATTCAGGAGTGAAGCATTGGATTGGCTTTAAAAAAATGACTTTTTTTTTTTTTTACAGTGAATATATCACTATATATATATATTTGGATTATCAGCATTACCTGCCTGGTTATGAAATTATCTGATTAAACAAAAACTTGAATTAAACACTCTCTATGCCCAAGAGTGACCAGAAAAAAACAAAATGATGCTGCCATCATGTTGAGATCCACAAAATGAGGTAAAGACTTTTGGACAAGAAGGCCAGTAAAGAAACGACATAACTTCTAGATATACACAAAGAATTGTCTAAACATGTGAAGGGTATGTAACATATATATTAAAAAATTATTGTCTCTCTTTGGTTGACTTTTTGATTATATGGGACATCTAGAAAAGAAGAGTTGAGACCTGCCATGAGTCATATGTGGTGCCAACAATGAAACATTCCTGTTCTTCTAAAATAATCTTATAGTGTCCAGTCATAGATGCTTAGAAAAAGAGCTACATTTCTTGGCACTGATAGCATTACAGCTGGTACTGTTTATAATAACCCTCAATGAAAGTAGGCAACTCGTTTAAACAGACAGAAAGACAGACACACACACATACCACCCACACACACACGGTTGATGAAACAGCTGGTCCAGAAACAGCCAAGACCATCCAATCGGAAATAGTAATTAATGACATTAGAATATTGCACAGCTTGGTGCCATTGAGGGACTGGATGACTTTAAAATGTGTAAATCCACAAACTTATCTGACCTAACGATGGGTGGCTTTCCACCCCCTCCGCTAAATAGATTAATTATCTGCAGGGCCCCAGTGCTGTTGTTGGGAGCCACATGGATATCAGATCGGCACTGATACCTCTGGAAAGCGTTCCTTCTGCTAATTATCACAGAACTGCTGCTGCACATGTATATGTACACTCTGAGATACACAGCAACTTATTGCACCAGATAAATCCACAGAAACTTTTTAAAAAGAAGCCGAACCGGTCCTGCATCATCATATTAATCCATGTAACATAAAGTACTCTTTGTTTTAACTAAACTGCCCAAGAAAGTTTTTTTTTATGTTTTGTGTGCAGAGATTTCAGGTGTGCAGGTACATCTTTAAAGTCTGCAGACACAGACTGTGTGTTGTGGTGCATTACATGCTTAGGATGGACAAATCATCTTAGGTTTTGACAACCAATATAAGAAAAAAAGAAGGGAAAAATAACAAGGGAAAGAAAAAATAAGGTCCAAAGTCCCAGAAAATGGAGAAAGCCAAGGATCTCAGGGGTAAGTATTAGTTGTCACCCTATGATCAAATAGCACAGGCCGGGAAGCGACCAGAGAGAACCTGCGCCCGGGCAAAAAGAAATATAAAGTCCAGATTTAATTCTGATACGGAGAAATAGAATTTCAAAGCTGGATGTCTTATCGTTGGCATGTCCCTTTGCCGGACTGATTTCCCTAGCAAAAGCCTGTCTGTGCTATTATGTTGAACATGGAACCAATTTACTGCGCCAGCTAAACAGGGTTAGCCGTGCTCCTGTACCCCCTAAATGTTTGAAGTTATCACACAGTGAGAAAAATAGCATTTTGAATGTTTGGGGAGGGGGTGAGGGCCGAGGAGCGGCTGAATCGGACGGGAGTGGACTGTAATTGAAAAGTATCAATCAAAAACAAGGCAATGGCCAGGGCAGGGAAGCTATTATGTTAACCCAGTCCAGCAAAGCACTGGAGGAGCCAAAATGCATTTCTTTTGAATCAGTAATGCTCCCCTGCTCTTTGAGCCTCTAAGCATTGTGACCGGGGGCCTCGTATCTCCGGACGGACGGAGGCAGAGAGGAGTAGGAGGGGATTATCAAGTGGAGCATGCAGCCATTACAGGCTTGTTTCGTGATGCTATCTGCCCTCTGAGATAAGCAACCCCCGTCTGGTCAGACGTTTCCAATTTCTATACATGAGAGATGAAGACCTTGTGCTTCTGCTCGCCTTCACCCTTTTTTATGTTATTATATTTTTGCGTGCCCCTTACTTTGCCCCCTCTGTATATTACAAGTATCCTTTCATGTGCATGCAGTACAGTGTAACATCCTGCCACCAGTTAACTGATCTGCACGGGAAGGCCAAATAAAGCATGGAAGAGATTTAATCTGAGGAGAAAAAGAAGGTATGCAGGTCAAAGAGGAACAATAGATTCAAATGAGATAAAATGTTATTGAGGGATACACAAACTAACAGTGTTGCTGCTAAATTGGTGCCTTTGATTTTACAATAATATCTATTGAATTTGAAATTTAAGGGCACAGACGTATTTGCTTCAGATGAAAAGGCACACTAACTTGGAACTTCCAAATAAATGAGTAGAGTACAAATGACTCAAGGTATATTCTATGGCTTTTGAGCTAAACAAACAAACAGAAAAAACCTCAGAGGCACCCTTAGGTCAGGGTCAAGCTCAGATTTAGAAAATTATGCATTCCCAGCTTGTTTCTCCGTCGCAGCTGTGGGTTTTCCATGTATTAAAATGAATTGTTTTAGGAGTTTTATCCGCTACAATGAGAGAAAAACAGGATCCTGTTAGCCAATTTTGGTGGTGCTGTCAAAAGACTGGGGCATATATTTCAATATCTTCCAGCTGGCATTTACATGAGACAAAGCAGACGAGACTGATGCTGGATTGCTCTTGCTGTCTCCAGTGTTTTAAGATTTTACAGTGTTACTGGTTATAGCATGAAAAAATAAACCCTGACAAAGATAAAGAAACAAACCTTTGCAAAGGGCTCTTACAGTCTGTATATCCTCTAGTTCATTATAAATTTGTTTTTCAGAAGCTAATGGACTTCTTATGCTCCCCGTCGACGAGAGGTGCCTGTGTTTGCTGATAGTTCTCTAGGTGCAGGGTTGGGTACTTTGAGCATGCCTTACCACAGATATCATAGTACTAAGCTGCAGCTACAGATATATACCACCCTAATAATACTGTATTACACCATACGTTTTGCCTTACAGACACATGGATATCTAAGGGATACCCATTGCTCTTGAACTTTTTTTTATGTTTACTTTGGTTGTCTGTTGTCCTCTTTTTGCTGTTATGTTCTCTGTTTTCTGTTTCTGACATGACAGACCCTACTGACAGACATATTTTTTGCAGATTTTTTTAATTTTCCCTTTTCATGCAAGTTTTATACACGAGTACCAAGACGACCCTTAAGATCTAGATGAAGGTGTCGTCTGACTTACAGAACTTAAGTATTTATTTTATTCTGGTTTCAAAATAAAAGCAAATTTGTTGATATTTAATGTTTAAATAGAATGTTATTGCCAAAACTAATGGCCAACGTCATCTAGAGACTACAGATAACATTTTTCATGCAGCTCAAAATGAAGTTGAAGCTTTCAGAAGATTTCTAAGCTCTAATAATCTATAATGTAGGAACAGTGCATCAGAGACAACCTTCTCAAAACTGCAAATTCACGTTATTGCTTAATTTCTAATGTTGGTCATGGGTTTGTATAAAGGAACCCTAAGAGCAATAATGAATAACAACCTAAATGTTAACATTGGCCTAAACTTTTGAGAGAAACAAGTTTAACTTACCTGGAAAGGGCCTTGGATGAGTGGGATGAGACGACCTGGCTCACAGTCTTCAATAAATTCACCCCAAACGTGCTTCATCCAGTTGAGGTTGTACTCTTTGCAGTCCAATCACATCTGCATCTCACAAATACCACCCCTTCATGTCCTAGACCTTGCATTTTTCAATGCTGTGTAGTCATGCTAGCACTACAAGCCTCTCCTCAAAATGTGTTACCAGAACTTTGGGAGCATGACTTTTTCCATAAACCATTTGAAGGTTCCTTTCATGCAAGTGAAGAATTCCTTTCATTAAAACTAAAGGGAAAGTATAAAACCCAAACATCCCCACAACACGATCCTACGTCTACCATACTTTTTTGTACAATCGTTATGTAAGTATTGTTCACCTTTATACAATTAATTATTGAAACTATACATATTAAGTGTGTTTTTCTATTTTGAAATCAAAGATTTTAGCTATGGTCTTTTAAAAGAGGCCTTCTTGTCTACCTGATTGCAACAACTGTAGACGTGGAGGTAATTAATGTACCTACATTTAATATCCCCTAACTTGGGATGTGGTTCTGAAGAAGGTACTTTAAAGGTCATAGCAACAACATTTTGATCAAATGAATTCATTTGAAAATAAAACATACATTCATAGAACATTTGGAGGTGTGCAGATAAAGAAAAGCTATTTTACTGAAAAAAATATAGAAATCACTCTTTATAAATTGTGACTGGCTTGGGTCCTCAAAAAACCTCCACACAACCTGAAAAACCTGACTTTGAAGGGGCTGAGAAGCAAAAACGAAAAACTAATATATGTGGAAGGCATTTTATATTGGAGATAATTTTAAATACATGAAAAAAGGTCTTTATATAATATTTTAAAAGCAGTTTATAAAATATGCTTTGTTTCCAATTGGTAGAAAACAATTCTTTTGACAATGTTCTGATAGAAAAAATCAGGTCTTGCCATTTACTGAAAGTTTATTTAATAAAATAGTGGCCAAGTTTTTCATGGAAACATTTAATGATAGTTTGGTTTAATTTGTTATTTTTTTCCAGTTCTGCTTTTGGTGTTGAAATAAAATAAATATGCCTGGCATCTCACAACCTCCAAGTACCCAAAAACTATGCAGAGATGTTTTAGGGCAACATATTTTGTTAGTGTTCTCTTAATGTTGTGGTGTACGTTAATGCAGGAGAGGAAGATTCCCTTGCAGTTCTATAGTGGTCTTCTCTCCAGATGGACTGATATGGATGGAGGAAAAGATGTAGGGATTTGAAGTAGGTATGTAGATGGGCATGGATGGAGGAGGGTGTCAGCGGGCGGGTGGAGAGTTTTTAATTCAGATTTCATGTGGGCTCACTCAGCAGTCACTGGAGTCTAAAGTGACTCTGGGGAGCCTCACAGTTCTATATGCAAATAGAAGAACGCACCTGGCCAGTGGAGCAGGCCTGCTGAGAGGTTACTTATGCAAATCTGATTGAGTGAGAGCATATTGCCGCAGCGCAACCGGGCATTTGTGTGTGTGTACACACACACACACAGGCACACAGGCACAAACACACAGAAAGACATACCGGCAGTTATATTTCACAGGACGCCATGTTTCCAGGAACAGAGGACGCAGACGGGGATGAAAGGATGAGAAAGAAGAAAGTAGATAGCGGATGTGAGAATTTAAGGAAGGTGACAGGAGGATGGGCAGGTGCAGAGGGCGGAGAGAAAATCTCAGAGAACATAGAACGAGAAGAAAGAAGACAGTGAATGGTGGGACATGCATTATTCTATTTAACATCCCTCTCTTCCTCTGTCGTCTCCATTCCCTCCATCATGCTTCCTGAAGGCAGTGGGTTATTTCCTGTACGTGTTGCAAATGAGCTTAAATCCCAGTATGGCCAAAACCTCTATCCCCTGCCCCGCCTCATCTCCCTCAGAGGCTGGCATTAACCTGCTGATTAAGTGGTAGAGCTTGGCTGGAGCTCCATCTCAGCCTGGAGCAGGGACTCATGATGTAGACAAATGACCAGGAATCACGTTGGCATGAGCGTGCCTCTCAGTCAGGCTGGCCTGTTGGCTAAGGCCTCTGGGACAACACATTAATAAGGAGAGATCCAACCTGCTGATGATTATTGATAACACTGTGCATAATGTAAAATGCCAGCATGGATGTAAGGGAACTTTGTGTCACTCTACAAAAAGTATCTCTTTTTTCAGGATTCTGACTGTGGCTTTTCACAGCCAAAAATTGGGGAGTATTAGTTACTAAGAGTTACCCAGTTTAAGAGTAAAGGTAGGCAGAGTTACACTTAGCTCCTGTTATCACACCATATTGTTTTTTTTGTGTGCGTGTGTGTTTGTTAGAGTTGTTGGAAAAAATGAATAAATAACTTTAATCAAGCAGGATAAAAAATTCCTCCACTTTAGTTTTCACTTTTCTTTATCTGCATTTTAAGTCAGTATCTCCATTAATATTTTGGGAATAACATACATTTTAGGCTTTTAAAGCTGAAAATTTTCTTTTTTCAGACATTTAGAGTAAAACAAGTGAAGAAGTCGTTTTCCCTTTTTTTTTTTTTTACGAATTAAAACTTACAACTAAATTTATTTAGCAAGTAAATTATAGTTGATATTCTCTATTTTGATCGAAATTAAATTCATATTGGTAACTAAATAAGTGAAAACCTGGGTTCTGCTCCAATAACAAAGCAGACACACCAAAGGTCTAATACCTTCTGGTTAGGCATTATGGCTGCAGCTAGCAGTTTATCTTAGCCTACTGTGCCAGGTGACACAACGCAGCCCCAGAACATAATTGAGCCTCCTCCATGCTTTGCAGTAGGGACAATATTCTTTTCTTGATATGCTTACAGTTCCATCTGATCACTGAGCTGAGCAGCCTCAGGAAAATGTTCATTTTCTGTCTCACTTGTCCATATGGCATTCTCCAGGAAAACTTTGTGGCTTGTCAAACTTTTAGTTTGTCATATTTTAGCCTTGTTTCTTTTTTATTTGTTTTCAACAATGGTCAACAGGTCAATTATTTCTGGGCTCTTTTGTTAACATTCTTATTGTCCATCTCTTTGGTTCGTCATCAATTTTGCTCCTGAGGCCACGTCCACTGAGGTTGGCTTCAGTCCCCTGGATCTCAAATGTCTGATTCATTTGTACAGCTAAAGTCACAAAAACATCAATCTGCTTGGATATGGATATGGACCTTGGATTGTCTTATAGCCTTTACCTTAAGCATGCTCGTCTATCGTTTTCTTTCTAATCTCCTGAGACAACACTTTCTCAGAAGATCAGAACCAACAGGTTAACACTGCTATAGAACAGCAGGATGAGTAATAGAGGAGATGTGCCGCGAAGGCTTACCAAAGGGGCCAGGGCTGCAAATGCTTGCCAAAAGGGGGCCAGTGCCGCGAAGGCCTACCAACAGGTGTATGAGAACAGGGATGCCCCCCCCCCCAAAAAAAAAATGGTGTGTCAGCATGCTCAGAAGGAAGAGAGGATTGAGTTGTAAGCTAAGAAACGTAGAACAGAAGGATGAGTAACAGAGGAGATATGCCGCAAAGGCTTAATAAACGGGTCAGTGCCATGTAGGCTTACCAAAAGGGGGCCAGTGTTGTGAAGACCTACAAAAAGGGGACCATTGCTGTGAAGGCTTACCAAAAGGGGACCATTGGGATGAATAATGGAATTAATGATGGGATGATGGATGGGATGATGAGAGGAAAAGAGCCAGGTATATCAACCATCTGGAACCATAATGAGTTACAAGAGTGTAATGGGTGATGTGAGGATGGGTTATAAACACCAATTCGAAAGAATCAAGCATAGAGGGGTCTGGCAGGAGATGTTAGGGAGTAACCAGTAATTCAAGCCAAGGCCAGGGCAGAGGTAATCAGTCCAATCCAGCGGAATAGCAGGAGACAAAAACAAGGGCACAAAAAAACAAATGGTAACCCCAAAACAGAAGCTGATAAGATCTGTCAGGAGCAAGGCAAAGCAGGATAATCCAGGAGGCAGAAGCAGAGCTGTGATCAGGCAGGCAATAGGGAAGAAGGAACATTAGACTTTTACTCACCAAGGGCTTTCAATAAGCTGGAAGAGTCTGTCTGCCAAATAACTGTATTTTAAGGCAGTAGAACAGTTCTTGCTTTCACATAGGTTAGCTATCATGGTCCCACTTATCCTTTATACATTCATCCCTGCTTTTTTCTATTATGTGATCTGGTAGGATTTAAATACATCCCAACTAATGACTAAGGCTAAAAATAAAAGCTACCAGACAGCATGCAAATCTTTATGTTGAGACGGGGAGGGTATATCTTAATATCAAAATCGTAAGTGCTTAAACAAACATAAAGATAATATCCATTTAAAAAAATATTGTGAAAGTATGAAACAAACTAATTGAAAAGGCTTAAAGTGCTTTTCTTTAAAAGTTATAAAATTGAATTAGGATAGCAAACGTCTTAGTCACTTTACATGGTTGTGTACATATTTTTGAAATTGTTGTGGGTGTGTGGGCCATGGGTAATAATAGTAGGAACAAAGAAGCGTGTAGGCACATGTGAATGTGTATGTTGTTATGTAAATAAATTTATTTATTTGTTCACTTCATGGACTTTTGGAGTTGGGTTTTAGGATAGTAGGAAGGAGGGGCATGATTAAATCAGTTTCACTACTTCATAGGCCTTTTTAGGCAGAATCACTAATTACTTAAAACATTATATATGTATATATATATATATATATATATATATATA
Source organism: Cyprinodon tularosa (assembly GCF_016077235.1). NCBI lineage: Eukaryota > Metazoa > Chordata > Actinopteri > Cyprinodontiformes > Cyprinodontidae > Cyprinodon > Cyprinodon tularosa. Next base: position 165,975 of record NW_024038992.1, on the reverse strand, counting down.
TATATATATATATATATATATATATATATATATCAACTTCAGCTGACTTTCATTATGTGATTCTTGCAAAGAAAGCAAAAATGTTTATATCAAATTTACATAAATCAAATTTTTGTTAAAAGGAGTATTGATTATAGAAAGGTGCAATTATTTTGGCTTTGGGTATTTATTTTTTATAGGATCTTCCAGATAAATTTGAGAAGTACTTTTTGATTTTTGATCATGTTTTATTGAGACATGAACTGTAGGCTGCTGGTGTTGGCTTGGTCTCAGCCTTCCATAGTCTGGTCTTGGCTCCTAAAAGTTTTGGTCTTTTTTCAGTCTCAAGAAACTCTTGTTTTGGTCTTGACCTAGTCTCAGGCTCAGTGGTCCTGACTATAAGCCTTCCAAGTACTACATATCGCAAAAGTGACAAAACTCGACTTGTGCTTGTTGTGCTGAATAAATAACATATTTCCAACTCCACATATTGATTTAAAATCAATATTTGCAACTTGTTTGATTTATTCTAGTATTTTTGCCTCAACCTTATTAAAAAAGAATTTAAAACTTCAACAACTTGATAGAGTAACTGAATTGGTATTCCACTTTATCCACAGCAGCTAAATGAGTCTGAAAGGACACCACAACTTAACTGAGTGATACTCAGTCTTGTACAGCGTTCTTCACTGTTTATTTTATTTAAGCCCATTACATTTTCTGTCCTTGCCATTCAGCTAGTCTTAGTTTGTCCTTTGGACATCAGCTGATTTAATTAGTTGTACCAACTGCCATCTGTTTTTCTGCTGACAGGTCTTATTGATCAACAACATAAGTTAGATTAATTATAACACTTTTTAATCACTGTTCCTCTTACAAGCAGAGGACATTGTTCATATGAATGTAATAGCTTTAGCAATATTATTAGAGATCTTATTTACAAGAGCATCCTCCCTGCCAGTAGCATAATGGCAAACTTAAAACACAGAAATTTACTGACTTAATTCATGAAATTTGAGTTTAAACTTTACGCATCTTAGTTGTATAAAATACCCTTCATAAAATGTCACATTAGGAAATCAATCATGCTGTTCTGTCTCCTTTTTCCAGAATTTATTTAAATTCACATTGCAATTTTTTTTATGACACTTTGACAGTAAAGAAAAATTAACCACTTCTGTAAATGTTAAAACCTCTTCTAGAAAGTTTTATTTCAACATCTTGGTAAAGTATATAACCAGAGACTCAACTTTTCAAGTTTACAAAATATTTTACTGTATATCCATCCCTTGATTAATGTGCTCGACACCCTTCTTCAAAACATTTTAAATATTTTTCCCTTTAATGTACTTCTTTAACCAACCTCTATAAATTTTATGAATGCAAAACTCTCAGAACTTCTATATTGCAAAAAGCAAGAAAGCAGCATCTATAGCAAAAAGAAAACTGCAAAAAGGTCAAATGAGAAGTCCAAGTTAAGATTAGAACAAGTTCAGGACGAGGAGGAAACCTAAAGTAAAAGCCTGGCAAAGAACAAATGTAGATAAAATGTATATCAAGAAAGCAATTCGATATATATATGTATATATATTGAAATATATATAAAATAATGGGCTATATCATGGTGCACCTTTACACTCTTTAATACTAGTCCTTAAGTTTAATGGGGTTTCAAAAAAAGAGGATATTATTCACCACTAAACCTAAGACATTATTTTTGTATTTCATCTTCAAATGTCATTATATCTTATTCTACAGTTTTCTATTACCTTGGATTGTAATCTTTGTATATTGTAGCACAGGGGAACCAACTTCAGGGTCCAACTTTATCTAATTCTACTCCATCTGCCCTGTGCCTTTCCCAAAACTCCAGTACAATTCCCATGTACACACAGCAATGTCGATCAGTCAAATCAAGTTCTTTGCTTGAGCACCAAATCAGTCTGCGGAAATAAACCACTGCACTTGTTTGGTAAATCATAAACTGATAATTTTCCCCATGATTAGAAACAAGTTCATGAAATAAAGAGAGGTTTTAGAACTGGAAATAAAATACTCCCAAACTGGACTACTAAGTGTTTGCTTCACACTTGTTTGCTCTTATAGAGTGACTGTTCAAGCAAAAAGTAGATAAAAACGGATCTATAGCATGGATCAGTGATTTTTTTTTTTTTTTTTTTTTGACTCGGTACAATAGTCCAGGAATCTTACAGGGTCTGCATGTCATTTGTTTTTGCTTCTGAATGCACCATTCCATCAGTCCTTCTTCTACCATGTATTATATACTTATGCCTTACCTTAAAATGCATCATGAAATGTCTTAATCTCCAAGTCGACCATATGAATGCAGCTTTGTGCCACACTTCACTGCTTATGGCCTAACATTTCTGTTTGGGAGGAGTCAGTAAACAGTTTGTGCCCGATATGATGCTCAGCTGCTGGCCCATCCTCCACCCCTTTGCATCCACAACAGCTGAGCAACAACAGAATCTCTGCCTCTGTGACTGACAGCCTCCCTAATTGTATCCACTCACTCATGACAATTTGATTAAAATATTATGCTCCAGTCTCACCCCCTGTTTGTTCCCCCTATCCAAATCTAATTTTGATATAAAAAAAGAAAGATTACCTCCATGAGCATGACTGAGGATGTCATTAACTTCTACTTAATCTTTATTACTTATGTGATATTAACATATGTATGGCTTTGGCTTTGTTTTTGTTTTTTTTATGTAATCTTTCTTAACTGAAGAGCAGGGATGAAATACATATGGAAAGCAGAAGTTGAGCTTTTAGGTTGTCCTAAAGTTGGAATTTCATACCTACAAGAATTACACAAAAAAGTTGAAAGTGTTGCAGCACAAGAAGTGACAATGATAAAAATTCACTTGTTTCCTAATTCCTTAGAACTGTGGGTCATGCAGTACCAGACTAGACAAGAGGTAAGCACGATGTTCATGTTCAGAATTAGGAGATCAAGGAACTTAATTTACTTGATTGGTCCCCATTGTCTCTACTTTGAACCGTTTTCAAAGAAGTAAAACCACTGAATTAAGGTTAAGGTAATCTGTGAGATTTTAGCATGTATGGAGATTAGAGCTACATTACAGTTTTTCTAACTACAACCAGCGTCCGGGGACCAATGTTGTCAGGACTCCTGTCTTTGTGTTTGTGTTTCTGTGTTTGTCTGCCTTCATCCACCAGGAGGCGCCTCCTCACACACCTGCTGATGGTTTCCTCGTTAAACGTAGTGTTCTTAAGCTGCTGACTGCCACTACCTCAACGCCAGAGTGTTTGCCAGTTTTGGGTACTCTAGCCAAGCTGAGTTTTGTTGAGTCAAACTGAGTTTTTGTCAACCTGAGTTTAACTTTGTTTTCGTCTTTGCCTCTTGGCAGGAATTCATCCTGCAAACTGGATTTCTCGGACCTTCTTTCCCTGGAAGGCTCAACTGAGCTTCAAACTGGAAACTTGGATCCACTTTCCCCAAGAGATCGTTTTGAGCTTTGCACTGAGAAAGGGATAATACTCCACTACGACCCGTTCAAGTACCGCAGGAAATCAGTTTCTCCGTTCTCCAACTAACAACGGTGTTCTGGGTAAACCCTGTTTCCCCCTCCACCGAATCAGACAAACATTGGAACCATGGCACACAGACAGAAGTCAAGGATTCAACAACTTCTCTGGAAACGTGAGTCGGCAACCAAATCCTCCTCTCCAAGTTCATGAGTCTAATTCCCCACTGAGCCTGAACTAACCACTGTGTCTTCCCCTCACTTTACAGTTCCAGTTGAGCAGTGTTCAGAGCAACACTTCTCCCTCTGTTCAACCTCTTTGATAAAACCTGTTAAACCTTTTCCCTGGTCTCTCTGTTCGGTTTTCTGCATTTTGGGTCTAAACTTTGTAACACTATGACAAATGTGGGGTAAAAGGTCTTGTTCATAGAGACAGAGTGGAGGCTGTGGGGATTGAAGCGGGCACTTGCAACCTTCTCAGAGCACAAGCATACTGCTCTAACCCACTAGACCAACATTTGCCGCTTGTGATGATGGGACCCTTACTTCATGCTCCCTTTTACAGTTGTTGTGTTCTTACTGTCTCCACTGAGCTGGGACCTCCAACAGTTATTGCATTTATTACTAGGTGTCTTCTCTAAATGTGTGGGTTTCCATATCCTTTACAGATTGCCATATTCATGTTGGCAAAGAATGGCTGTCTCAAATGTAGAAGTTCCAGCAAAATGCTTTTGGTGATGATTTGACAAGACAAGAGGTACAGTAGCAGCCATTCAAAATGACCCTTCCCAGTCAAACTTCAGCCGAATGGCAGCCCATTTCTCTCAAACTCCCAGCGAAATCCCCTCCAACTTCCAGCCAATGGAGTGACCTCCTTTTGCATATTGTTTTACTCTTACTCCACCCTCTCTGAATTACAGGGTCTGACCAGGAGATGATGCTTCTCTTTTGATCTTAATGTCCACAAATAATGACAGTATATTTTAGTACAGATATAGATGTTTAAAAATGAATTGTAGGGGACCAGCCAAGGGCCCAGCCAATTTACAAATTGGCTGGGCCTACAACTTTGGCCTACAGTACCAATCTGTCATAGTGAGATGAGAACCAATTCAATGTGCAAAGTTTTTGATTTATCCCAAAATCCGTTTATCTTTGTTTCCTCTGCTCCACTCTCATTTGCCCAACTGAGTAGTTATGGTAATTAATGAAATCCATTCCATATTTTCTGTAACTCCTCTAATTGTCACCATCCATGGATGTGTTTTACCTCCTTCACTCTCAAAATACAGCACAACACCAAATTTTCTGTTCTGCTCCGGTCCACCTGACTCCACACAAATGTCTTCTGTGTGTCATCCTTGGACTTCAAAGAAATCAGAGCGGAGCTTCATGCTGTTACGACAGACTCAGCTGTATTTTTACTCATGGATGTGCTGAGGTGTCCTACCTAACATGGACAGGAGTGGGGGATATAGAATCTGGGGATTACAGTTAAAGACAAATGTTAAGATCCACTGCATTCTAGTTAACCTTTGTTTGGTCTACAGCCTGTACTGGATATCAAACTGAACTTCTGGAAACGTTGTTCGAAGAAAGAAAAAACAATGCATTTTCTCAATATTTGTTATAGTTGTCTTTTAAATTGTACTGAAGTACTTGTGTCAAACATTTTCGGTGTGTTTGGTAAAACTTCTCCCCATAGCTAAGGACATTCTGACTGATTTTGTTTCAAGAGTAAGGGGCAAAAAACTTAATGGGCCATGTCGCTCCCATACCTCTTTTTAGTTTAGCCAATGCATTCTCTACTGAGATCACTCCTTTCATGTGGACAATCCCAGACAATAACTTGGTCATTTTTAAAGACATTTTAAACTTGTTCATATAGATAACCCAATGTTCCAAAGGTTATACTTCCTTGGTTTTATATTGTTTCAATATTTCCACATAATGTTTTTCATTCAAGCACCACCTGATCTATAAAGGATTGTAGTCTGTACTGAAAACAAGACATAATCACAACAGACTGCTTCCAATCTGTACTTTACATTCTGTTTGGTGTTCTTAGCCTCCCATTGTTCTCACTGTTTCCTTTAAATTCAGCCATGCGCATTATGGCCAAGCACTAATTGCAGTTTTATTAGACCATAAGATATAATAACAAATAATTCTCATTTTTTTGTTGAAGTAAGTTTAATGTTTTTTTTTGTTTGTTTGTTTTCAGTTTTTTTTTTCTTTTCCTTTCTGTGGCTATTTGCATATTTAGTAAAATCGTTGGAAAAAATTAGTAACTTGTTTTTTTGTATGCAAGAAATCAAAATACTACAATAGCAGGATGCAAACTCAGCAAACAAAAACCTAAATTTGAAAATCTTACAACATATGATGTAAGGGGAAGCATGACAAAGCAACAGTCTGTATTTACTGAGAGAGCAATTAATCAGATATAAAGCAGGTGTGATGATGAGCTTGTGTGTGAGGAAAAGCAGAGGGAAAGAGGAGCAGAAAAAGAACAAAAACACACATAGAGTACAGCTTACCATGGAGCAGAACTATCTTAACCAAACTGAATGACAGAATGGAAAAATCATATACAACACAAAAAAAGCACATAAAAGAAATGAAGACACTGAAAATAAAGTTTTGAACAATTATGTTTTAATTTGTTAACTTAGTCTTCGTCAGTTGTTTTGCTGCTAAACTTTAAAGGTACAGTACTAAAGCATAGAAGGGAAATATCAGTACTGTGACTATTGGACAGAATGTAAAGGTGAGTGAAAAGCTTCCACCTACATGAAAGCAGTGAAACACTTCCTTCTTTACGTTCATTTTGTTTCAGGTCATCTGGATAGCTCATGCAAAGTTAAGCTCATGTACAGTTTGCAGAAATATTTACAACAAACAACATTCATATTTCTTGTGTTAATACTTGTATATCAGCATACAACACATGCACACATGCATTTTTAGCTTCAGTTGTTCCCCTCTGAGCTTGCCCATCCATTTGAAAGAAAAATAAATCCAGTGTAATGTGATAGTTGAAGGCAGGGGGTGATAAGGTGGTGGGAGGCTGTAAGGGGGGAGTCAGGCAGCTCAATCATTCACTGAACAAAAATTGCCATGTATCATTCACCTGATTTGAATTGTAACTCCCCCTTCTTTTGAACCCCTGCCAATTCATTTTGTACATTAAAAATTGGTCAGGGTTGATAAGATTCCATTTTCATGGTTGGCAATGCAGAACTGGCGAAAGAATACAATTACAGACCCCAGAGTAAACTCTCCGAATGTCAACTTGATGTAAATGATCAGGAGGTAGGGTGCCACAAAAGAAAAAGCTTCAACTTAAGCCTTCCCCACCGTCTCACACATCTATCTCCCTCCTCTGAATCTCTATGTATGTCACTCCATCTCTACTTCTTCTCAGAAGTTTACCTTTTAGCAGACATACAGTACTTGCTGAAGGTCCAGATCTGTGGGTTTACAATGTCAAAGAATGCACATGCAGAACACAGACTGGTACTAAAATAGCTCGAAAGAGGCCTCAATCCTCAATACCTAAGAATAGCAGCGTTCTGTGGCTTAATCACCTTTATGATGGAAATTAGTTCCAGATTGACCATGGCATTTCAAAGAGAATTAAAACCTTTGCACCTAATTTATTTAACCTCTCTCTATGCCTCTCCGTTATTGTGGACGAGAAGCTTAGAAACACAAACACATTTTTAATCTGTTGTGTTTTCCAGCAATACAGGACATAATTGAGTCATCAAACACTTTGGGTCCATTCAATGAGATTTCATAGAGTTTTATCCCAACTGCATTATCCCAACCATTGAAAGGGGAAAACCAAAGTGTCCCTGATCTAATTTGAAATGCACCAGAAAAAAAAAAAAAAAAAAACAGCCAGGTATGTGTGAGGTAAAAATATTTTTCCTTTTGCTCTCAAATTATCTCGATAAAAAGCAGAAAAAATATAAATGGTTAAATCTAACCAAAACAGTCCACATGAATAGGACATGAAGGTTAGTAACATTTGACTTACACCAGAGGACATAAGTTCTGATATGAGGTAGTCCTTGGAGTATCTGACAACCAGTCAGAAAAGTGAGTGAAGATTAAAAAAAAGTCGATGGACAGCATTATCAACCCTTGAGTGAGGTTGATGGGGTGATAGAATGGGCCTTGATGAACCTTTGTGGATATATTGAAGAATATCTGATATTTCATATTTGGCTGGAGTAGAAACAGTTAACTCCACTTGGTGAATTACTTTTTTTCTATCTTGACATGACTGTATTATAAACTTCTGCATCCAAGAATCCTGGACCGATGACGATTCGCATCAAACACCACAGGAGTATGTTAATGTTTGATGGTGCAGAGAAAAAAAGGATTGATTCATCTAGTGTTGTGGAGACTAAAACACTTTATCCTGGCATCATTGTGTGTGTACCAGTGAGGTCAGACAATAGGTTAGTCTACATCAAACCTCCAGAGTCAAAATACCTTAACCATTCTAAAACAGCACCAAATGATATTTTTTCCTCTCTGCAATGGTATAAATCCCCTCTGTTGTTCCATGAATTTGAGCACCTGGGACTCAACAGTGTCAAACAAGTGGCCTAATTGTGGAAGTGAGTAATAATTAAGATCTGTTTAGTAATTTTAACAGATGTTTAGGGTGATTGGTCTAAAATCTCCTATTCAGTTGATTCAGACATCTGCTCCCCTGACGAGTTGTCATCTGCTTTGACCTCAACCCCCTCTTTGACGCCCCAGCATTGTCACCCAGATTTGCAGCCAGCCCTGTGTCGTGGCAGCAGGACTCTTTTACACCTAGTGATTACAAGGGTCGTGCCCCCACCATCCAATCACACATTACGAGTCGCCAACATGCCCCATGACTCTCCGTCACTTTCCCTTCAATTTCCTCAACCATTCTTTCTCGCTGTCTCTGTCCCCATGATTATTCAGAGCTTTGCACATTAGTCAAACTGGCTGTGATGGGCAGCAGCATGCATAAGTTGTTTGCAGAAGCTGAACTTTGACTCTTTGCAAATAGATGAAGGACATGCACAAGCCATGACTCTAATCCATGAACAGGGCTTGTGTGCACACAGGTCAGGGATCTGTATCAGTCCCTGTTTGCCTAATCGAAATGACTGTGTGTGCAGGTACACAGAAAGGCAGCAGTTCGACTCCAGTGCATCCTATCCTACAATATGCTGTAGCTTAAGTAGTGACATTTACATGGGCCACTGAACCTATTGGCACCAGCAGAGCAGAAGGGCAACGGTCTGTGATCTGAAGAGAAACTTTCCTTATCAACATCTTTGTTATTGTAATCATGGCAGAAGAAACAAAAGTTTGGCGGTTTTAATGTTGATATCAATAATTAACTAATTAAGGCTGTATTCCTAACTTCTATTTTTCTATATAAAATTAAGAAAAAGTTAGAGGGAAATATATTTACATTTCGATTATATTTTTACAAACTTCTTCCTAAGTGTGTTTTCTACCTAATTGGGATGACATTTTTGATTGCCTCTATTATAGGTCCTTAAAGGTTAAGCAAAGCATACAAAAAGTGAGAATGGTTGCATTAAAAACAGGAAGCTATTGGTCAGTGTCAGTTCTGAGGTTTTAGGATAGGATATAGGAAGAGGTTTTAAAAAACAAAGCTTCAAAACGACTTGATAGAGAACAGAGTTTTGAAGTGTATCTGAGAATGATTTCAAGCAGGCTAAGACCTTGATGGCTCTGTTTAGTACAATTTTAAGATCTTCTTGGGTTATTTTGGGGGTAATCAGAAACAGGACACACCTGCAGTAATCCAAGCAGGAGTAGAAGTGGAAAATGATTTTTACTGTCTTATTCATTATACTGTAATGTTTTCTGAACTCAGATTGAAATGGTTAATAGAAATCATTTTTGGACAAATGTTCTTGGAGCTTCAAGTAAACTTTGACTATGCTTTATTCAGATATATTGTAAAGATAAGGTAAATCCTGGGCCAGAAACACTGCTATCTCTTGCCTCCCTACATTGCTTATGAAGTGCAAACATGCATAACTTTAAAAAACTTTTTTTCTGATACAAGACCACCACTGCAGGTTTATTCAATGTTCAACATAAACATAAAATCAGTCAAATATTTCTCATAGTGGTATCAATGCAATATTAGCATGTTATGTGCATACTATAACAATTATGCGAATATGTAGGACTTTTTTTTATCACATTTTAGTGCTTGGAGTTGTGCTACCTTTTATTGGCAGGAACTTCTACTTCTTTTAGAAGGCACAGGTTCTTTAAATTTTTTAGGTTCCCGGATATTTCAGCAGGTTTCAATAAGGCAAATTCTTTTATTCCAGCATCAGAGTAGAGAAAATGTATTTTCTTTTAGTAAGAACATCATGGTGTATTTGTGTGTCGGGGGATGAGCTCTAGGGCTGGTTTTTAAAACCGTCACCCAGCATCCAGCAGGGAACCTCAAATCATTAATATTAATTTCTTTATGACAGCAGCAGTCAGCGTTTTGTAATGCCTGGTACTTAGCAAATGCTAAACTCCTACCTACTTAAATACTCCACCTCAGAGATGTTTTTAATAAAACAAAAAACATGTCATGCATTTAGCTATTTATGAGGAAGACTGCCCATATATCATAAGGATGACATTCAAAAGGTTTGTGGGGATTTGAAGGACAAAAAAAGGAAAAGATACATGTAAAAGAGAGTATTGGAGAACCAATGTGATGCAAGGCTCAGAGTGTCATCAAGGGCTTTGACAGGATGCCACTTTGGCCTGTGGTGGCTGATCTCCTCTTATCACCCAGCAGACAGCCTTTGACACCAATGAAATGTGGCTTCTCTGCCCCTAATGACCACATGGCTGAAGGAGGAGGGGGAGATAGAGAAAAGGAAAGGCTGTCTTCATTATCCATCAAGTTAGAAATATTCCTCATTTATCATCACGCTCCTGCCCAAAATGCCACCCAGCTGAGCCTATATCCCTGCGAAAAACATCACGCCGAGTGAGGAGAGGGGGAAAAAAATAGAAAAACTGTCAGAGCCCCTGCAGCAGCCGATGGGCAAAATTAATATGCAAATGTATGCAAGAAATTAAAAAGCAGAATTACACAGGCAAATGAGGTAGCTACACTTGAATTGTTAGGATTATGAATAATTACTGCGAATTTCCTGCTCCTAATATAACTTGTTTTTTGATAAACAAAGACTTAATTATCGAGATGCGCTGGAGAATTTCTGCGGCACTCATTATTCTTGCAGAAAAAAACAAGTCCCTGGTGGCCGGCGGTAATGAAGAGAGCGTGCCCTGAATCGGCACGAGGAGCAGAGCCATGGGGCGCCGGGCGAGCCGCCCTGCCACTGTCCCTCACCATACCCAGGAGGGTCATAACTTCTTCCGCTAACCATCAAAGGGACTTATTTATGCTGGCAACACAGCTATAAGTCCAACTTTATGAGGCCTGGAGCTGAAAATGGGAGGGAGGGAGATGCATGAAGGGAGGGTTGGTCTGGAAATGCCACTACTGTAAGTGCAGCCTTGTTTCTCCTACTGTTTCCTTTCTACTGATTCAGATATACAGCCTGAGGTGTTTTTGCAGAATGCTGCCCTCTGCAGGGGGGCAGGGGGTGCACAGGGCTGGTCCTGTCCTCTGCCAGTGTCCTTCAAACCTGTGAAATGCATTTGAAGCCTAACATCTTCCAGGTAAAAGAAGGTTGACATGTGCTTACCTGTCAGCACCCAGCTCTGTGAAAAATACAGACATTTTTGTGAAATGAACACTGCAGATTGTCTTCAAATGTAGGTGTTTAACTTGTGTGACATCACCCTCAATTAGTCATTGTAACTGGCAATATCAGCTGAAGGCTTAATCACAACAAAGCCCAAAAAACTTTAGTTATGAATAACACATAAACTGATAATCAATTCTCAAGTAGAGACCTAATTCATTAACTCTGCAGCTGCTGCAGCAAAGTCCAATTCTAATGAGAGCAGTTAGTCAGGTAAATACTAACAGGGGAGCATATTAATGGGTTCTTTACATTTTATTTCTCTATCAAGAGGACATTGACTGTGTGCAAATCCATTCTCACATAGACAACAATTACAAACATAATGTACAAACTTACAAACAAGTGATTAATGAAGATCATCCTTCTTGCTAAAAATAGCTGGAAATAAAACAAAAACAATCTTTTTTATTTCTGTAACCCAGTCCTTGGTCAAATATGGACTAATCCAGATATAAAAGATGGATTGAGAAAGTTTTGAGCTGTCAGTTTGACTAAGCATGCTGGGTTAGGTTTTAATATCAAAATAATTATAAATATAATAATGTCTAATAATCAGGCAAAACCAGGAGTATTGAAAATGCATGCATAACCTGGAGTGAGTAATTTTTCATCCATCTTCTATGTCCAAGGTATGACTGGAGTTAACGTAAATTATAAAAAGAGAGTCATTAATAGTTTTTTTTTTTTTTTCAGACATTTATCTGTGTTTGTATAAACAATAATGACAAAATTTGTGCAAAAAAAAAAAATAAGTTGGATGAGGTACTCAAAAAAAAACAAATCTTCCCAAACTAAAGTAACTGAAAAGAGGTGAGAAAACTTAATAACTACTATCAGTCTGGAAAGTGATAAGTGTCCTTTAATTATTGAACAGTTTTTTCAAGTCATTTACCCATTAATGCACACACTGATAGTGGCAAGCTACATAGTAGCCACAGCTGCCCTTGAGCTCACCGACAGAAGCAAGGCTGCTGTGCACAGGTGCCATCGGGCCGCTACGCCTTCTGACCACCAACAGGTAATGCAGGGGAAGTTCAAGCTCAAGGACACAATGACACTGAAAGCCAGATTTTGAACTCTCAACCCTCCAGTTCAGGGCAAACTCCTTCATCCAACTGGAAAAAACATTTCCTGGGTCATGTATCATAGCATAAAGCTTCTAGCATTTGACAAAACAAAAAAAAAGACCACTGTGATAACAGTTTCCTTGAATCATAAATTCTTGTCTCTGGCAAACGATATCCTGAAGAAGATTGTTAAAAATAAATAAATAAATAAATAAACCACCATCTAAAAGACCATCTCAGAACAACCATCTAAAACCTTTTGAGATGCTTTCCCATACTAAAGTTGTTCTAAATAAAAATATCTAACTCATAATAAACCTTTTGAATTAACAGGGTGCTACTCGAGTTCATATGTGTGGATTGGGGAATACTTTCGCAATGTAAAACTGATGGAAAAAAAAATAATAATAATTGGACTTCCCATTGCTGAGGTGCGGTCCTTTCAAGAGATCACAAAGCCTGGTTAAAGGTGGGACTGATTAGAGTACCTAACACTGCAAATCTGCTGATACCACTGAATGGCATTTTAGCTGGTCAGTCTTCAAAGCATGCCATAGACTCTACCCCTAAATTGCAGAATCCTGCAGAACAGATTTGTTAAGATGATGGAACTAAGCTGTACTTCGTTCCAATGTGAAGGCCAATTGGCTGACATGATGAAACAGCTAAGCCCTCTCCAGCCTAACAGGAGTGACAGGTATCACAAAGCCCACTTTAGGGCTAGTTAAAGAGTAGATTTCTGCAGTGCTGCAGGGTCAAATACAACATATCATTATGTACGTTAAAGATGAGGATATGAAGGACAGAAAGTCTGACAACCTTCATATAAAAAAGTGATGGTAGTGACATTCAGTGATGAGTGACGCTATTTTTTAGGTCACCCATTAATTAGACATCGCGCTGCCATCAGCTTAAGATGCATGTTTGAAAAACAAAAGAAAGAAGGAAGACGATGTGTCTCCTCATGAAACCCATACCTACAAGCTGACAGGCTGCTTTGATGGCACCATCACCCCCACTTGCTGCCTTGCTCCACTTTATTCATGTTTTAGAAAAAACAGAGGAATTGTCTTCGTTAACATCACATAAAGCAGTTAAATGAGCAGAGTCATCCCACATGTTATGACAGAAAAACCATCCTCTCTTTACACATGAGGAAGAATAGTAATACAAAGAGGTGAAGTAAGTTCTATTTATTTGGAGAATTAGAATAATCTTCATTTTTAATATAGGCTGATTACTGTTGGTTCACTTATCTTCTCGCTATATGACCCAAACAACTTTTATGACTATAAAATATATTAATTGAAGATATGTCTTAAAAACTACTTGAAAGTGACAGGGTCCTGAATACTTTTAATATTTGTAAATGGAGTGTGCAGACCAAACACAGTATAAGAAAAACCTCTTTATGGTAATAATAATATGCCAGGATAACATTGTTTCTCATTTAAGCTCAATTCAATTCAATTAAAAAACAGAAATAACCAAAGGCAGGAAGGATCTGTAGTGGTCAATAAAGGCTTCTCCAAATCAGGCTTTAAATTTACAACTGTGTATTTATTTGGACTTTGGTTTTGGTAAGCTTTTTGTAGACTGTTTTATTTTCCCTACTTGTATTTTGGCCCCCAATAAGCATCATAACACAACAGTTATGTATTAGATGCTATGCAATAAAAATGGTTCAAAGAGATGTTTAATCTGAACAGGAAAACTGAAATCACAGAAGAGAAAATATTTTCTTAGACAAATTTCTATCTCTAGTTTTTAGGGGCAAGTTATACAAAATATGTATTCATTTAAAAGTAATATAGGACATGTTAAAAAAATGCAAATTTCTCACAATTATTTGATTTTTAGATTTTACTCTACAGTTCAAGCACACAGTTTGAATGTCTTTTCCTTCATCCTAAGTTTGAAAATGGATACAGAGATAAAGGGACAACAGTGAGTTGCCACTTAAAAAAAAAAAAAGAAACACTATTTTAAAAGGATTTTGCCATAGCACAAAAGCTCCTAGTCTGAAGGATAATTGAGATATCATTATCTGAAAATATATTTAATTAAGAAGTTTAATGAATTGAAAGTTATAGCTTTTAAACAGTTTTTATGTAATTTTCCAAGAGCTGCAGAGAAAACATTTAAACGGGTTTTGTTTTTAATCACTGTACACCATTATCTTTACAGTTTTGGCTGCAGTTTATAACAGCCCTCTAATTGTCCAACCAATGTTTTACTTGAATGTGCTTTAATTGTGCATTTTATTTGGGGATTCATGTTTTAATGAGATATTGCACATCTTTTTGTTATTTTCTAAGAAAAACATAAAAGTTAATCTAAAAACAAGAAGCGAGAAACAAAAGGTCAGTGAGGTGTTTTATTTAGTTCTTAATTTCAGTAATTTTATTTTTTCTGTGAGTTTGACTTGAAGTTGTTTCTAACTTAGGAGGAGAAATGTATTTTAATATGTCGTAAATAAGTCAGATTATCCCCTGAGATATACATGCTTGTGTGTACTGCTCTGATGAGAAGCTGGTTGCCATGTAAACTAATGACCTTCTCTTTGTGGATGCGTTGCAGTGGTTGCTGCACACTGATCTAAGCTTAGCCTGACCGCCGCCCTGTCAGTTTAGTGATTGTAAAGTGGCCACATGAGGTGACGAGGTTTCACTAGTGCCATGGCAGCCAGGAGAAATAACCGGCCGCTAAGAGCCAATTAAAAGGTTTACCGTGACCTGAGGGGCCTGGACAACGGTGTCCTGGCACAGTCCCATGCCCCCTCCCCATCTCCCGGGCCTTCATTAAAGACAACATGCAGCCGATTGATCTCAGAAGACATGTTGGACTCACAAACGAGCAGCATATCAAAATGAACAATGCTTGCAAAGTAGGATCTCGCATGTGATTCCATTAAGAACTCACATGCACACAGTGGCCTGCGCACGGACACAGGGAGGATGTAATTAAGCAGTGTGGGAATAACAGCAGCATGTTAGGTGGCCAACACGATTGCCTCAGCAAGAAAAGTGCCGTAAGGAAAACGCAGAGTTGCATCACAACAGCAGTGATGATGAGGGCTGAGTGAGAGCGTTTAGGGAGGTTGGGGTGGGGGGTTACCTGCAAGCACTGACATGAATATGCACAGTAAGCATACATGAATATGATGCAACAACATCCAATCAGCTGGCAAACACAGCACTGATGTTTAAGGAAAAATTTCATGCCAGAATCTTCTCCAATGTAACTCCCTCTGTATTTCCCAGAACACTAGAGTGGATCACTGTTATAACTGGATCCAGAGAAGAAAAAGAACTAAGGATTAAAACCCACAATAGGATACATGTAACACTGGGTTTGTAGTGTGCTAGGATGAATGCAAAATGCATATACACAAAGAGGCTATCAGAGATCTGACCATTATTTAGGTTTTTTTTTTCTTCTTTGTAATTTTGTGTCTTTGTGTTTTCTGGCAGTGTTATGCTTTTGTGTTACTCTCTGTTTCCCCCTTGTGCCAGTTTCCTTTCCCCTTGGCTCCCTTCTAGTTACGTCTATCCACACCTGCTCCATATCGGCTCATTAGCCCATTCTTTGTTCTGTTTACCATATATACACCACCTCTACAGTTCCTTATTGCTGGTTTCTTGTTGATTTGTTGCTTTGTTGTTACTTGAGTCCCCGTGTCTGTTTCTTCCTGGCATCTCATGGGCTCTGTTTCATAAAGCAGGTTTAACAAACTCAGATTCAAATCCACAACTCTAAACTGATCTAGTCTAAGGTCAGGAACTCTGAGTTTTCGGTTTCACAACGGCTGCTATGAATTAGTTCAATCAACTCCAAGCACAAACACTTAGAATTTAACATGTGCGTTACAAGAATGAAAAGCGATAATCAGTGGACCACTAATTCAACGAGTCACCATGACAACAAGCAACAGGACGTGCCTATTTCACCGCACTGGAACTGAGGTTTTAATGCAGAAATAATATAAAAAGTGAGAATGACAGAAAAACAGCGCTACAGCTGCAAAGAAGTAAAAATGAAGAAATGAAGAAGGAAAGGATTTTTGCTCGAGTTAATGCATAAGTTTATATAAAGTGGGCTATAGCAGGTTGCTTTTACATTTATTAAAATCTCTCCCCTCTCTGTTGTTCCATTTGTAGATCAGTAAAATTAGATTCTTCCTGATCAAAATCAAACTCCTAGACTGAACTTTATATATGAACTGTATATATAATATATTTTCTAAATTACATTCTTCTACCACAAACTGAATCTTAAAAAGTAAAAAAATATTGATAGATAGATAGATAGATAGATAGATAGATAGATAGATAGATAGATAGATAGATAGATAGATAGATAGATAGATAGATAGATAGATAGATAGATAGATAGATAGATAGATAGATAGATAGATAGATAGATAGATAGATAGATAGATAGATAGATAGATAGATAGATAGATAGATAGATAGATAGATAGATAGATAGATAGATAGATAGATAGATAGATAGATAGATAGATAGATAGATAGATAGATAGATAGATAGATAGATAGATAGATAGATAGATAGATAGATAGATAGATAGATAGATAGATAGATAGATAGATAGATAGATAGATAGATAGATAGATAGATAGATAGATGATAGATAGATATTTTATATATCTTGAAATGTTTACATATTTTAAGAGGCCATTTTGACATTTATCAGCTTGACTGTATATGTATTTATGATATCCGAAATACATTTCTTCATAGTCAAAATAATACAAATGATGCCCTTTATATTAGGAATAGGAAGATCTGAAATTCATTTCTATATATCCAGAATGTTTATTCTAGATGTGGAGAATTACATTTTGTTTGAGATTATAATTTAGACAAAGAAAAAATTGTTTTTATAGATATAAGGAATAGATTTTCAGTCAAATTAATACCTATCAAAACAGCTTGCCATAGCCAGTTGTTGCCACAATAATATTACAGGATTATTTTTTAAAAGGGACTGAATTAATGCATGTATTTAGGTGAAATTATCTGGCAGCAGGTGAAGAATAAAAACATTCTTAATGTAATAGGGGGAGTGAGGCCTAGAGGTCAGGGCATTGCACTTGGAATCAAGAGGTTTCTGTGTTCAAACCTGGTCCCACAGACTGAGTCTCTGTGTCCGCTAGCAAGACCCTTAACCACACAATCCCCAGGCGATTATTATTATCGCACAATGGCAGCCCAGAGAGCTAATTTTGTTGCTCTGTACTTATGACAGTGTAATGACAACAAAAGCTGGAAAAAAAAATAATCTCATGGGTTCCTCCTCATGTTGATTCATTCTTCTTTTACACTTTATACTAAGTGTCCACTTCTGATGTTATCATACCAATAAATGGTCGTTATTACCAATTATCAGTCCCATAGAATGGCTTCAGATTGTGCCAGTAGACTCTGTTGGTTGTTATCACTGAATTAACCCTAATCCTACACCTAAAGTAATTCCTTTCTTCCCCCTTGGAGTTAATTAATCTATTTATGTGTAATCTGAAAATTATTTTTCATTAGTTCTTCATGTACTGTAAAAATAAATAAATAAAATCATCTGAATGTCGCTCATATTAAACAAACCAAAGACACATAAATCCCCTATCCTGTCACTGAGTTGTAGAATCCTCTCCCTATAAATATTTAATTCTCTGTGAAAAAATGCCTTTCATTCTTTATTAAGATCCTCGTCAAACAGACATGCAATGTTTGTTTAAAAATTAATGTGTCTAACAGACCTAGTTAATGATTTTTTTTTTTTTTATGCTCAAAACTACGACCAAAAGCAGACTATATCAGGAAATAAAACAGCATTGTTGGCTCTAAGGGGAATGGATACAGAGGACACTCCAAGTTCACTGAAGAAAACCTGCTACCGTCCAGGTTAGCTCTGGGGAGAATATTACTACGGTGACTGAAACAGACGTTGAGAAAACTCTATTTGTGAAAATGGAATCTTGGAATTTTGCCGGTGTTGCCCCTGGAACTTTAATCAAATCCGCAAGAACTCATCTCTGCCTCCTCATCTCTGCAATTGCGTCCTCAACCAACCTCCACGAAACTTTAACAGAGGCATGGTTTTAGTGAACAGCAAATTTGGTGTGTTGCTGAAAAATCTTTCCATAAATCACTTGTGAATGAATTTTACCTACAAAATGACAAAATCTCTTGGATGAGTGAAAATATGAATAATACTTTGTTCTACTGAATTTAACAAATTCAGTAGTATTTAGCATGTAAATGTGCATAGCCGTCTGGTTTTAGGCACGTTTAGTTTTGATGATTAAGGAATGCTTATTATTAAAGTGACTGCACTGCAAAAAAAGAATTATTAACAAAGTCAAAAGCCCTTTTTTATTTTATTTTTTTGTTTTGCAGAAGAAAATTTAATTCATCTTGTAGACAAAATCATTGCATAGATGGGATTGAACACAAACTGGCAGGCTATGCAGATAACTTTTAAGGTTAACATATTCTTTACCAAACTAAATGCTTTCATTTGATACTGCTATTTAAGAATTGGAAGCAACAAATTCTGACTTTATAGGAAAATACATTCAGAGATATACATGACCAAAGCATTAAGAACACGTGAACCCCACTCCTCCTTCAACCCCAACAACAGAGAGTAAGCTTTAAAAAATCCCCAAAATAGTTACACTGATGCTTCTTACGTTGAAACTTTTAGAATTACAGTGGAATTATGTCATCACCCTGACTTTTATGGAACACATAGCCTGAGGGAACTTTTTTTTTATAAAATCACGTGGCAGTATTAGACTCCTTTCCACAGGTATGATCATGAAATTTAGCTATATTTCTCCATAAATCCAACTGAAATGGATCGATTTAATAGACTATGCATGTCTAAACATTTTTTGCCTTTGAATACAGAAAAGACAGAAGTTCTTGTCAGAATTAGAAAAGTTCTCATCAGGAATGACGCTGTATTTTTTTACTTTTAGAAAGTCCTCAGAATGCAGTTGAAAGTCTTCAACTGATCCAAAATATTGCAGCCAGGGTTTTGATTTAACTTAAAGGAGAGATCAAAATTTTCCTGTCTAGCAACCCTTCTTTGGCTCCCTTTTAAATACAAAATTGAATTTAAAATGTTCTTTTTCACATACAAACCCCAACATACTCAAGCTCCATCATATATATATCAGGTCTGACTGTTCCATATTTTCCTAACAGAGCATTTCACTCCCAAACTGCAGATTCAATAGTGGTTCCTATAATTTTCAAAAGTAGAATAGAAAACAGATCTTCTAGTCATCAAACTCCTCTCCTGGGACCAACTTCTAGTTTAACTCTTTGGGACAGACACCATTTACTTTAAGGGTTTGGCTTTAAATTTCACTTTTGATAAGGTAAGGGTAGGTTATTCAGGTTAGTACATTTATAAGTTAGTATACGGTTGTAGTTAAGGTGGCTTTCATTATCTTGAGCTTTCTCTGTAGTAATGCTGCTATAGGCTTAGGCTGCTGGAGGACATACATATCACTTTTGTTCACTCTGTTGTCTTTTAAATCTATTCTCGAATTCTGCATTATTTTGTAGCTTAGCTTTAGATTTTATGTCTGCTTTTACTGCAACTAACTGGATGTGCTCTTTGTCATCCTGACAAACTGAAATAACTGAAATAGAGATAATCTGTTTAACTTTTTCCATTCTAGACAGAGTCATTTGTCTAGAATGGTGATAGATAGATAGTCCATGGTGATAGAATACCATGTAACTGTATCTAACAAGGTAAAGCATTCCTTGATCAGTGCTTTATTGTTATTTCACGTATTTGCCTCTTTCTTTTCAAATTCCCAGCCGGCTACAACCGAAAACTGTTTACATTAAATTTAGTTGTGCTGGTTTCTTCCTGTTAAAAGGGAGTTTTCCTCATCTTTGTAGCTGCATAACCACTCATTACCAACAACACCATGCAGCTGAACATCTCCTGTCATCACATGGTCAATTAGGAAAAAAATAAAAAATAAGAAAGAAAACTTTAAAGCAATCGGTCTATATCATTTATTTGCTTTGACTCGTAAAGTCAAACTGTCTTGAGATGACACATTTATTGAATTAGACCTATAATTCAAACTTAACAAAACTAAGCTTAGTTTCCAGACCCAAATACAGAAAATAAATTATAAAGGTCACAAATAAATAGTTTATTTTACAATATCAAGTTTCAGACTTATGTACACTCACTAATAGTTCTGTTCATGTCACATCTCCTAAAAAAATAAAACAGAGTATAGGGCTTTTCTCAGAAAGGGAAGTCTGCTAAGACGGGAGCCCGGTGGGTTCATTGGGTGAGGTGTGCAGTACTGGAAGGTGTTGTGTATTGTAATTACTCATAAAGGAATGTAGCCAGATGTTAGAGCAGGCAAGCCAATAAGGACAGGCAGCCAAATTCAATTTAGGAAGTTGAAGCTATAAGTATTGTGACTGTGGACTCAAAATATGCTAATAGTGACATAATCTGAATTGAATAATCTGCAAAACATGTTTGTTTTAAGATCTGCTTTGGGAATTTAGCTTTTTATTGTTGCAGCTCCACTTTGGCAGGTGGAGTCATACTGACACTGACAGCCTTGACTCTTAACCTGCTTTGTGCCCGACTGGAGAACATGCCCCCATAAAGAGAAATCTGCAGCTACTGTACGCCTGAAGGAAGCACTCTGACAGTCTGACCAGGTCCAAGGGACCTGCACCACAATCTGCCTTTAATTGCAGAATGAGAAACATGATGGGGGCCAGGTTTCACAGCACATGTTCCAGGGTTAGTTCCTAATGTGTAATAAATGGGATTTATGGCCCTCACTTGGACGTGTTGGACTGCTGGTTGCAGATGGAGTGATATGAGCCAGCACACACACGGATGGATGGATGTTGTTATTTAGTTATGATATTTAAAGCAGATTCACAGAACATCAAACACTGTTTCTCTAAAATTTCCTCAGTGGTGTTGTATTGATGGAAGAAAGGTCTGCCCTAACTGAATTTTTATTTGATGATATATATCTAAGTTGAATAAATTGAATATACGCTGCTTAGAGTGTACCTTTAAATAGGTGTGAAGTTCACAAATAGGACACTTCTCTAAATTACCAATTCTAATGATGCAAAAACATTAAGAGCACCAACCCTGTGTTTATTTATGACACAATAAAAGTTAATATCAAGACAAACAGTCTGATTCATGAAACATGAAGCAAGCATGGCCAGATGACAAAAGCCACAATGTGTCTCTGTGCACAGATGAAGAGTCAGCAGAGTCCCTAAGGATCGTCCCTCAGACACTCCAGGAAACACTCGACCTTTTTAAATATTAACACTCCTTCTTCTTCATTACCTGCACTGGGTTCTCGTCATATAGGGACGAATAAATAAGAACAAAGAAGGTGCTAACAGGCACTTGCATCGCTACATCACTCCTGAGTTACAGCAGGGCCAAACAAGAAGCTTTGAGTGAATTGTCATTACATCCATTGGCATTGCCTTTCAAACCGTGTAAAATAGGTTTATCTGAACATAATATTTTCCCCTCAATGTATTTTTATTTTTTTCTGTCAACAAGAGAAACTATCTGTTTGCTGCTGGTATCATAATTAAGAACGCCAGACTCCTCATGCAGAGTCAAGATGATGGACTGTAAATTTTGCAGAGCCACATTAAGATGGCTTGTCTGAGCAATAGACACATGGTTTCTAGTTATTTGTTGTCATTACCACCTTTCACAAGCTTATATCTTGTTAACAGAAGTTCTGGACTTCAAACTAAGTTTGCACCACTTAAAAAAAATACAGAAAGTCATCACCTTCAGGTATTTGTGGTGTTTTACTTCACACATTACTTCTGTAACTGTCCACCTTCTGGGAAAGTTAAACTGAATCAAAGCATCAAATGGAAAAAAAAAAAAAAAACTGATGAAGCTTTTAGTGCTGTATAACATATAAGCATAGTAACACTAATATTTAGCCGTAGGAACTCTCAGTAACTATTTTGAACATATAAGGGTATTAACACCAGAAAGCAGACTACTTCTTGTATGTTTTTAAAAGAACTGGGTTGACGTAAAATCAAGTTTTTCAGATCTCAGCACTGGAGTTAAATTGCCTGCAATATCCAATGATTATACGTTTGCTATTTACAAAATATTTAATGATACTAAAATTAAAAGTGTAGGCCCACTTTTGTTCCAAGAATTGTTTCATAAAAATGTATGGACTCTTGTTTCTTAAATATGTCTCTGCTTCAACACACTTAAGTCAAATAATCAGATAATTAGTAGAACTATGGAAAACTTGACTGCATGCTGAGGAGGTCATTCAGCCATTTAATTCAGGTGTGTTTGACCAGGGAAATTTATAAAATGATTAAGAACTTAAATTTGACATCCTTGTAAAAGTAAGGTGTGTCTTTTTATTTCCTTTATTTTCTGTATTTAACTGTATGACTATTTATTTACTGGGCATTTAATATTTTTATATTTATTCTCCATTATGTCAGAGTTGGTTCTCCATAAAAACAAGCAGAAATCATTACACCTCCACCATCAGGCTTGAAGGAATAGTACACCCAAAACATGATTAGCCTTCATTTTCTACTCACCCCCATGCTGAACAACACTCTGGAGTACTTTTTTGATATCTCTATATTATATTCTTGATATGGTTATTGCACTGGGTGTCAAATATAGAGAAACAGTTATTGCGAAGGGTATCAAATGGTAAATTGCACATTCTACATTTTAAATATAAAATTGCATTTTATTAAAGTTTATTTTTAATTCCAAAACTAAGTATAAAGTAGTTACTACTGGGTAAAGCAATAATTTGCTCATTTCTTAATGTTGTTTTGATTTTGTCTGTTTTTGCTAAGGGCTGCACTGTGAAACAGTGGGTAGTACTGCTGCATTGAAGGAAGAAAGTTCTGGGTTTGATTCCTGGCCTGGGGTCTTTCTGCATGGAGTCTACATCCGGCTTCCTCCCACAGTCCAAAAACATGACTGTTAATTGGCTTCTCTAAATTCTCCTTAGTTGTGTGTGTGCACGTGAATGGTTGTGTGTTCTGTGCGTCTCTGTGTTGCCCTGTGATAGACTGGTACCTGTCCAGGGTCTACTCCGTCTCTTGCCCATTGACAGCTGAAAAAAAGGCACCAGCACGACCCCAGCATATATAAGCAACAGAAAATGGATGGATGGAGGGATGTTTTTATGCTTGTAAAATGTAGGTCTGTGATCTAACACAAACCTTAGACACTCTGAGAGAAAAAAGGAATATTGTGTTGTTTGTCGATTTCTCTTTGTAAATAGACAATGACGTAAAATTACATCTTTTCTTGGATAATTGATCCATTTACTTTAAAGCAGGTTAATGCAGCATTAGTTATGGTGTTGTCTATTGATTTGTCGAGGCCGTTAACAAGGAATTGAGGGGGCTGGAGTAGAAGACACAACCTATGAGGAGGGGCGTCAGTCCCAGTCTGTAGACCTTTGCCACATGTCAAATAAAAGCAAATAGTTCTAAAAAGAAGAATAGCAAAGAATTTTTTTTCACAGCAAGCCGTCAACAATGATAAAATACTTTTAACGTAGAACCTACACATGCAGAAACATCAAATTTGTGGTTTGATTAGACCGCTATTGTGTTTGTGACGTAAGTTAGGGAGTGGATGAGCATGAGTTGGGTATGTCTATATGCTATTAAAATTACAGATGCATATGTGTGTACAGCTTAAATGTGATCCTTTTTCCCGCTGGAGTCTCTTCACTTTGCTCTTAATGAAGTCCCATGGAAAGCTTGGTGAGGAAAGAGTGTGCATGTGTACTAGAGTATAGAGATGTGTGTGTTTTGCCCTTGTTTTTTCCCCAGTTGCCTTTTGAGCTGTGGCCTTAATTGGGGACCCGAGTGTCCAATTAATGGTGAGCCAATGTGGCCGTTTGGTATGGAGAACATGTGGAGGCCACATATTATGTTTTCAACCCAACCTGTCCCGCCAACCCATCTTCCCCCAGTCATTCACCCAGGGGAGCTCCTCTAAGGTTGTGAGACTGGAGGGGTTAACACGTCTGTTCCTGGCTCATCGTCCACTTCACACCCCCCTTCTGGAAAGAGGTGAGTTCCCCCCTCTAACCTGAGTCCTTTGTCAGCCATACTGCATGTAGGTCACCAATGAGGAAATGCAGTGGGTGGAGGAAGAGGACAGGCAGAGAAGAGCAAAGCAAATGTTGGGTAGTCCCTCGATCCCTACTTCATTAAAACCAAATAAAAACAGGGGGTCATTTATCTCTTTCCCTGCAAAGCCATAAACACAAATAGGTTTTGTGTCGTCAACCCCCCACCGCCCTCCCTCCAGCCTGAGGGTATATATCACAGCAGATAAAGCCGGTCTGTGATGATAGCTTGAATTCAATTGGAATGTAAGTGAAATTTCAGATTGCTGATATGATCGGAGGGGTGTGGAGCTGGATTATGTTTCCAATTTAATGTGTGTCTTTGTCCGAGGCAACATTAAATCACTTTTTTTCCTGTCTAAATACCAAATGCTGCTGCTTTTCAACATTTATTCTGGTGTGTTGGAATGTTTTGATGTGTAAGCTATTCAGGGTGATTATGGTGGAGAGGAAGGAATTCACTGAAAGCTGGTTTTAATTGTTAAAGAAGGACTGTTTTACTACCTGGCAACAGATGCGGAGATGGACTCACTTTAGAGTTCCTGTAGGCGTTTCCCAAGGATCCTAACTGGGACCACCTCTGAAAGCTTTTATCTATTTATGGTCTAAATCAGTTCCAGTCATAGGAGTTAGTACTTGTTTGCTTTAAGCAGAATACTGTTTTGAAAGTATAAAAATGTATTCTCACAAGCAAAAACATAGAAAATGTTTCCTTCTTGAGTTCTGATATTTTAAATGATCTAATTAGTTAGTATCTTAGGGTAATACAAACACAAATACAAATCTGAAGTAAATTCCTTTTATTCAGTCTTCCCTTTCAAGTAATATAGAGGAGGAACAAAGAAGAAGACGAAACAAAATTTCTTTACTGCATTTTAATGAATACCTAAAGTGTATGTTCTCGGCTGTCAAAGTCCTTCACTGTCAATTAAATAAGGGTCAAATAAAGCTGATTCTTATTCTAAGCAGTATTAAAAAATACCAAATTTTAGAAAGAGGCTTTACTCTTCTCTCATAGTTTTAATCCCCTCTTTTCCCACTGGTTTCATGAAAAGTAAACAGGTTGGATTACAAAATTAAATCTGAGCACCAAAAAAAAGACAAACAGTAATGCCTGTACATATTAAATCTTTAAATTAGATTTTTTTTTTGGAAATAGTGGTATTTTTTTTATTTTGATGAGATCTAACTAGAACTAATCTCGTCTAATATGACTATGCTATCCACTTCTTCAAGATACATTACCTAGATCTCAGAGATGTTATTTTTGTTTTCCTATTACAAGAAATGCATGTATACAATAAAATTTCTGCAAGGTATTTCAAAAGTGCTAAATATTTTGAAATTATTTCTGATAATAATTGTAATTTTCTATAATAAAATGTTTAACAATGCAAGATAAAGATGTTAGGGGGTGTCATGGCTGTCGCCGTCATATTTGTGGTTTTCCTTTTTTCTTTATTTTTTTCACTTTCTCATTTCTACTAAGTAGGATGCATGTCCCTGGGGAAAGACCTGCCTACTTCCTGGTTTCTGGGGATCTTACCTCAGTCCCATCCATTGGTTCTCTCAGTTCCACCTCGACCAATGGCTCGTCACCACCTGCAATCACCTCCTGCTAATAAGGAGAGCTCACCAGTTGATTGAGGCAGCTTGTCACAGCCAGTTGACTTGTGTGCCTCATGTGAACCAGACATGGATACTTAGTCTTGTGTGTTTAGTGGAGTGGCTCATTTAAACCTATGGTTACCCATTTAGGTTTGTGTTAGTAGCCTGTGCCAGAATCTTTTGTTGTTTGGCTTATATGTCTTTACTAGCTTGAGGCTAGAAAGAGGGTGGAATTAGGGCCAGAGTTTTTCTTTGTTAGTTTCATTAGGTG
Organism: Cyprinodon tularosa; assembly: GCF_016077235.1. Taxonomy (NCBI): domain Eukaryota; kingdom Metazoa; phylum Chordata; class Actinopteri; order Cyprinodontiformes; family Cyprinodontidae; genus Cyprinodon; species Cyprinodon tularosa. The sequence goes on along the minus strand of NW_024038992.1, from coordinate 139,491 downwards.
TAGTGGGTGCTGCGCTCTCTGTGTTTCTTTTAGTAAGAATCTCCTCTGTTTAAATGTATAGTTAGGCACGATCCTCTTTTTGAGGATCTCTTTTTTTTTGTTTTTTTTTACTTTATTTTCACAGCACCCTCATCCACCCTCCTTTTGTTTGTTTATTGCTTGCACCTCTTGTTACCAAATAAATTATAATTTTACAAGAACTTACCAGTTTCTGCCTATACGTTTATGCCCCCACTCCCCCAGACCAACAGGGGTTCAAAACAGGGGGAATCTGTAATTTCTGTTGAAAAAACTTAACTAATTTAGTACAGATTTCAGTTGAGAAAACCCTTTAGTCATTTTATTTAGATTAACATAACATTCAAATATCCCCACGAACCATTCGTCCTAGGATTATAAGTAAACGTTTCCACAGCAAGTAGCCATTAAAAGATGTACCGGTATTGTTGCGCTGAGAGGTGTGGTGTGGAAGGAAAAATCCAGCAAAGTTCGTTGAAGCAAAAACAAAAGGTCATTTATTAAGGCTCTTCCATCAGAGCATGGTTATACTGAACACAAAATGGCAGCTTTCCCATCAGACTCTTACTACAGCAATCAGTCCACCTATATACTGTTATCCCCGCTTTCTCAATTTACCCACAGCCAACCAAAGTTCAGCCATCATGGCTCCCTCTATAAGAGAGCTGGGTTTGAGGCGGGCCTCCTCCTTAGCAAGGTTCCAAGATGGCTTCTAAAAAGGAAACACCTACAAAGGTAACAATTCAAAAAACAAAAGAATCACATACACACACTCTAGAACCTGAACATTATAGAAAATCTTATTGCTTCTTAACAGGTATGCATTGCAACCATGATGAGATGATGAAACAATTCATAGTCAGAGTGAGATGTTTGAACAAAGGGACGGTGCCAAGGAAACATTTTCCACACCATCATACTACCACCACCAGCCTCTAGCTGATGTAGCCTTTTTCAAGGTTTGATTTTTCTATGTAAAGCAATGATATTTTGCATACCTTTGTTGTAAAAAGTTGTTATTCGAGGTACTAGTGCTTCTCTATAACCAAAAGCAACTTTGCTGATACTTCAACATTTTGCATAAAAAAGTGTTATAACCAGTTCAACACTGGTTTTGGACCATCATCTGTAAACCTGAGATATGGTGTCGTGTGAAAATCCAGACAGATGAGTGGTTTCTAAAATAATCACACCAGTCCATCTGGCACCAACCATCATGAGTTTTTAATGCTTACTTTAAATCGTTTTTATCCTCATGCTCTCTTTGAACTGTAACGAAATATATTACCATATCTATAATGTTTAAATCTATCAGATTGCTGATTGCCTAATTTGCTATTTGTGATAAAAATTCATTAAACACTCATATCTAATAAATCAACAAGTACATTCCTATGATTTAGTCCGCCCTTTTAAGTAATATTGAGGAAGAACAAAGTGAAGAAGAGGACAAAACAAAAGTTCTTTACTTCTTTTTCCAACTATGGTCCCTAAACTCTTACTTTAGGGACTTTTAGTCAGCCTCAGTGGAATACTCTTGATTTCCTTGAAAACCATTCTACTTAGCAAAATGTTGGCATTTGTTTCAGTAGACAAATCCAGACAAACAAAACTTCTGAAATACAACTATATCATTGTTGTAGCTTTCAGATAAGAAACAGATCTCTACTTAGTTGTCAGGCTGTACTTATTTTGCCATCTGTACATGTAAAGAGAAATAACTACTACAGCTGACCCGGACTCTTTGCTTTAAAACCATCTGTTTAGGTTTAAATTCTTAGAAGTTTCTTCTCTTTATACTTTTTATGTTTATCCACTGCAATAATGTCACCCACATGTAAAACTTCTTCCTACAACATTTCACATTTAAAAAAAAACCCTCTTGGTCATTCGACAAGAACTCAGTACTTTTGATTTTTTTTTTTTAGCATAGTACGTGAAATGCATAAAGCTGAAATATCTCCACAGTGAGATTATCTTCTGATGGTACACCAGGAGATAGAAAGAGATATTTCCTATGGGAACAGGTCAAAGACTCTTAAATAGTTCCAGTTAACACCTTTATTTCTAACAGTGTACCGTTTCCAAAACTAAATTTGGATGAGCCATTTGAGTCTAATTAGTGAGGATGGCGTGCTCTCATCTGCTGCGGCCTCATGCTGTGATTTTGGCTGATGAGGCGGCTGGATATTTTGTGGGAGCTATTATTCCAATCCATCTTCCTCCTTATCTGCTGTCTGGAGCAGCAGAGGAGCACAGGTTAGCTGGAGAGAGGCCCACTGCTTCCCATCCTCTTAGAGCCTGCGGTCGAACTCCAACACTTATTAAACGGACTGATGAGTGACAGAGCTGCACTTTTAGATCTGTTTTTGGAAGGCCTTGCACATAAATTACACAGACAGAGTTTGGAAGTGCAGCATCAAGACACTGAAATGAGGATTTGTTTTAAAGAGTGATCTGACTCTACAGGCTTCCACTTAAATACCGTATGACATGTTTCATAAGTCAACAATAGTTTATTATAAGTAAATATAAAAATTACAATTACAATACCACCTTACTTATCGGTTCCTACCCATGTGTCTTCATTTGAGAGGAGAGGTAAAAGTCCAGACTTTACCTACAAAAACTTATCATCCTACATCTGATTTTCCTATATTGGTAGAGTAATGAAATGAAGAGACTTTATTTTAACTTTCTAGTATTTTACCTGATTATTGTGCAAGCAACACTTTACTTTGTATTAAGACTGGCAAATGAAACCTAAAAGTATAGAGGACAATCTTTTATTTCCAGGTCGGTCATCTGAATAAGTGGTCCTTCTAATTGTCAATCATTCTGGTGATTTTTTTATGTAAGGCCGTGCTACGTGCTCATCCCCAGTTAGCTACCCTTTTAGGCATATATTTTTGGTGAGTTACGGTTTCAGCGGGTCGTTGATGCTCACCTTTTTCATAGCAGTTCTTTGAAAATGGCCGAAAGTTGTAAGAGAAAAAGTGTGCAAGAAGTGTATGACAAGAAGAAAATGAAAGAAGAAAAGAAAGGCCTCAGAAGGGGCAGATTTATCACCGACAGCATCGACTAATAAGGAGTTATGTGAGCAACTGGGAGCAAAAAAGTTGTGATCTGTCCAAATAGTCCGTTTAGTGAGTTTGCTATAAAGACTGCTATATAGTCTCCGATCTATATAGTGAGTGAGGGATTTAGTGGTTAAGGACGTTCAGACACAGTAACCTTGTATGAGCTATGAAAACAGCAACTTTTAAACAGTTGCACGAGGAGAAATGGACTCATGCATGTTCTCCTACACATTTAATAGGCGTTCCCTCTTGGGGGCAGGTACAAGGTTGTGCATGTGCATTTTTTTTTTTTTTTCCAAATTGGAGAGGGCGGGTCTAAAAATTTGTGAAAATCCTCCACAATGCCTTTGAGCGTAAATTCAATCTGGAAGACTCTTATCAGCTTCACCTGAACCACCTGCGATACCCCACGCTCAGCCCCAGCCAGTAAGCTAGGGGGCCGCACCTTCTCCGAAGCCAATCATCTTGCAAGATCCCCTTCATTTAGCTCCTGGCCCAGCCTCTTTCTTTCGCACACCAACTTTCCCCCACCTCCACCCACTTTTGTCCCACTCACTCTCTGGCTTATTCCACATCCAGTGTCCGGGCACCGGATCCATTTGTAGGTTTCTCGTCCAAGTGTATGTTGATTCACAGCATCAAACTCTTTTGCCGGCACCTGATCACCAAAGAACTTATTTCATTTGTCTTCATCTGCTCCTGTTTCCTCAAACTCCAGTCGGCCTCGGCAGATGGCCACTCACACTGAGCCTGGTTCAGCTGGAGGTTTCTGCCTGTTAAAAGGGAGTTTTCCTTTACACTGTCACTACATGCATGTTCAGTGCTAGGGTTTGCAAAGAGTTGACTCCCTACAATCAGCTGTTTTTTTCTTAGATGGAAATATTTTGAAGAATACGATGGTGTTACCTGTATAGATTCATTTAATATTTTCTAATTGCAACTTTTCTCCGAGTGAGTCTCCCTGGCTGAAATTATTACTTTTTGTTTATTCCCCTAATCTTAATTCTTTTTTTATTTTTTCCAAGAGAGAAACTTTTTTTTATTTTGTATCCCTAAAGATAATGTGTAAATGAACAATATGACAAAAAAGTAATATTTACAAACAAGAAATTAGCGCATTCAGCAGGGTTACGTTAATATGTAATTGGAATAAGCGAGGGTAAACACAACTCCAAATAGGGGCCTGTCCCATCTTTTTTCAATCTGTCAATATCACTTCAAATCTAGAAAAAACCATTCATTCAGGGAATTATTTTTGATTAAATTAAGATATTCCTTTTATTGAAAAAACAAAAAAATTCATTAAGATCAGATTTTATTTGTGCTTCTGTAGTAGGCCTAAACACAAACACACACAGGCACAGGAAAGCTCCCTCTATCATTTGTTTAGACCATTTTAACTTTGAAAACTTATAAACATAATACTCTGCTCATTGTTGGATATTCATCCATTTTGTGTAATTTGAAACAGTTCCAAAAATGGCAACTGAATTATAGATACAGACAACTGTATACTGCTGCAGTTTGTAAATGGAAAAATGCCTTTACTACTAAAACATTGTTTTGTCAAGTCAGGATACTTGACCAAAGTGCTTTACACTACATTCAGTCATTTGCACATTCACACACACACTGTTGGAGGTGAGCTACACTGTAGCCACAGCTGTCATGGGGCTCACTGACAGAAGCAAGGCATCCATGTCTTGCCCAAGGACAAAAACAACACTGGACTTTGAACTGACAACCATTCAGTTTCAGGAAAACCTCTGCATCTGTCACCATCCGATGGGTAAATTAAGAGCTTTGCCTTTTGGCTCACCTCTCTTTTCATTACAACAGACTGGCGCAGCACCCGCTGGCTGTTAGTCTTGGCCAGAGGGAGCCAGCAGAACCATGTCATCCACAAAAAGCAGGGATAAGATCTTCTGGTCACCAAACCATACCCTTGGCTGCCCCTAGCCATCCTGTCAATGAAGGTTATGAACAGGACTAGTGACAGAGGGCAAACCCAGTCCAACATGCACTGGAGCAGTTTAAGCATTTGTACATCAGGTCACTGATATACATCTCTGCATAAGACTTCTGCCCAACCCTCTTTGTACTGTTTCCTCATGGCTGGTGGTCCCCAGTTAGTTTCACAGCTTATCAGCTAAGTTTTTCTGGAGGGGGTGAGCTCCTCTTAACTGCTGGTCTGGCTGCTAGGCTAAGCTGACTGGGCAATTGTGTTGGGAATTCTTGACAAGAACGCAGAAAAGTATGGATTTGGGGAGAACGGGAGCACAGGGCATAAATATGTGTCAATTGGAACAGAAGCGTACTCATGACATCACCACACGCTCGGCTTGTCTGGAGCTGCATTTCACCTCCTGTTATTGATAGGCTCTAGATAATAATAAATTCATACTTTTTTCATTTATTGGAGGGATAATAATTAACAGAATCAGATAAACACAAATCAAATGAAAATGTTGCCAAATAAAGCAAAAAAAAAAAAAAAAAATTAAATAAAAACAAAAAACTTAATAATAGAGCTTAATATTTTATGTTGTGTGAGCGCTCCACTGGAAGCCGCTGTCCATCTCATGAATGGTCAAGTCTGCTCTGAAGCATGCTCGGTAAAGAGGGAGGGGTGTGAACAACATCCAGGGACTTTGTCCGTTCTCAGTCTTGTGTTCTTTTGAATCGGGACACTCCTAGGGCCGATGACGTTTCACGAGTACACGAGCACATGAGAATGCACAAGTTCACATATTGAGAAATGGCTTTGATCACCTGCTTTGACCCACTTCAAAAAACTCAGCAATAGACGAAGATTTAAATTTTCTTGAAATGACTCGCCTCCAATCGGCATACAGTGGAAACACTAGATCTGCGTCTTCAGGCCAATTTACGTGCTACCCTTAAGCGCCACATATGTTCGTCACAAAATTGCGCCGGTCGCATCTACATAAACAAGCCAAACCATCTCTTTGCATTCGACAAACGTAGAGCAGCACTGGCAAGAGAGATTCGGTGGAAAAAGAAGCTAAACAAAAATCACACGTACCCTCTTACTTTCCTGATTTCGTCCCAGTGACAACATCATCAACACTAACGCAGTGTCACTAGACATGTAGTGGGGGGGACACAGTTTTTCCTCAAATGGGAAAGGAGACAAATTATTAGCAGGTCAACTCACTTGACCTGCTAAAAAAAACAGTGTTTCAGGGGGAAAGCAGCTTTAGTAAGGGCAGCATTTACTTGGACAGGCATCGTGAGTTTCCCACGCGTTTTTATTTGTTTGTTGTGGCTGAAAATGAAAACTGGTTACTAACATACCAGAATACAATATGTGATTTTATTTTTTTTTTCTATGTTTTGATGCTTAAAATTAATTTAGGTATAATTGTAAACTATTTCCAGTGTTCAGTCTAAAAAAAATAAATAAATAATGGAGTACACTCTTTCTTTTTCTTGCACACCACAAAATGTGGAAAAAAAGTGAAAGTGACTCTTTGTGTAAATCTGACTCAGTTAAGTGTGTGATCTTTTTTTTTGTTTTTTCATGGTTTTTGACATCTCTGCAGGGTGTGAAACCATGATTTGGAAGCAGAAGCTGTTGGTGATCCTCTTTGTGACCTGTCATTATTAACTTCATGTGTCTATATATTCATTGTCTATATACGCTTATAATTTAATGGTCACGTTTTCATCTCTGTACCTGTGGAGAGATTAGCTTTATTTTTTGGCATTCTACTCAACTTTCCAAAAAAGATTTTTAAAAAAACAATCCATTGGACTTTGTTTCCAATTATGAAGACGTTTCACTTCCCATCCAGGAAGCTTTTTCAATTCAATATGTGAGAAATAGCCTTGAGTTGGAGGCTTTATAGAGTGGACCAAAAACAAAGCCTTGTTTTGGCTTAGAAAACATGCAGATTGAAACAGACGAACAGGTCTGTCCAGGTTCTACTGAGCAAAATCCTGTCCAAAACTATTTTCTTTTTGCCTAAAGTTATCTGAGATCACCATTCCATTAAAGCAATAAAATAAAACTAGTTGAGTTAATCAGTTTTTAATAGTTATTATAAATTAATACGTTTTTATTCGACTGACTTATTTTTTTATTTAAAATGAAATAAAAATATAAATATGTTTTCTCTGCTTTATACATACATAACTTAAAAGGTGGTCATCTGCTTTATATATCAGCTGAAATGAAAGAAAATACCAAATATTTTTTACAGGGAGAGAAGGAGTAAAGTCAATTGTGTGTTCTTGTTACTACCATCCGTGGGAATGAACGTAGATTAGTTTGTGCCACAATTTTAACAAATATTATAAGGGTGATTTGGATAAATGGTCTATGGCCTTTCTGGGCAATGAAACCCAAAGGCACCCAAGGTCCCAGGATTCCCATAACCCAGGTAAAAGAAGTAATAGAGCTTTATGTCATAAGTATTTAAGACAAAAAAGGGCTAATAACATTTCTTTTTACAGACATGTAACAGTGTCAACTGTAGCTGATGGAATGCTTGTCAGACCTGTCTGAATGGAATAAAAAAGTTTATTTTAAAAATATCATCACTCTCAAAAAAATTCCCTGAATCCGTTTAATCAGTATCCCCTTCCAGAGCATCTGTTTTCTGCTCTGGTCTTTATCCATCGCTGCTGAGCACTTTCTTCTCATTGTGATGAATGGACAGATGAAGAGAGGGAGGAGAAAAAAGGCTTAGGTTTCACTTCTTCACCTTCTTTTTTTCATCTCACACTTGTGCCCTTCTCAGTCTCGCCATGCCCTCTCCCACATTATATCCCATCCACTCCGTGCAGCGTAGGAATGGCAGTGTAGTAGAATAGCAAAATGAGAGGAGCGGAGGAAGTGACCGGCCCCCTTCCATCTGTCATGACTCCAGGATCAAATAATAGAATTGTCTGTGAGAATAGCAGATAATTGCAGTCTGTATTCTGCTCCCTAAGTGTATGATATTAACCCTATGCTCTGCACTCGCCCTGCAGTCACGGGCAGATGGCCGTGTGTTTTGATATCTGAGCTGGAGAGAGTGAGGTCAGGGGTCAAGTTGGAGTTCAAATCCAGAAGATCACTGTCCCTCTCCCTCCTACTTCTCCCACGCTAGGGAAAATATGGATGTCATTCAAAAAGGACATTCCATGAGACCTGTGCTCCAACTGACCCTTGGGAGCCTGGTAGCAGTGACTAGCAGGTAGACCTTTTATACACACTAACCCACTTATATACACACTGAGTGGCATGCAGAGGTGCCGGGTTTGATGCAAACGGAGCTGAGCTGTGTCAGAGGTCACAAAAGGGCCGTTTGAGTAGATTTCCATGTTTAAAATATCTGTTTGACTATGAGAGCTACATAGAATATAGGACAGGGTCAAAGACATGGACAACTGAAAAGGCATTCAGGTAAAAGAAAATCAAATGATCTGGATTTAAACCAAAAAAATGTTATCAACCTGTATATCAGAAAAGCATTTAATGAAGAGAAAAATACTTTCACATGATTGGGGAATTAAGCATTTGATTTGCTACTTTAAGAAAGCAGTAAAATCTAATTCTATGGTAGTTTTGATTTAGTCTAGAGACTGAATATATCCCTAGAAGAGAAATTTTGATGTAGGGAAAATCATTTTTTAAAGCCCAAGGAAAATGTGAAACAAAACTAGGTGGAGAACATATTAATGATTCTAACATTTATAAATTATTTCTGTAGTTAGTGCACATTTTTATACAAATCTCATGAGATTACGACACTGTTCAAAGCTGCTTTTCCAGATTTTAAGTAGGACTCAGTTTTTGGGAACAGCAGGATTCAGTTGGTGCTAAAGAACTTGATTTTGGTCTCATCTCAGTCCAGATCTTTCTATTGAGTCTTTTCATTTAGATGCTCTCTGGCAAATTTAGGATGGACCGCTGCATGAGCCTTTTTCCAAAGGGCCGCAAAATTTGATCTTTCTATTGCCCTCTCTTTTCAATAGAAGAATATGTATTAAATCATCTCTAGATTGAGAGTGCCAGAGAGCTATTTTATATTTCCTTTATTTCTGCATAATGACACAATACAACATGTGTATTTGCCATTGGACATGGAGCCTATTAAAAACTTGTTTTTTTGTTCACTTTCTTGATCCTGATATATTTTAACAATCATTAGTCTTCCTCAATATAGAGAATGTAGGAAAATGATTCTGATGGTTAAGATACACAACAGGAGTAACTGTAATTTATTGCATCTATGGGTGGATAAATATAAGGGTAAATAAATGTTTTAGTAATAATCAATTAAAGATCAAAAAGTGATACAATATAGGAATGACCCAACAAACATGTATGTGGGCCCACATGCATTTTTGCTCAGTTTCATTTGGTATCAGGCCTAAGCTCACAATGGGTGTTTAGTATGTGACCCACTTGGGTTTACTAATATCAACGCAATTGGTTTGCCTATAATATCTCTTGCCATTATGGGTATCCCTTTTTACCAAGAGCAGCTCTCAGTCAAGTCTTCACAAACAATTCATTTGGGGTAATTGTGTAACATGCAATTAGTCCCATATGCTTCCAATGTCCAACCCATGTGGGCTCTGTATGTAAACGTAGATGGGGGAGTTTCTAACTCTAATGTTTCTTCCCAAATAATTCTGAAAAAAAATAAATAAATAACATTTCTGAGGCCACAAAAACACTTGAATGTCACAAAATCCCCCAATGAATATCATGATTTTTTTTCCTTTCCAATAAATAAATCATAAATATCAGTCCTGCATCTCAAACTTAGATCATGATATGCATGAATGTTCAGGAGGAAATATTGAGGTTAAAACATTCATTAAAAGTATTCCCCAAATCCACTGCTTCCATGTCCGAGCACGCTCACACACAGCGCTGTGTCTGTGGATCCACAGAGCTGGGTTTGAGTGTAGTACCAGGCCCAGGAGAGCTGCTTTACAGGCCGGGGAAGCAGCTCACTCATTTAATTACTGTCGATCAGAAGCATCAGAGTGAAGAAACCAGCCGAAGTAGGAACTTGGATTAAAATCTGCCATCCAGGGTTTGGAGCTGATGGATGCGTGCAGATAAATGACACTTTGTTGTCTTCTACTTGTTTATCAGACAGCCTGCAAAATTATGCATCAGTTCAAAAACATAGAAACAACTTCCCGACTGATCCAGATTTAGGAGCACATATAAAAATGGGAAGTTGTCGGGTCAGAATTGACCCTTTTTTTAGACAGATATATTCAATTGATTAAAATAATTTTATTGGAAAACATACAAGAATAAAAAAGAACTTGAGTTTTTGTGAGATTAATTTTCAAGAGCTGAACATGCAGCCTTTTTAAAACGAAGCACATCAATTAAGCATGTTGGTATAAGTAAGTGTTTTTCAGGAAAAAGTAGGACATCAAAAGTCTGTTACTTCAATTTAAGGTCGCAGACATTAACAGGGGATATGGTCACAACCAAATCAATAAGTGTAATTCTAAAACTCCTTAGATAAACACAGCAGTAAAATGTTTGGGTATAAATGGTGATGAAGATGTTCTTTTTAGGGATTTTAATGCATCCATCCACTGTGCTAATGATAATAAAAAGCAGATTGCCTTAATGACACAGGCTTCAACCAAACTGAAAATATTAATCTAAGTGTAGCCTTTTAAAGGAGACTGGAAAAAATGATGCCTGAAAATGGTTCCTCTTGAATTAATTTGCCCGGGTTACAGAATTCGAGCAAATAATTCGGATTCTGCAAATGATAAAGAAAGCCGGTATCCTGTCGGATCGGCATACGATTAGTTTTTATGTAACCAAGGTAAATTCAGAGTCATAATGTAAACCACAGCCAATGTTTTCTATGTTTTTAAACAGGAAAACAAAATCTGACCAAATTCAAATTTTAAATTTACAGTCGTAACGGAAAATATACCCATGCGTGCAAATGCACGGCGGAGAATTATTCCCTCAATGAATTTTTGCAGCAGTGTAACGACAAGCAAAAAAAGTTTAAACATTTATCTTAACCTTTTAGAAATAAAACCAGCTTTGATTAAACTGCTATTTCTTAGATGTAAAAAAACCGCCAGACACAAATAGGCCTCTATTTATAAAACCATATCAGTCTATATACAGTGGGTACGGAAAGTATTCAGACCCCTTTAAATGTCCCACTCTTTGTTTCACTGCAGCCATTTGCTAAAATCCAAAAAATGTATTTGAATTATCATTAATGTACAGTCAGCACCCATCTTGACAGAAAAACACAGAAATGTAGACATTTTTGCAAATGTATAAAAAAAAAAAACTGAAATATCAAATGGTCTTGAGTATTCAGACCCTTTGCTGTGACTCTCATATTTAACTCACATGCTGTCCATTTCTTCTTATCCTCCTTGAGATGGTTCTCAAGTAGGAATTAGTTTAATTAAACTGATTGGACTTGATTAGGAAAGGCACACACCTGTCTATATAAGACCTTAAGATTCTCTGTTCTAATCTAGACAGTTATTTTTGGCGTTCATTCTAAGCTGTATTTGTGGAGAAAACCAGCCACTGATCATCACCTCCCCAATACAATCCCAACAGTGAAAGATGGTGGTGGCAGCATCATGCTATGGGGGTGTTTTTCAGCTGCAGGGACAGGACGACAGGTTGCAATTGAAGGAAAGATGATAGTACAGAGATGGTACAGAGATATCCTTGTAGAAAACCTCTGGAGTGCTCAGGACCTCAGACTGGGCCGAAGGTTCACCTTCCAAGAAGACAATGACCCTTAGCACACGGCTAAAATAACAAAGGAGTGGGTTGGGAACAACTCTGTGGCATTTCTTTACTGGCATCCCTGGAGAGACCTGAAAATGGTTGTCCACCAACAGTCACCATCCGACTTGATGGACACTGGAGAGGATCTGCAAGGAAGAATGGCAGAGAATCTTCAAATCCAGGTGTGAAAAAATTGTTGCATTATTCCCAGGAGGACTCATGGCCATACTAGCTCAAAAGGTGCTTCAATACTGAGCAAAGGGTCCGAATATTTATGACAATGTGATATTTCAGTTTTTCTTTTTTAATAAATTTTATTTTATGTCAAGATGGGGTGTTAAGTGCACATTATTGAGAATTTTTTTTTTTATTTTAGCAAATGCTACAATGAAACAAAATGTGAAAAATTTAAAGGGGTCTAAATACTTTCTGTACCCACTGTGTATTGGCTGATATGGTTTTATCTATAGACTTCTTCTGAAAATTATGTCTGGTTTTTACATCTAAGAAATAACAAGAATAATCAAAGATGATTTTCTTTTAAAATAATTTTGTTGTGCTTTTGCTGGTCGTTACACTGCTTCAAAAATTTGATGAGGGAATAATTCTCCACTGTGCATGCATAGGTATACTTTCCGTACCCACTGAAAATTCAAAATAAGATTCATAAAAATGAATCAATAATAAGAAAAAATTTATGCCTATCTGACGATACAGTATTTGCTGTTCTGATAGAACTCCGGCTCCGTTCCTCTAGTTCCTCACATAAAATTATTCTTCATAAAATTAAGAACATTGTAGAAAAACCCTGAGCATTTATTTTGTAAAGGCTGTTAAAAAAAATGACAGGGTGGCTTTAATAGAAGACTTCTCCAGATCTGGTGCAAGACAAGTAGCCACAGTAAAGTTCTACTATTAACATATACAACAACTTGATAAAAAAAAATTCTAATTGAATTGAATGTTGCAGAGATGATCTATTAACTACTCTACAAAACAGTTGGAATATGATGGATGTGAATTATTGATTAGTGAGGTGAAATCACTTTTATTGAAATCTTCAAACATTAAAATTGTCGAGTACCCACCATGTTTCCTTGTTCTTATTTTAATCATTTCTTTTTTGCTACATTTTTTCTTTAAAGTAAATTAACCTACTGGACCTTTGTTATGGTTGGTTGGTTGGTTGGTTGCATCTGTTGCAACTTTGCAAATTTGTCTTGAATGTTGTCTTTGTAGAACCTTGAGACAGCAGTAATATGTCTTGAAACTGTTCAAAGCTAGTGACAAAAGAGTGCTGTGAATATACACTATATTGCCAAAAGTATTTGCTCACCCATCCAAATTATTGGAATCAGGTGTTCCAATCACTTCCATGGCCACAGGTGTATAAATTCAAGCACCTAGGTATGCAGACTGTTTTTACAAACATTTGTGAAAGAATGGGTCGCTCTCAGGAGCTCAGTGAATTCCAGCGTGGAACTGTGATAGGATGCCACCTGTGCAACAAATCCAGTCGTGAAATTTCCTCGCTCCTAAATATTCCACAGTCAACTGTCAGCTGTATTATAAGAAAATGGAAGTGTTTGGGAACGACAGCAACTCAGCCACGAAGTGGTAGGCCACGTAAACTGACGGAGCGGGGTGCGAAGAGGTCGCCAACTTTCTGCAGAGTCAATCACTACAGACCTCCAAACTTCATGTGGCCTTCAGATTAGCTCAAGAACAGTGCGCAGAGAGCTTCATGGAATGGGTTTCCATGGTCGAGCAGCTGCATCCAAGCCATACATCACCAAGTGCAATGCAAAGCGTCGGATGCGGTGGTGTAAAGCACGCCGCCACTGGACTCTAGAGCAGTGGAGACGCGTTCTCTGGAGTGACGAATGGCGCTTCTCCATCTGGCAATCTGATGGACGGGTCTGGGTTTGGCGGTTGCCAGGAGAACGGTACTTGTCTGACTGCATTGTGCCAAGTGTAAAGTTTGGTGGAGGGGGGATTATGGTGTGGGGTTGTTTTTCAGGAGCTGGGCTTGGCCCCTTAGTTCCAGTGAAAGGAACTCTGAATGCTTCAGCATACCAAGACATTTTGGACAATTCCATGCTCCCAACTTTGTGGGAACAGTTTGGAGCTGGCCCCTTCCTCTTCCAACATGACTGTGCACCAGTGCACAAAGCAAGGTCCATAAAGACATGGATGACAGAGTCTGGTGTGGATGAACTTGACTGGCCTGCACAGAGTCCTGACCTCAACCCGATAGAACACCTTTGGGATGAATTAGAGCGGAGACTGAGAGCCAGGCCTTCTCGTCCAACATCAGTGTGCGACCTCACAAATGCGCTTCTGGAAGAATGGTCAAAAATTCCCATAAACACACTCCTAAACCTTGTGGACAGCCTTCCCAGAAGAGTTGAAGCTGTTCTAGCTGCAAAGGGTGGACCGACGTCATATTGAACCCTATGGATTAGGAACGGGATGTCACTTAAGCTCATATGTGAGTCAAGGCAGGTGAGCAAATACTTTTGGCAATATAGTGTATATCATGCCTAAATTAAAGCCACAGCATAGACATTATACATAAGAGAACTGGGTGGCCGAGGCCTTTCTGCTGTTAAAGGCACTGCTCTTTTATTAGTTAAGAAAAAAAGAGAAAAGAACCATAATGGGCCAAATATAACTACTGTTACATAGTTTAAAACTTACTTCTGCAACTGTGATAAAAGCTGGTGCTATAAGCCAATCAAATTATTTTGTGAATTTAAAAGCATGCCAAGAAAGTTTTTGAAAAAACAATCCCCCCTAATTTCATGATTGTTAAACTGTATTACGTTGCCCTGGACAGTCAGAAAAATCCTAATATAACAAACTGTAGATTCTGATGGCTGTTTAAAAATAATGGTTTAGGTTACAGGCATTGTAATTCAAGAGGAAAACTTGAAAAAATGACTAAAAGGAATAAATGAGATTTAAAACTGTGCTAATTTCTGTGAGGGGATTGCTGAGGCCATGTGTGGATTAGTGTGTTGAAAAAGAAGTAGATAGCTAAGGGAGGACTGAGGATATTCTAAATACACAGACACCAACTAAACCAGAAAGCCTTTTTAAATAAAGCAATGGGGCCAGGATGTTTAATTTTGGGGAAAATGAGACTTAATTAGTCTGTTTTAATGAATAGTGGGTTTATCTGGTTCAGTCTCTGGTCCTGAGGGTTTGGATGAACCTCCCCCTGTCAGACTGATAATGTCTTTACCATCTCCAAACACAAATACCATATACCACCATAAATGCATTATTATCTCTCCAGTTGACCTCCACTCTCATGTCTCTGAACCCAACGTTTTTACCACAACATTGTTTTATGGCCTTAGTGTGGGACTTTGCCCGGGGCTTCCCACCAGCCCTCGGTGTGTTTTCAACATGCATGACCTCCCTACGGACCCCCAACAAGCTCCTTCACTCCGGTCAGAGAGGACTCCGCCTGCGGCCAGCCCACCAGCCGGACTCTGTCGTCTCTCCCAGACATCCAGGGGACAGGAGTGTGCTCCCCTAGGACAGAGCATACCCCCCACTACACACATGCTGTCTGTGGGACTGACAGAAGATAAAAGGCTTCTGTAGAGGGGAACATGGTAGGAGATTAAAGGGATATTTCACTGCTTTCTTTGATGGTGACGAAACTAAAGCGTTTGAAAGATTCATGTGAGCAAATTGGGACAATCATGTTTCTTTTGAGTGATTTCACGGCTGTGAACATGAAAGAATGCCATGACCTTTTAGAAACACTTTAATATTTGTTTTTCTGCTGTAATGTTCATTTAGAGATGCAGCTTAGGGTAAGACAGCTCGCCTGATTAGCCACTAATAGATGCTGTGTGGCCTGAGGTCTCTGCTGCTTAATAAATTTGTCCACATAAGTTTATTTCCTACAAATGGCTTGGTCAGCATGGCATCAATTACTGGCTGTGATCCAATTTAACAATGCCATGAATTGAGGATTTTCACTGCTCCTGATGGTAAATGGTCTGAATTTATGTAGCGCTTGTCTTAACGACCACTCTAAGCACTTGACACTAGCCACATTCATCCGGTTGGATTCAATAATATTTATACACAAATATGAAGATTGAGGTTAAATGCCTTACCCAGGGGTAGCAGAAGAAAGATTAAATCAAACCCACAACATTCAGAGTGCAAGATGACTACTCTTCCCACTAAGTCACTGTCACCAATGTCTCTTTGAACTGGATTCACGATCAGTCTGCAGAGCCCAAACTGGTTAGGGTGCTGAGTGGGTTGGATGCATGATAGACGTGTCCTTCTCATAGTCTCAGACACTGGAGTATCACTGTGAGTCAGCAAACAGTGTAGATTGTAAACCCAAAAAGTAGTCACAAGGAAAAATTAGAATAGAAATACTCAAAATATGTTGTAGTGTTCTGTATTCACCAATCTTTTTACCGAAAAAAACAATTAAATCCTCCCCTATTTGCAAGGTTTTCATCCTGTATCAAGGTTTACATTTCCCTGCTAACAACTTTTCTATCCCTATTCCTGCAGATGAGAACTGTATCTGCATCATGTTAAGCTTTAAAATGTCAAGAAATGAAAAGCAGTTAATGCATAAAAATAATTTTGCAACTGTGTGGCAGAGCATTAAAGGTGAAACCAGGTGGGGGTTTTTTAAATAGTAGAAGCAGTGTATCTTATGACTTAGAACAGGTTTTCTGTGAAATACAGCAAGACCGGTCACACTAGCATAATACTTGTGCTTAGATCCTCACTGCACTGAAAGTGGTGCATGAAGTTACTGCACTGCATCATATACTGCCACCTATCTTACCATACTGTTCAGATAATGCCACATGCCTACGATGACCAATTTATGCTTTCAGTGTGCAAATTGATTTCATTACGTAGCCATTAGCACTTTAGATTCAATGCAATAAGAGCTAGCTCTCATCATCTTCAAGCCTGGTGGACAAGGTTCAACCCAGAAAAACCCCTTTGTGCTATGATAAGCTGTATGAAAGCCCCCAGGTGTCCCCTGCGGATAATCTGAAGAAAGATGTTGAGCCTCCATCTGAATGATCAGCAGCAGGCTCCAGATATTCCAAGTTCCAATTTCACTGCTGCTTCTTCACCCTGGAAAAAAAAAAAATCTGAAATTAAATGTGTATATATTTTATCATGCCTACTATCGCCTGGTGAAAATTGCAGGTAGCTGAGTGTTTAACATTCTCTTGTCAAGCGTCCTCCTGCTGGGACAATAAATGCCTGTCCAGTTTTGCTCACAGCGGCAGCAGCAGATTACAAACAGCAGGAGCACGCTGGAGTCTGAACACAAAACCGATAAGGATACCCGTCTGCGTGCTGCTGTTGCTTTGGCTGGCTTCTCCCATGCACCAGCAACCCGCTGCTTTCTAATATTTACACACAACTCAAAAGGCAAATGTGGCGTAACTTCAGCCACATGCAGCAACCACACATTGAACCTGCGTGCACATTTATCTGTGTTGCTTTTGACAAAGAAATAGAAGGAAAATGAGAACTGAAATTATAGTGCAACAGTGAAATCTCATTGCATCTTTTTATCCAGGAGTTTGCAGAGAATGAGGTGTGGATGATTGCAACTGTTGGAAAGTTTTTTTTTCAGGGTTGGAAAGTGACTAAAAATGAAATGTGCGTGTGTTACTTGGCAGAGGAGCGGGAGGAGGGCGAAATGCAGATTTATTGTTGAAGCTGTGACAATCGGAGAGCCGGAGAGTGCAGCAGTACGACGCAGGAGGCCACTGACACAGCACATTATTCACATGTGCAAGACAAAGTGCCGCACAAGATTTACATTAAAGCTAAATGAAAAGAAAAATGACTTCTCGTGGACTTTTTACATCTAATCCCAGTCATAACAGGCACCACATTGTCAAAAAATACAAGTTAGCTCAGCTCAGCAAGTTTAATATCCTGAAATATGAGATGATTTACTGATTCAATGTTTCAGTTTGCTATCTCAACTACATGCTTCTACTTTAAAGCTACCTGAAACTTATTTTTGACTTTTTTATAGCAAGAGAAATCATAGCAGAATACATTTTTATGAAATTGTCTTCTGATGTGTCTACAACCAGCTTCATAAGCACAAATATTCAAGGTATCTGGCCAGCTCTAATGTAGAGCCGCAACATCTCAATCAAACTAACTCCTGGACTTTGACTAGGCTGTATTGTTTTCTTTGTCACCAGTTTTGTTGTAGCTGCAGCTGTGTTTCAATATCATCATTAAGGTTTCCCAGTTTGGTCCAAGCTTCACCATCAGACATTTTCTTCTGCAATACATTGGCCCAGGCAAATTGGCTGCAAAAAAAGTTAAATAATCAGCACTCCACTAATACTGTTTGCTTTACTGGTGGAATGTTTGTAGCAACATTGCTCCTTAAAGGTATTTTTCAGGATTTTTACCAATTTTTGAAAACACCTGCCCTCTCCACTTAAAAAAAGTGCACATGCAAAACCCTGTTGTTCACGTGTACAGAACCATTTGCACGTTCTGTTGAAGGACCTACTCGCTCCAGCCGGTGGAACAATACCTCCTTAACGAACGACTCTTAACAATCATAGACAGGTTTCAGATATTACAGGCAAACGATGGAACCAAACGACCCATTAATCGGTTACCATTTGCATGCTTCCAAGCGATACAAGGCCATGTCTATATAAGACTCAAACTCACTGCGGACCCAGACATTTGAATTGAGAAAACTTCCTGGAGAGGTGGCGAAATGTCTTCAAATCTTGGAAACCAAGTCCAGTGGATATTTTTTTTGAATTTTTACGGAAAGTTTAAAAGTTACTGATCTTGAACCCCTATCCCTCAACCACTATATAGAACGGGGACTATATTGTCGACTTTATAGTGAACTCAGTTAACTGACCATCCAGACAGATGATCACTGCTTTTTGCTCCCCGTTGCTTACATAATTCCTCCTCCACTGCGAGGTGCCTGCGCCATCTGTTATTAGTCACCACTGTCAGCTAGCAATAGTCTATGGTGACAACGGGCCACTGTGGCAGCAAATCCCATAATGCTTTGAGAAGAGAGCTCTCCAAGCAAAGCATCCTGGCATATATCTGACTCTTCTGGTGTCTTTCTTTTCTTCTCATACACTTCATAGACACTTTTTTCTTTTATGACCCTCGGCCATTTTTCAAAGAACCGCTGTAAAAAGTTCTGCTTTAGTGACTATCTGAAACCGTAGCTCACCACACATATTGGCTGAAAGTGCAGAAAAAGATAGATAACAGGGCAAACACATAAGACGGCCTAACGTCAACATATCACTAGAATGATTGACAATTAGGAGGACTGCTTATATAGATGATCCACCCAGAAATAAAAGATTGCCCTCTATACATTTAAGTCTTGTGGTACATCTAGGAGCAACTCTACACATAAAAGCTTTGTTGCTATATTGTTTAACCCTTCTAAACAACAATGTCTGGTCTTGAACTGTAACATGCTTACTTAAGATTATGGGTTTGAGTTCTATCTATTAACTTTTTATTCATTGGTTAGCATGTCCAATCCAGGAAATGCTGGCAGTAGCCCTTAATTCTTACACACTGTAGATGATGCATTTGTAAATGGCTTACAACCCTTCAATAATTCCGAGAGCAACAGTTGCTTTTCTATCTGTGACTTACAGTTGTGCTTGAATGTTTAAACACCATCCCATTAAATGATACATTCACACTTCAAATTCAAATAACACATAAAATTAATAAATATTTATGAATTGATCATTTAGAAAAATTAGAGTGATTTTTGAATTTTTGTAAAAAAAAAAAATCTTAAAAAGCAACCTGTCGCAGACAAATTAAAGTGCCTTGCTCATGAACAGTGAACCAATGAGCGTATCAGCAGGTGTGGACTGAATATTTCCTGAACATGACAGAAAACTGATACACCCGAGTATGAGATGAGTATATATATTCATTATTTCAATTTTTTTTTATCATTTTTATTTATTATTACTTTTTTAAATTTCAAAATAAATTTACTAATAGCTGTTTTTCCCCCTGTCTTTAATGGAAGGGTATATAAACTTTTAAGCACAACTCTATCCTCAATAAAATCTGAACAAAGTATAATAAAAATAAATAAATTAAAAACCTAGGGTTATATTGGGTTTAAAATGGGATAAAAACTGGATCAAACCAGGTCAAACCCTTAAGAAGGAAGCCCAAAATAAGAATTGACAATGGACCCAAGATACAACCTATATACAACTTGGATTTTCACTTTACTTGGATTTAGTCTTACATATGCTTATATATACATACATGTATATATATATATATACACATATATATACAGAAGAGCTATATGTGTATTTATATTTTATCTTTTTTTTTATATTTATTATCTTGTGTAGTTGAATGTGTGTAAGTATATATATATATATATATACACTCACCGGCCACTTTATTAGGTACCCCATGCTAGTAACGGGTTGGACCCCCTTTTGCCTTCATAACTGCCCCAATTCTTTGTGGCATAGATTCAACAAGGTGCTGGAAGCATTCCTCAGGGAGTTTGGTCCATATTGACATGATGGCATCACACAGTTGCCGCAGATTTGTCGGCTGCACATCCATGATGCAAATCTCCCGTTCCACCACATCCCAGAGATGCTCTATTGGATTGAGATCTGGTGAATGTGGAGGCCATTTGAGTACAGTGAACTCATTGTCATGTTCAAGAAACCAGTCTGAGATGATTCCAGCTTTATGACATGGCGCATTATCCTGCTGAAAGTAGCCATCAGAAGTTGGGTACATTGTGGTCATAAAGGGATGGACATGGTCAGCAACAATACTCAGGTAGGCTGTGGCGTTGCAACGATGCTCAATTGGTACCAAGGGGCCCAAAGAGTGCCAAGAAAATATTCCCCACACCATGACACCACCACCACCAGCCTGAACCGTTGATACAAGGCAGGATGGATCCATGCTTTCATGTTGTAGACGCCAAATTCTGACCCTACCATCCGAATGTCGCAGCAGAAATCGAGACTCATCAGACCAGGCAACGTTTTTCCAATCTTCTATTGTCCAATTTCGACGAGCTTGTGCAAATTGTAGCCTCAGTTTCCTGTTCTTAGCTGAAAGGAGTGGCACCCGGTGTGGTCTTCTGCTGCTGTAGCCCATCTGCCTCAAAGTTCGACGTACTGTGCATTCAGAGATGCTCTTCTGCAAACCTTGGTTGTAACGGGTGGTTATTTGGGTCACTGTTGCCCTTCTATCAGCTCGAACCAGTCTGGCCATTCTCCTCTGACCTCTGGCATCAACAAGCATTTCCGCCCACAGAACTGCCGCTCACTGGATGTTTTTTCTTTTTCGGACCATTCTCTGTAAACCCTTGAGATGGTTGTGCGTGAAAATCCCAGTAGATCAGCAGTTTCTGAAATACTCAGACCAGCCCTTCTGGCACCAACAATCATGCCACATTCAAAGTCACTCAAATCACCTTTCTTCCCCATACTGATGCTCGCTTTGAACTGCAGGAGATTGTCTTGACCATGTCTACATGCCTAAATGCACTGAGTTGCCGCCATGTGATTGGCTGCTTAGAAATTAAGTGTTAACGAGCAGTTGGACAGGTGTACCTAATAAAGTGGCCGGTGAGTGTATATATATATATATATATATATATATATATATATATATATATATATATAAAACTGTAACTGGAGCGTGTAACAAAAGTAATTTTCCTCTGGGATTATTAAAGTATTTATGATTCTGATATCACTTTTGAAAATAACTAGAATATAAGAAATAAACCGTTCAAAAGTATGGAAAACTATATAAAATGGAAGAAAAAAAACAGGACTAACCAGATTTGAATCCAGGACTAAATTAGAAACAAAAACAATGAGATAAATGTAATCTAGATAAAAAGGTACAGTATAACAGGATTAATCAAAATGGTAAAACTATATCAAATGTGGAATAGGATTGAGAAAAATATAGGCATAATATCCGGATCAATCAAGTGTAAAACTAGAATAAAAGTAGGATATTACAAATGACACAAAAATCAGCAATAAAACTAAAATGAAAAAAAAAAACAGGGTTAATCTAGATTAAGCCTTTAACCCAGCATTTGAAAACCAGAATAAAGAGCCGATAAAAACTCTACATTAACCAAAAACTAAAACTAAGAAAAAACTAGAATCCAGGATAAAATTACAGAAAAGGAGATAGGACCTCCATAAGTTCTAGATGAACTAACAAGAAATGCAGGTTAAAGCCCCTTCTGGGTATTGCATTAATCCACTATGTGAAAGGTACAGATCTTGTCTATCACTGTGTTATTGCACAACATGGGTTGGTTTTTAAACTGGAGAGATCTATGAGATTACATCAATTTTAACGGTTGGTTGTAAAACTCCAAACAGTTCTTTGTCTTTAATGTTTTGACCCCCACTACTGTAGAAAACACTGGCAATTGTCACAAACACAGAAACCCACTGGCTGGGGAAACTGTTATCGAGTTCTGGCCTGGGGAGGGTGGGCATCCGTATCATGAGAGCAGCGGTTAGTCGACTGCTGCGAGGTTTTCATGCTCGGCCGGCTTGCCCATAGCAGGCCAACCGCAGAGGGCGCTCAGGTAAGACCCCCCCCCCATGAATTAGCCAGTCCCTTCATTCTCTTTTCCATCCCTGCCCCCCACTCTGGAACATCCATTTACTGTCATTATGTACTGCTGCCCCCTACTGTGGACCCATAGCTGTGACGGTCCTGAGGTCAAAGTGTAGGAGGGGGTTGAAGGGGCTTTTTACTGCTGGGGAGGCTGCAACAATCAATAGCTAGCCACCAGCCGCTGCAGGGGCCCCCTGAGGGCCTTCACGCAACCAACATTAGTGAAGATGTCTACCTCCATGGGGAGGTAGCCTGTTGGGAGTTAATGAGAGAGGTAGGGGCTTGAGGACAGGAGACAGATGAGGGGAAAATGGACAGCTTGTCAGCAACATCCCAAGTGTGAAATGTTAACGTGCGCTTGCTGTGATGGAGACAGAACCCAGATTATCCGACAAGAGTCTCTGACATCTTTCTGTCAAATATGAGACACAGACAGGAAGATGAAAAGTTCTGGCATTATGTTGTCTCCCGGGTAACAGCTTCATCAGAACTTTAGCAGGGGCTGGCGACAGAGTACATCTAGAAGACTGCTGACCAGGGAGCTGGTCCATAACCATTATTGATGAATAAATATTTTCTATGAGTGTAAATGGGTCATTTGTTTAACAGCTAAAGTATTTTTGTCTCACTGACATGTTTAGTTTTGTTTTTAACCTAAAGAATGACTTCAGTGGGGATTTTCTTATTTGTTGTAAACAAATCTCCTTTTTGAGTTTAAGCAAAACCTCTAAAACTAAATCTGTCCATCAGCTGCTGCAGGAAACATTTTATTCAGCCATGATAAGGGCAGGCCAGATATTACCTTAGACCATCCAGTGACCTGGAACAGTGACCTCAACAGGAAGAATGCTGCACATTTTGATTAAACCTTTAATCAGTTTAAAACACTTTCTAAGATAAAAATAGAAGAAAAAAAAATGCTGAATGTAACCAAAAGTGAAAATAATCAAATTAATTAATTATTTCCTCTTTATTTAAGCTCTAGCTTTGGACAAAAAAAAATTAACAGCAGAGTATGACAGCATAAAAAAGGGTCAGTGTATAAGAACTGGTAGAAACAAAAAGAAGGACGAGGAGTGTGGAAACAAATGGACATTTAGGTGTTGACTTTATGTCCTCTTCGGGATCGCAGAGCGAGTGCGGGTGATGTCTGGGTGGCCATCTCTACCATTTTTGAACGGTGTTCACCCTGCTTCACAGGGCTGATGATCTTCCGGGGTCTGGGAGCAGCCTTGGAACTTTTGTTCACTCCATTTAACACTGCAGGAGGAAAATGGGGAAAAAACATTCCATAATGCACTGAAAAGGTACAATTCCAAAGCATTATATATTTATAGTCAGAAACCAACCTTTTTTCTTAGAGGGCTTTGTTTTCTTGTTTGGACTTCCATCAGGGTCGCTCTCCGTTTTGTCTGCTCCTTTCTTCCTCTTAGTCGCCTTCTATATCAGAAAAGAAAAGGAGAAAAAAAAATTCAAAAAGTCGGTCTACTTTGATCTAAAGGTTTCGTTACAACTCATTAAAAAGTTGTTAAGGATAGAAATGTCCAGCACCTTTTATCTTTAACTCAGCCTAACTTTAATATGTGCAGAATCTTACTGTAAAATACAGATCAGTAAGTTTTCTACCGTTTTATTCCACTACTTTAAACCTTGGCTTTTGTTCTAGTTTATAATTTCGAATTTGTCAGGAACTTTAATTCATTTCTGGTCATTTAAACACTGTTAAGGCCCCATGAGCCTCTGGATCTGAATGGACAGATGACAGAAATCATGATTCTGATCCATCAGCGGGCCATCATTTCTCTCAATAACTCCTCTTTCCCATTTCTTCGATGTGATGCCTAACAATGGCTATGCAGCGCCCGCTGAGGTGAACAGATTGGCAGGATAATTACATACAATAACCAGCGCAGAGACCCGGCAACCTTTTGGCTGGAAACACTGGTCCCTGTTGGTATCTTCCATATGCACAAAGAGTAGGAGTGACACAGAAACAAAGAGCAAAGAACAATCGCTGCAACAACAATAAAAAGGTTTATAAAAATACATTATGGGAATTGTTACGGGACTCCAGGAAGCTGCTTTTAAAAGAAGACGGATATCTGGTTGATAATGAGCTGATATCTGAAAGGCTAAGGATGTGTATGCGTGTGTGTGGGTGTGTTGACCTTGGCAGGAAGTGCTGGCACTCCACTGAGAGGTGTGAACTCCAGCTGGCTGTCATCTTCCGCCTGGATGCTCCTCAGCCCGTTCTGCAGGATGGATCGCAGCCTCTCATACTGAGGTTTATCTTGGTAGCCTAGAGACTTCACCTCCTCCATGAACCTCTGGATCTCATCTACAACCAAACCACACCTGTATTAGCTTTAATTGTACAGAGATAAAAGGCAACATCATTAGATCTCTTGAGCTTCAGGTCAAAGAAGCTGACTGACTTTCACAACAAACACCAAACCAACTATTTTGTGCTTTTCAATAAACTTCTGGTATATTTTTGTTTTAAACTCATCTGAGTTTGCATTTAGCAACTGATTTCCTTTTTAAAAAAGCAACTACCTGGTTTGTCCTGAGCAGAGAAACACTGGGACAAAAACTCTGAGATGTTCTCCTGACTCCTGTAAACCAAAGACATTTAAGACACTTTTAAAAGTTTTTGAAAACCAGCTCGGCTTTATGATTTCGCCCTCTGGTGTTTCAGTCCCACCTGATCTTGGAGTCCCTGACGTACAGAGGATCCTGCAGTCGGTCTTCCCAGGGGAGCCGACCACAGAGCCACTGGACCATACAGTAACCGAGGATCTCCAGGTCGCTGCGTCTGCAGGGAGCTGCAGCCATAAGAAAAAGGTTCAATCACACCAGGAACAGCTGAAAGAAATACAATAAATCCTGCCTGATATAATAATGGGCTGCTTAAATCCACTTATTTACTTTGTTTTCCCATCAGGGGATCAATCTTAATCCGATTCCAAGGATTCCTCTTCCTTTAACACACAGGCTTGGACACATCATCCCTTGAATTACCAATCACTGATCCATAAATGTAATAACAGAGTGCAACCTACTTTGATTTTATTAACAACCTGCTGATCATATAATATACTGCTGAGATTAACAGTGGAATAATGTTATTGCACACAGTAAATAAAGGAGAATCTAAAAACATTGGATTAAGCAGATTTCAGTGGTTTGGACCTACATGCTCCTTTGTGGGCGTCGATGCTGGTGAATTCAATGGTTCCGTCGTGACATTTCTTTGGATCTTCTTTGTACTCTTTGAGGCGACCCTCAGGAGCGTACCGGTAAGCCAGTCCGTAATCAACCAAATAAACCTGCAAGATAGCAAGTTGATTTTCACACGTTAAGGTCATCTAATCGAAGATGTCAATGAGCTGAAGATATGTTAGTGTGCTGCAGGATAAAGTTGACCAGTTTTCTAGTTTTGGCTACAACAGTCAAACCAAAACAGAAGAAAAGGAGGCAGGGAATGCTACAACTCGAATTTAGTTTGTTTGCATTTCCATTTTATTGTTTGTTAACAAAACATGAGAAACTAGAAAAATCAAAAACAAGCATAATTGGGGACAAAAAAAAAGAAGAAGGGTGGTTGGTACCAGGCAGACTGGTCTGGGGTTATCTACCGGGATCACAATTATCTCTTTGAGTTTACAAAAATTGTAGGAAAAAAAAAGGGAAAACAACAATTTCTACATTTGCCTGATAAAAAAGAATTCTTGTTGATGTCTCTTGTTAGATGAATAAAAAAAAAAAAAGACAACTGATCCAGTAACCATTGGGTTTAAGGTAAGAGGAACCGTCTGTGATCCCAAAATACAGCGAACCTTGAAACAGCTAAAACAACAAGTTTCACTCACTCCTTTCACCTGAGAACAGGAAACAGATAACATTTTACAAAAGCACTTTCTGCCAAGAAGAGCCTGGATTTAAGTCTCAATATTCAGATAATCGGTTCATCATTTGGCAAGACCAACTTTAAAGACTGGTCTCAACAGTTAAAGATGGTAGTAGTGGAGTGGAAATATTATGATTATTACCACAGTGTACAACTTTCTTCAAGGTAACAAAATTGTCACTGCTCTCCTCTGACCTCCAGTCACCTGATCTCCATTCACAGTAATTTAAGGATGCATAAAACAGGACTTTTCATCATGGACTTGGATTATTTGTCAAACTGAGCTAAAATAATTGGAAATCGTTCCCAACATGTTCTTAACATAAGAACCAAAGAATGAAGGCCGTTCTGAAGGCCACAGAGGTCCAAGCAGTTTCTGTGGGAATATTGGGAAAAAAAAAAAAATACTTTAAGTTAACTTACGTGCAAATAGAGGGATAAGGGGTATAAATAATAATTTTTACTTTTTCATGCCCCTTTTCAGACAATTTACATTAATCAATGTCATTTCTATACCTACAGGTTTATTTGGTGGAGGGCTTTTTGTATCCATTTATGTTCAGGCGAATTTAGTTAGTTTGGAAATTGGTGTTTGGTTTGGTTGATGTGAACTAGTCTTTTCTGTGTGTATTTGGTTGATTCAATTATTGTTGTTTGTCAAATTGTCTGTCTGAAATTGTCTGAAATAAATTCCTATTCATTTATTCATTAAGGTGAATCTAATTGGTATTCGTCTGAGAGTGGACATTGTATGTTTTTCTTTTATTGCAGCACTTTTACCATAATCACTTTGCATTTGTTTAACTTCTCATATGTAAAGCTGCTGCAACTGAAGGTTAGTTTTCCCAATGTTTAGCTACAGCACAGCAACATACAGGATGTCCATCAAATCCTGAAAGCTCAGGTAAGTGTCTCTTCCTCAAGTCTGCTGTATTGCCTGTTAAGCATTGGAAATGGGTGGGAATCAGTGATGTTAAGACCTTTTTGATTACAGAGGAACGGGATTGTGACACATATAAGAATCAAAGCAGATGATTGGTGAAGTCCTTTATTGTTATGATTTTCCTGGAGGAAGAGAAGGTGAGAGCTTCCGTCAGCCTTGCATGAAACCAACTGGTAAGAATTTAAAATAATCCAGGTGAGGTGATGATTTTTCTAAGGGTCAGGTTTCCCTGCAACTCTGCCAAAGAACGCTGCTACACACAAATATTTTTTTTTTAATCAATTAGGGAACAATCTGAGGATTTTTCAGTATAACGGAGCACAATGTCACAAGGGCAAAGTAGATCAGAAGAGTAATGCTTTAGACCTGTGGTCAGCTCTCAGAAAGACAATAAAGAAACACAAACCAACAAACATCACAAACATTAAGCTTTTAGAAGGACATACCATCAGTGTATTATTAAAGGAAAATAGTAATAACCCTGCAGCTCAGAATAGACAGATTTAAGAGCATAAAAGAAATCTAAACAGCCACTCTACATGATGCTGAAATCCCGCAGGGCTGATTTTTAAATTGTCATTTATAAATAGCTCTTTAATAACAACACCAGTGATACATTATTAATCTCCAAATTAAATATTTTCCCCCACCTTGTTTGCTGGAAAAAGCTCAAAGCCGCTTCTTTTTAATCTCACACACTCAAACTGGCTCTGCAGGCCTTAATTGGGTCTAATGAAGTAGTTTTAGTGTGTAACAATAAAAATAAAAATAAAAACAATCATCCCTGCGGCAATAGAGAAACTGATTCTCAACAATGAAACCGATCTGGAACCCACAGCATGCTGGTGTTACTGGCACTGACCTGGTTGGGATCGCTGTGACTCAACATCAGGTTTGACGCTTTGATGTCAGCGTGGACGTACTCATGCTCATGGATGAACTCCAGAGTATCCAGCTAAAAAGAGACATAGATAAAGCTATCAGTGATAACATGTGAGCAGAAAGGAGCATTGCAACGCAGCAGGGAAGTCAATCAGTTTCTTTCACTGCGTCTTTGTTTGCTTGTTGAATCTAGATGATGTGGGAGCAGCAGCTTAGTGGATGGAGAGCACACTTGTCATTATTTTCTTAATATAAATGCAATTTTTTCTTGAATTGAGGAGGTAAGTGAGACAATTTGCCAACGGAACAGAACAATTTACATTTAAAATAAGAAAAAATTATTTCTTTGTCTTATTTCAATTGTACATTATCTAATTACCTTATTTTAAGAGTAAAAAACCTCATTCCATAGGCAAATCATCTTATGTACCTATGCAAATTAAGGGTAAATACCCTTAATTTAAGACATTTTGACTTTTTTCTAGATCGTTTTTGCAGTGCAGGACCAGAGGCTGAAAGGCCGCCGGTTTAAACAGAACTAAGACCTTCACTCTGGGTCCTTAACTCCAGATGGTTCCACTGCTCCCTAAAGGAATGGGTTAAACTTAAAGGGAAAATGCCCCCGTTGTGGGATAAAAGAGGGATATTTTTGTTCCTTTTTATTATAAAAAAGACAATTTGAAATGCTGTAATAAACCATGAGAAAAAAATCACAGCTTTAAAGAGCCAGGATAGCAGCTGAAAGAAGACAGCAAGATTAGGATAACTCAAGTTTTACTCTGTCATCATGATGCAGGTTACTGTGGTAACTGCTGCTTGAAAGTGTTTTGCTAAGGAAAAAACTCAAGCAGGGTCTTTAGAGTTTGGCTACATCCCTTAACGGATGTTAAAAACTTGAAGATTTATCTCAGCTGTACAACAAAAAAACATTTCCTGGAAAAAAAAAAATCAAAGGTTGATCAACAATCCCAACTTTTGGGAATGAGATGAAACAAATAATATGGTATTCTTTGTATACAGATGTGTGTTGTTTATTGCTACTTAATAAGCAATTAAGAAAGAAAATAATAATGTTTCATGATTAAATGTGTGCCATGTGAGAATTAGCTTTTTAAAACTACCCACTTCATTCCCACCGGCTTCACATTTATTTTTTTTAATTCATTGAATCAGGAAAATGCACATCAATTAACTCATCAGCTTTAAGCATAAATGTAAATATATCGGCATTAGCACAAAACAAGGTTTTTTGTCACTGTCAAAAGGCAGGTACGGTATAATTAACAGTGAACAGGACAATATAGAGAACAGCAAAAATTATGTACAAAGACAAGATACTAATTAGCTGAATATACAATAATCTATCTGATTAAGAGGCCCAGGGAAACAGACGGTCTACCTGTGAATACATGTCAGGGTTCTTAAAAGTTGGAGTAAAAACACTGCTCCTAACTTTAGCTAGCATTTTTGTGTTTGTTGTATTACTTGTCATGGCGCAGCGGAATGACAGACAGCCCTTCTCCATCAGAGATAGGAATCATCACTGTTTTTGACAGATGATGCGAAAAGGGGAAAAAAATCTAAAGACAGGATGAGCCAATCTGCAAGTCAGACATGGGAGTAAAGCTGGGCCATATGGCTTACAAATTGAATCTGCAATTATTTCCTAACAAATAAAATTCATCTTTTGTTTTTCCTGACCTATGTTTCATTAAAAATAAAATAAAAAGATATATTACATACACTCACCGGCCACTTTATTAGGTACACCTGTTGAACGTTAACACTTAATTTCTAAGCAGCCAATCACATGGCGGCAACTCAGTGCATTTAGGCATGTAGACATGGTCAAGACAATCTCCTGCAGTTCAAACCGAGCATCAGTATGGGGAAGAAAGGTGATTTGAGTGACTTTGAACGTGGCATGATTGTTGGTGCCAGAAGGGCTGGTCTGAGTATTTCAGAAACTGCTGATCTACTCGGATTTTCACGCACAACCATCTCTAGGGTTTACAGAGAATGGTCCGAAAAAGAAAAAACATCCAGTGAGCGGCAGTTCTGTGGGCGGAAATGCCTTGTTGATGCCAGAGGTCAGAGGAGAATGGCCAGACTGGTTCGAGGTGATAGAAGGGCAACAGTGTCTCAAATAACCACCCGTTACAACCAAGGTGGACAGAAGAGCATCTCTGAACGCACAGTACGTCGAACTTTGAGGCAGATGGGCTACAGCAGCAGAAGACCACACCGGGTGCCACTCCTTTCAGCTAAGAACAGGAAACTGAGGCTACAATTTGCACAAGTTCATCGAAATTGGACAATAGAAGATTGAAAAAACGTTGCCTGGTCTGATGAGTCTCGATTTCTGCTGCGACATTCGGATGGTAGGGTCAGAATTTGGCGTCTACAACATGAAAGCATGGATCCATCCTGCCTTGTATCAACGGTTCAGGCTGGTGGTGGTGGTGTCATGGTGTGGGGAATATTTTCTTGGCACTCTTTGGGCCCCTTGTACCAATTGAGCATCGTTGCAACGCCACGGCCTACCTGAGTATTGTTGCTGACCATGTCCATCCCTTTATGACCACAATGTACCCAACTTCTGATGGCTACTTTCAGCAGGATAATGCGCCATGTCATAAAGCTGGAATCATCTCAGACTGGTTTCTTGAACATGACAATGAGTTCACTGTACTCAAATGGCCTCCACAGTCACCAGATCTCAATCCAATAGAGCATCTTTGGGATGTGTTGGAACGGGAGATTCGCATCATGGATGTGCAGCCGACAAATCTGCGGCAACTGTGTGATGCCATCATGTCAATATGGACCTGAGGAAAAAAACTCCCTGAGGAATGCTTCCAGCACCTTGTTGAATCTATGCCACGAAGAATTGAGGCAGTTCTGAAGGCAAAAGGGGGTCCAACCCGTTACTAGCATGGGGTACCTAATAAAGTGGCCGGTGAGTGTATATTGCTTTCAAAACCTAGCTTTAATTTCAACAATCTCCTCTGGAAAGTGACCTAATTTAAAGGTCAAACAAATTTCAGCTGTGAAATATGAAAATAAAATACAATACATGTTTGCAGCTAGTGGTCACCCGCAGTGAGATAGTTTATCAGTTATAAGTACACGTCTAAGAACAATAAGAAAACTGATCTTAAATTGAGAAAAAAAAAAATACACCCCTAAAATAACAGTATTCAGCCTCAATATAAGGAGTAAGTATTTTTGCCTATTGAATAAGACACTTAGATATGCATTCGAGGTAAGTTAATGGAGTTGTTTTTTGTTCTTATTTATAAACATAAATCGTCTTATTCCATCGGCCAATTGCCTTGCCTGCTTGATATCTGGGATCATTTTTGCAATATATAGTGACATTCCAATATCCTGATAATATCATAACAAGATCAAAGTATTGTGATCGTATCGTATTGCAACATCCATGGCAATACTCACCCCTATTCACCATATTGGGGAATGACAGACGGACTGGGCTCACTACAGAGATCTTCAATTGGTTATCAGGTTTCAGCTGTCAGATTTCCTGATACCTACCTAATAAGAAAAGTATTAATCTTCACTTTATAAGCTCAATTTCAGGCTGAAGACTTTGCTCTCGGCAGTTTTTTTTTTTTTTATTGTCATAATGCTAGTTATGATGCCTTGATTGAAACAATTGTCAAAATGTTTTAACAAATGATTTGGGTCATTCTGTTATTTAGGTTCAATCACTCTAGTAAATAAGGGTGAAGAAACAGCTGTGTATGAGTAAACCCAATAAAATATTTCCATAAGAGTTCTGACTGTCGAGGTTCTGCACTTTGTTTGGGTTTCTTTTTACTTTCACTGCAATTTTGTGTTTTTGTAGTGGTTTTCTGGCAGTGTTTGTTTTTCTGTTACTCTCTGTTGCCCCCCTGTCAGTTTCCTTTCCCTCTTGGCTCCTTTCTAGCTGCTTCTCTCCTCATCTGCTCCCAATTAACTGATTACTCAACTCTTTGGCACCTGCCAGGATTGTCTTTGCTCTGGTGACAAAGCTCAGTTGTATACCATTTATTTAGAGCTGAGTAGATACAGCAACATGAGAATGAAAGCACTGAAGTAACTGATGACCAACCAGTCTAAGGCCGAGCTGCAGGACCAGTTTCCTGGGAAATCTCTTTCCACATTCTTCAAACTTCTTCTGCAGGTCAGTTCCAAGCCTATCGATCACCATGAAACGATACCTACGAGGAACAACAAAGCAAACACCGAACACAGACATCATTCACTGTTCAAATATTTTAGCAAACCCCCTAGAAATACTACAATTTGATCTTCAGCGTACACATTTCTGCATTGATTCAACACTTTTACTTTGTTTATCTTCATTTTGGTCCAAGTCTTGTATAATAAACATCTTTGATCAAGTCAGATTTTACTGAATGTGCTTCCTCAACAACCACCAAATGATGTTACCACTTTCATTGTTTTTTGTTTTTTTTTTTATAGAAAACTTTGGGTTTCAAACCCAAAATGTATCCTGGCAAGATAACATTAATATTTCAAAACAATAAACATATTTCAAATACTTACTTTTTGTCGCCCTTCACGTGCTGACCTGAGCCCCAGTACCGGGGAACTCCCAGATGCTTTGGCCTCTTAGACTTCAACCAGCTCTGAACTGCAGAACAAAAGGAAACATTTAAATCAGAGACGGTTTGGCTGCTCGAACTTCCAGAAGAAACTGTGACTGCTGATGTAGGAGAGCCATGAGATTACAGTTGTGTGCATTGTGAGTGAGGGTTGTTAGTCCAGCGCGGCCAGGAGCTAATCTGCTGCTGGGACAAATATTTACCAACAACGCAAGAGTCCCACATGAATAAAAGATGAGCATTTGTTTCCTTAGTAATATAGCAGTTAATTGTCAGGGGAGATTGACATTTGGATTGTTATTATACAAAATGCAGAGCAGTGGCCCGAGGGCCAGGAGAGCTCCATCCCCCCACCCCCCCTCAGAGGAACTCTCTGCAGCAACACGGTGGTTTTAATTAAGAAAGTTGCCTTGGTTTTATCTGTTTGGCCTGCTGCAGAGACACACTCTGTGTTCTGATCACAAGACTAGCTGTGGGAGCTGATGGATGATGCGACTTACTGATATCAGGCTTGGCAGCTCTCATGTAGAAGTGCAGCTCGGAGAAGAGCGGTCCATTTTCATGTGGCTCCTGTGGACAAAACAACACCCACAAGTGGTCCAAATATTGAACACACACAAGAAAAAAAATGGTGCTTTAATTTTCTGTACTTATACTGATGAAAAGGATCTCTCAACATAAACAACAGGAATGTTCATGCATAAGGCTTAACGACCGGTTTAACTTTCATTATTACATGTTTGCTACAGTTAATAATGAAAGAGACAGATTCCCTAACCATAGTTACTCTATCTGCTAAAGGCTGCAGAACCTAGATCATATAATTCAAAGTAATGAGACTCCTATATTAATTATGAGGGTGTTTTATCGATGCAGAAACAGACAATACAATAAGGATCATAGTCTGGAAAAATATATAGGTATTAGTAATTATTCAGACCTGCAAAAAGGCTTGAATGAAATCCAGGACATTTCAGGACAATGTAAGGAAACCTGTAGTTAAGTTCAGCTCTCTCTTCAGGATCCACATCATTGCAGCGCCGCTTTGATTCCCTTCTCAAGCTCCTGCTCTGTTGTCCTTTGACTTGTCAACCATAAGCTGATAGCTTTTTCACCACTTGGAGAAGAAACTCATTCTCATCCTGGCATTCAACACTTCATAGCTAAAAAACCTTTGGCTTTAGATTCCGAGCTGCTAAATTCTGCGTTGAGGTTTTGATCTGTTGCAATGGAGACATTACGCAAGAAAGTCTCACCTTGAATCTGTGATAAACTGTCTTCCTTCTGCTCAGTAATGTAAAACAGTGTCAGGTGGTTGCATAGGAACCACATAGCAAATAATGAGGGGCCTAAAGCTTGCTTCACTGGAACAAATCCGATGGTCCCTTTTTAAAAAAAAAAAAACAGGTTCCTGTTTTTTTTTCCAAATGTTGGCAGATAACGCTGGTGCTTACAGTAGATCAGTTAAGCTGAAGTTAAAAGACTTTTCTGCACTCACTCCACATTACTAGTATGGTAATTCATTTCCAACGAGAACAAAATTAAATACAAACAGAAAATAAAATCTGATGATGAATCCTGCTTTTCTGTTCCCGAGGAAGTTCTTTGGAAGCCGTTGATGTTGTACAATACATGTAAACATCTGAAAAATGCAACCATAATCAGTCTCACCACTTTGATGACATAGCCAGCATCAGGCCCAACAGGTTTCTCAGAGTTCTGTTCAGCTGTTAAAAATAAAAGCAAAGGGTTTCAAAAATCTACAAGTGCACTGAAATGTTTCCAAATGTCTAACCAAAACACATAAAGTCAAGCAAACAGAGCGGGACAACTAAAGGCATTTTTGGAGAACTAATACCCAAGTATATGAGGCCGAAGCCTCCTTTGCCGATCGGAGCTCCAAGCTTCCAGGACTTCTTTGCATTATCTGTCAGGACTTCTCCAGGTGGGAACTCCTCTGCCAGCTTCCGTTTAGCAGGGGCTCTACCTTTTCCTGCAGCCTTGGATTTAGGGGGCATCTGAAACGAATGGTCAGGACTGTAAGAGATAATTCTAGCTTCAAATAACAAAGATCACATTTTTTTTAAAGCTATAAAGTGAAAGTGAAAGCGAAAGTGAAAGCCCTTTGGGAAACTCCTCCAACTCCCATTGTCATTGTGACACAGCACACACAAGTGAACACTGCACACCATGAAATTGCATTTATGCCTCACCCGTGCAAGGGGGCAGCCCTCAATGGCGCCCCAAGGGAGCAGTGTGGCGGGACGGTACCATGCTCAGGGTACCTCAGTCATGGAGGAGGATGGGGGAGAGCGCTGGTTAATTACTCCCCCCACCAACCTGGCGGGTCAGGAGTCGAACCGGTAACCTTTGGGATCCAATTCTGACACCCTAACCGCTCACCCACGACTGCCCATAAGTGGAAGCTCATCTCTCTGATTGGCCAGCTTCACCCAGCATCAATGACCTAAATAGCTGATAGCTTTTCCTGATGGAAAAAAATAGAACATGTCCTCTAGAATGGCAAACTTTAAAATGACCTTGCAGATCATAGTTGGAATGGAAACTGTGACATTATAAGAGGAGAAGTGTTAGTGATCACAGAGTTTAATAATTTCCAGCAGGGAAACATGGTGATCTGAAAGTATTTAGGTTCACAGGATGAAAACGTGTAAAGCTCCTTGAATTATTTCCCCAATACAGAAACACTGCAGCATCCTTTATGAAAGAAGATTAGCAGTAGTTGAGACATCCAAAGGAAAAGTGATAGGGTAAAAGTTAAGTTTATTCTTTTTGTTTTACTTTAACTGCCTGTGTGTATTTGAAATGTAATTAAACATTTACATATCAAGACGAAGAAAGAAAATCAAATGTTCTAGCCTGACTGCTGCTGGCTTCATTTCTAGCGAAACATTACTTACAGGACAACTTTTGACATCACATCATCTTAATAAGGACATCAACCATTCTAACTACACAACTCATAGTGGTAAAACGCAGTTAAAAACAGGGACATTGCGAAGTAATGTAAGAAGAATCAAAACCCGGACACCCAAACCCAGTTCTCTAATATTCCACTGGCTCCTTTCTGTCATTTATAAGAATCTTTGTGCAACATAAGCTACTTTAAAACACCCTATGAGCCGCAGGAACTTAAATCAAACCGACACAAATGCCGGTTAGCTTAATGCTAACTGCGCAGTCTCACTTCCGGGGGAGCTATTTAAAGATCGCTTGATTTAGACATCGGTTACCAATTAAAATACTCGTTCACAATGATAAAGATAATAATGCATACCGTCAATGCGTTATTTGAAGCGGGTCGTTGGTTAAATTTGTTTAAAGAACGAGCAGCAGCAAAACTACCGCTCAGGAAGCAGCGTCACGGTTTTCTGCTATTCTATTGGTCAGACAGGACGCGTAATAGTCAGAGCGTAAAGCTGCGTTCAAGGTTAACAAACAAGCTCGGAAACTCTGGCCCCGGGTTAAAATTGAGCCACACCAGTCCCGCAAAATAACTAAAGAAGCATTTAAGATAGAGTTGAAATGACTTAAAACAAAACACAAAGACCTTTGTATTTGGATTAAGATTATTACGTTCGGTTTAAATAATATCATTAATAATTTTGAACGTATATCACACAAAAAGATATAGTAGGTCAAATGAAAAGATAATTGAATAAAACAATTGCTGAAAATATGATTGTAGGGCACTATCTATTCCATTCAATTCAGTTAAATGATATTGCACCAATTGACAACACCTGTCATCTCAAGACACTATATAAAGCAAGTGTTCATGTCAGAGGATGAAAGAGAGCACATACAGTTAGTCTCAGTAAGAGAAATATCACTAAGCTTAAAACAGGCCGAGCTCCGATATCTATAAACAAATGTGTTAATGGCAGCCTCACGGCTGATGTTTCTCTCCAGGATGGTGTCACAGCAAAACAGGAACAGACCAGATTAAGCTACTATGATGAGAAGAGAGAGCTTAACTTTAGAGATTGAACTTACAAATACTTCAAATTGGGATAATAGAAATAGAATGAAAAAGAATCATGAAAAGAGGTCATCTATGTCCTCCAACAATTTAAGCTTATAGCAGCATAACTATAGAGATAGCTTAGCAAAAGCTTTGCCACTCTAACTATAGGTTTTATCAAAAAGGAAAGTTTCAAGTCTAGCCTTAAATGTATACCGGGTGTCTGCCTCAAGGGGTAAAAGTGCTTGTGGGTTCCATAGGAGAGGAGCCTGATAAATAAATGATCCATCCATCCATCCATGTATCCATCCATAAAATAACCCTAAAACCCTAGAAAATTAAACCCTCTTTTTTGTAGATGAAAAACAAAAACAAAAAAGTTACCAATGTTTCAAAACGTGTATTCCTTATTGGCCCTGTTTTTAAACTGAAACACTAATGCACCTCAAGATCAACAATAGCTTTAATTTTGTTAAAACCTTGTTCTTACACTTTGGGATTATTTTATAAAAAAAATATTAAGAAATAAATAAGACATATGTGTTTTGCACATTTACCATATTTAAGATCTGAGTACCTATTTTTGACTTATTGGGCTATCTGCTGAACTGAACAGATTTTGAAATCCCTTTTGAAATTGTTGATTTATTGTATATCCACCGTTTTATTTATACAAAAGAACACTACCAGTAAAAGTTGTAAAAGAGTAAGATCAGATAAGTTTTTGTTCAGCGCTGTTCCTTTGTAGAATTAAAAAAGTCTTCATCAGTATGTCTTATGCTTTTCTCATACTGAAACAGAACAAAAAAACTACCTTCACCTTACCAGCCCACCTACTGAATGTTGTGGCAAATGCCGAATATAGATAGCAATGTAAATGTTGTGGATCTTGTCTGCTTTGAATGTGTCATTTGATACAAACATATTGAGTATCACCTGCAACCCGCAGCACAACTCATGAATAAGATATTGGTTCTTCAGAGAATTGTCTTTCCAGGTGCCACAGAGCAGAGAAAGCAGTTAGAAGAGCTCTGCTTGTTTCGATCACCCCTTTTGAATCAAGAAAACTTCAGTTTCCTATTTCATGTCATGGTCTTTTACCTTGACTGAGCTAAACTGACTATACGTTTTGTTCTTTACCTTCTTGCTGTGATGACACGCTGCAGTGATAGTGGTGAGGAAAACACAGAGAACCCTGACAAAAAGCAGAAGAAGAGAAAGAAAACAGGAAAAAATGTGTCTTTCCCTCCTGATGAACAGATAGTTTCCGGTTTTGCCGAACATGCAGACAGAACAGGTGAGCTGCTTTTTAAGTGCACATTTGTTTAAATATCACTCATAGGACTGAACAATGTAGGACAAACAGCTTACTAAAATTTGTACCAGTATTTCATGAAAGCAGGTACATAACAAACATTTCATAGGTTAATTTGAGTTGGTTTTTTATGTTTTCCTAGAGAAATATAAAAGTGTTCAAGAATGCCTATGTATTTCTATTCATTTTAGACAAAAGCTGTTTCACCCTAACTGATGTAATTGAAGCCTATCAGCAAAGTTGCAGTAAATATCAGGTCCAACCCATAGAAAACATCCTGCGGCAGCTTCAGGTATGGAGCCTAATGTCTTCAGTGTGAATGTTTGTATTAGCCAAAGTGATTGTTCAAAATGAAGTCCCAATTAAAATGAAATGCAAGAAAAGCAAACTTGATATTGACTGCTTATGTAAGATTTAAGAAGGATGAGAGGGGAATTAAGCAACAGACACTGCTAGTGAAATATATTGATTCACTGACCATCATTGAGCTCAGTTTCTCTATTAAAATAATGTTACTTTCATGATTTTGCTGGTAGGAAT
This sequence comes from Cyprinodon tularosa, assembly GCF_016077235.1. Classification (NCBI taxonomy): domain Eukaryota; kingdom Metazoa; phylum Chordata; class Actinopteri; order Cyprinodontiformes; family Cyprinodontidae; genus Cyprinodon; species Cyprinodon tularosa. Next base: position 100,719 of record NW_024038992.1, on the reverse strand, counting down.
CCTAAATAGGTTTATGCAGTGCATAGTGCATTTTATCAAATGATTACACAGTCAGACATGCAGCAGATACTTTAGACTGAAAGTAAGAATATCATTGTGACAACGATCCCAAACAAAGCAGTCGGTCTCCAACAGAATATTTCACAAAAAGTATAAATAATAAGGAAGCTGTAATGGAACCTTCAGAGAGAACTATGCAGGGAATCTGCACATTTCAATGGATTTAGACTCAAGCTTGCACCCAGGAAAGACTGAAGATAACATGGCATTCTTTACCTCCCTTACTCCTTTGCTTCTTTAAAATCTCATCAACTATCCTTCAATAAACTGTGTGTCAAATCAAGAGACTAAAATCTGGTGCTGTCCTGTAAATGTAAACTCGCCAGAAGCTTATATATCTCTCCCACATGATCTTATTGACATTTGATTATATTTAATGACATGACAGTCGCCATGGAACTAAACATCCATCACCATATAGTGACTTTTGATGCACATTGTCAGAGAAAAAGCTACAGGGTGAAATATTAGTTTAACAGAAAATGTTTATTTACTTCTAAGCAATATCAGCAGCTTTGCTCATAAAAGAGCTGCAACCTAATGACATTATTATAACCCTGCAAGTCGAGTCTGTCAGAGCCAACTGTGGACTGCAGGTTTGATTAAAACTAAGGTAGTTTCAGGACTACCAGAGGTAGAGAAATAAATATACTTTGAAGGTAAGATGGATATGAAAAGAATTGGTTGTATATAATGTTAATAATTTGGTTGTAGCAACCTTAATTAGGTTAGTTTTTTTATTTATTTATAGCATCTTAGATGTTAAGACCACTTATTAAATGAATGATGTAAAAGAAAAAACTGTTAGCTTGCTTGGTGTTTGGGTTTTACATTCTGCTAAAGGACAAGAACAGGAGAAGTTCTTTCGATTACACTAAATATATAAATGTAGTGACCAGAAGAATTAATTCAAAAATAATGCATGCCATTCAACCAACTGTGTTCCCCAAAAGCTTGGAACCCCTAAAGACCGTAGACGTCAATGAAGATTTTAAAGGGCTTACGTAGATCATGCAACATGATATAATGCTATATTTTGAACAAAGTAATGCATAAAATTATGCTTGGTTGCATCTCTCAGTAATCTCCAGAGTTCTGCTGTCTGAGCAGTAGTCCCTCTCTCTACTGTAAAAACTATGGTTTCAAGAATATGTAAGTAATTCCCCCGAAAGAAAGCACATGCCTTAACTGCACTGTAAAGAAATGCCCACATTCTCCAATCATAGGGGGGTGATGTGAGGAAGAGTGCAATGATTCTGAGTCCAACTTAAGAATGAAAAGGCAGATGATAGTTTATTGTATAAAACAATGTTTATCTAAATCAAACCATTTCTGAGTAACAGAGTGAAATGCAAAAAAAACTGTTGACTCCTCTCATTCTTCTCTACTGTAAGATAAAAACTAAAATAAAATAAGTAAAATTTTATAAAATAAGTAATTTTTTTCTTACTTTAAGCAGCTCACACTGAGTCTTATTCTTCTGGAGGTTTCTTCCTGTTAAAAGGTAGCTTTTCCTCTCCACTGTCGCTACAAGTATGCTGTGTGAGGGATTGCCGTTGAGTCAATGAGCCGATGAAATCAGCTGATTTTCCATGGATAGATAACTTTGAATTAGTTAGACTGTATGATCTGGTTGAATTGTCTCTGTAAAGTGCCTTGAGATGACATGTGATGTGAATTGGTGCTTTATAAATAAACTGAATTGATTGGAAATAAATAGGATAATCTCCCATGAAAATGTGTAATTTTGCTTTTTTTTACAAGATAGGTATTGTGCACTTAAAATTCGATAATGCAGTTTTTTTTATGTTAATAATCCTATTTTGCTTCAATCAAGAGAAAATATTGCAGAAAAATATACTTACTTAGATTTCAACTTTCAGGGAGTGAACACTTGTAATGACAAAAAAAAAAATAAAAATAAGAGCACTTGTTTGTGATTATTTTTTGTTTGGACAGTAATCATTTATTTAACTAGATTATAAATAAAAGCATCAAACAGATTATTAGACTTGAGTGTTACTCTGAATGTAAATGTCTCCACTCAAATAAAACACTACAGTAAGACTGTGATGTATCTGATAACTCTGATCTAATAAAGTCCAGTCAGTACCTGATGACTTAAAGTATAACATTCAAATTCAAACAGTAATTTTTATATATGTGATGGTGTTAATGTGACTGCTGTATATTCAAAAACTCCTTAACCCCAAATTAATCCCATTCAGCTTTGAGGATGGAGGAAAAGAGATGAAGAGAGGAACTAATCAGGGCAGACGGGAAGGTTGATATAATACTACGTAGATGTGTACGATCAGCTAATTCATGCTAAGTTACAGAAAAAGTGCATGAGCGAATTGTTTGATTAATTCACTCCTGTCAATTATTTGTTGTGTAAAACTATGGCTTACCGGAGAATCATACGGGCAAAGAGTGAGGGAGACAGAAATAAGGTTGGTGATGGCATCGGCTTTAGATTAAATCAACAATCAGATAGGAACAATCTGACTAGTTAAGCCACCAAAAACATAAGTCTAAATTTCTGCTGATCACCTATTTACAGAGTCCTTTTGGGAAATTCATTGCAGGGAGACATGACAAGTCTGTCACCACAGAGGAAAATGTGGGAAAGACGGCTGTAGATAAGAGAGTGGAACAGAGAGCCAGTGTTTGAAGGAAGCCTGTAATAAAAGCTGTACATTTTATTAGTCCTTGAGTAAATATGATTTATCAACACCAATAAACAAAACAATCTATCAGGGTGGCTCGAGTGCCTGTAATGTGTCTGCATATCTTTTAGAATACATGTGGTTGCGCCCCTGATGGTGAACAACCTGGGTACGAGCAGCTGAACAATGCTTCCTGTTTTAGGGTTTCCATGCTCTTCCTTAAAGATGATTTGAGGAGCTCAGAGTTCAACCATTGGCCGTACTAACTCAAATAAAACAGCTGACTGGTTCATATATTCAGGATGCCCTGCTTTGCATTTCCACATGCATCTCAGCAAAATCTGGAGAGGATCCAGAATATCTAAAGGAAGTATAAATCACTTCTGGTTGGTGAATACCAAGGGATACAACATAAGAAACTAGAGAGTTTTTACCCCAAGGGATGTCTGGGCTTAGCTTATCTCATGACTATGGATCAGAAAACAACAGCCTATGAATAGAGTTCCAGTAAGAACCTGGCTGCCTAATAAAACTATTTCAAAGAAATATATCTGTTAGAGTTTATTAACAAATGATAAAATGTTCTTCAATTATTTTGTGACAAAGAAAGAGACCTTGCAAAGTTCTTGCCAGAGGTCGGTATCGACTCAATGTGGATTTTCGATTCTCAAGACTGAGAATTAATTCTTTTCCATTAAATTTGATTCATGCTGATCTAAAACTAGACTACTGGTAGTAAGTGTAAAAAAAAGAAAAAAGCTGTTACTTGAATTACATGACTGTGTAATTATCACCTTGATACTAGTATATTAAGATTTTACAGCAAATTGATAAAGTGATGCTTGTTAATGGCGACTGTAAGAGCAGTGGAAAAGGTATTCTTAAAAAAATGGTGGGTTTTATTAATCGATTTTTAGAACTTAATATGAAAATCGATTCAGAATTGGTAAATCTTTTTTTTTTAACACAACTCTGGTTCTTTCTAGTTATTTATTGTGGAAGTCTATGGATTTATACCTTTGAAAGACTTATCTACTCTCAGAGGGGATCAGAATTGCTATAGTTTCCTGTTTCCATAGAGTTGTGCAAATTTTTATACTTGTGCAAACTCAGTTCACTATCTCGATTTGCTAATATTCATTTTTAGCATCATACTCATATGCACACTTTCTTTTTTCCTCTTGTAATGTGAAACGCAGTGTGCCATTTATAATTCATTGTATGTACATATACTCTTTATTTGAACGTACCGTGTTAATGCACTGCTCTCCCTCCTGCATAAATTTGACTGGAGATCAAGGAGAATTGTTAGTGGAAAATTAGAAAAGTAGCAGTGCTTACATTAGGCATAGATAGGCTTAGGTGCTAATGAACCCTGCTGCATTGAAAAAGGTTGTAGGTGGTCGTCCTGATACAGTAAAATATGTATGCTTAAGCATTCACTAAGAGAGTGGTTATTTAGACCTAAAAAAGGCTGCATGTGAATGAATCTGTAATAAGACGATGCAAATCGAAAAGAAGAACGCCTAAAGAGCAAATTTATTAAATTAGGTCTTTTAAGGCATGCGCCGATCCCCTTGAGGATCAGCGCTGAAGACTATTTAAAGCTTTTTAAGAACCCACGAGGCCTTCTGCATTCCTTTGAAATGCTGTAAGTGGATAAAACAGTGCTGCTGCTGGTGACATCTTCATAGGAGCGGTAAACAATATTAGGTTAGAGCCAGCGGGGGTGGAGGCCGCCACGCTTTGACTCTGATTTTACTGTGTGAACTTGAGTGCCAGTCTCTGTGATTAAAAAGGTAATTAGGCCGATCAAACTGGCTCTAAACGATGGCTTCTGAATGAAGAAAGAGCTAAACTGAGGAATGAAACACTTCAGGAGCTGCTACAATTATAACAGTAAAGGTCAGATTTTTCAGCAATAACCTGAGATAATAATTTAAAGAGGGAAGGTCTGTGAAGACTTACATAAGTTCAGATTAGCATGGATTCGACTTTGCAAGTTAGTTATAAAAAGTACTTAAATTTAATGGATGATCATGGCCCAGGATGTCCACAAGCAATTTAAATGTTTAAAGCAAACATGCTTAAACATAAGTGCAGATGAATGAAGATGTGACTTAATTTGAATGTACTTATATCATTACAGCTCCAATGTATTCCAAAAATATGTTTTTTTTTGTCTTTTTACTTTTAAGATTTAAGCCTGATTTGTCTTTATAATTAATCAAATTCATGTTAGACATAATTTGTACTCAACAAAACAACATGCAATGGTCAGTTTTCACATTTATTTTGCTATGTTGGTTTACATTATTAAAAAAGATCAAATCTTCCCTTCCAAAATCTTGTTTTCTCGATGGCCCACCTTTGGAACATCATATGTTCTAGCTGTACCTATCTCAATACTCCACATTCTGGTTTATGCAATAAAGCAAAAGAAAATGGATGCAACAGTACATGTAAGCCTTAATGGATTACACACAAAAATCTGTTTCTTAAGAGGAAAAGTGCAGATTGTATGGTTAGATTAATCTTTCAATCAATCAAATGAGAACCAATCAAACAGAGAAGGTGAAAAACAAATGTAAAAAGGTTCATAGAAGTGGAAAGTAGAGGCATATTGTTGTCACCATCTCCTGTTACTTTAACATATTTATCCACAGCAGTTGTCATATTGGCTTTGGGGTCATTATGGTTGAAAATGATAAAAAGTCCCTTGATCTACTGCAGAGAAGGCTTCTGTTGTGTGCGTTTATACCTGAATTAAAGCACCACCTGCATTATTTATCCCGATTTCCTGAATTAAATCATGTAGAATAAACGCTTGGATATACAGTTAACAATATGGAACAGATGCATGATTTAAAGGCTTTGTTTTCTTTTTTTGTTTTGTTTTGTTTGAGCCAAAATAATCCAAGTAAACAATATCTACTCTTAAAATGTGCTCACAGATCTCTCTTTACTCCAAGAGTTGGACATCTTTCTGTTCTGGCATTGGACACTTAACGCTGCTTCTGGGGCTGCTTTTTCCATGCTGTATGGGAATGTCTAGGGATTCATTACTTTTGGATGAGTATTACAACCCTTAGAGATCTGATACAAGTTAAAATACCAGACAACCTTCTGGTCCATCTAGGGAGGATTTCATCTAATGTTACACTGCTGTTACAGTGTTTCTTGTTACGGTCTCATCGGTTTAGTGGTTCACTTGAAGAAAGGATAATAAACGTAATATACATTACACTGCCAAAGAAATCTAGTAATGAGTAATGAGTTTTTTAAATATAATGCTTTTACCTTTAATTTGAGTAGGTTTATAAGATGACTTGCCATTGGAGTGACATTTTTTTATCTTAAAGTAAGATAATTAGATAATATTCACTCGAAATAAGACAAAGCAATAGTTTTTTCCCACTTCTTTTAAATGACGTAATTTAAGACATTTACAAATTGAGTAGGTAAGTGTCTCACTTACCTACTCAATTCAAGAAAGAAATTCCACTTTTTTTAAAGAAAACTACTTATTTAGATTTTTGTCTTTTGCAGTCTATGATGATGAGGGGTCTTCTTGCACTTTGTAATTATAAAAAAAAAAAAAAATGATGTGAAGGAATTTTAAGAAACCTTAAGCTTCAGATGAAAATTAATGTTGCTCGCTAACTCAACAACATATGCAGTAAAGATTTTTTTTCATGTTACTAAACGCCTTTTGTTATAGATGTTAGACAGGCAATGGACGGAGTGAAGTTAGTAAGAGTTAGAGCTAATGACCCCATCGGTTTAGCGGTGAACCCTGGATAGCTGAATCTAACACCAAACACCTCTGAATGTGAGATGGCCTCTTTGAGGTGCCGCCATGTGCTTTTATTTTGCAGGTATTACAATAAAAAAGGGTGAATACAAATGCACATTAAACTTTTCACACTTTTAGTTTTATGTTACATAAGGCTATTATAAAACCCAATGACATCTGCGGTTTTAACATTAAGGATTTGTAAAATCTTTAATCTAATGCTCTAAGGAGCATTAATTATTTTGATATGTACTGTTTATTTACTCCAATCTATAAAATAATGCAAACAAGTCTCAGTTAAAGACAATTTAGAAACTATTAACACAAAAATGTCAATAAATGTTTTTCATAATAAATAAACAAAAAAATTCGTACAAATCCTGGTAATAGAATTTGTGCCCTGTTGAATAATTCAATGAGTTATTGTAAAAAAAATCATGTTTTCCAATGAAGTTAAACTGACAGACTGACTCAGGGTTTTTTAACATCCTTCCAAACCCTCAGTTACAAACGGATTCCAGATGTAAAATGCTTTAAGTGTGAGTTTGTATTCTTTTCATGATGTTTGGAGAATAAGCTTAGAATTAGTTGCATGTTGGCAAACCTTCTAATGAACAGCTTAGTGCTTGTTTCCCTTGCAGATTATTCAGTTGAGTGGACTGAGGAGGAATCAATTACCACAACTTAACTTTCATTATTTATCCCATTTCCAAAGCTTTAAAAAAAAAAAAGACCACTGTATATGTCTCACTATATTTCTGTGTTAAATTCAGGGTCAAATTCAATTCCTTAAAATTGTATTTTCCTGGGATAAACCCCTCTGAGTACGGAGGATGGAAGGAATGGGGGGAGGGAAAAGAGCGAGAATCCCTCCAGAAATGAAAAGACAAGAGAAAATCTGTTTTTACAGACCACCGCTGCTTTCTCAGCTCTGTTGATTAGCATTAATGTTGTACTGCTGAAGTCTGCTCACACACAAACATACACAAAAAGCACCGTTCCCCCCACCCCTCTTCTGCCTGTGTGATTCCAAACGCCAGAGTTTTTTCCTTTTAAATTAAATGCATGCTGATTGTTATTGCGGCACCCCTCCCTCGTGTGGAATAGTCGAGGTAAATGTCACTAAGTAAGTGCTGCGCTATTTTCTTGGCTGGTTGTTAGCAGCAAAATAAAAGCCCGGAGAGGTGGAGGGAGGAGGAGGTGGAGGAAAGTTCCCGTATCCGTGTTATCAGGGAGCAGCAGGAGGACCGGACATATGTCGCTACTCTCATTACAGTCCAAGCCGGCGATAACGGGGCACTTAGTGGCACATTTGAAACGGCGATCATGGCTGAAGGAGATGCAGGGAGTTCAGGTTGGGATGAGCATCACCACAGGGCACACAGATTCACAACCATGCTTTATTTAAAACACACAAACTCCACAGCCGTTCCAGCGTCACACAATTTCCCTAAACGCCATCTGGGAAGCAGCGTGCCGAACTGGGGGGGTTGAAAAAAGGATAAAACCTCGTCTATGTGTAAAAGACTCTACTTTACATGCTCTGCGCCTAATTGAATTGGGAACAGTTGCAGTTAAAGTGAAAGGCATGTGTGATGCACTATTGGTGGGGCACTATTAGGGTGAATTGAATTTCCACGCCTGACTGAGTGGAATATGAGAGCTTTTGTAAGTGGGATAATATTACAGGCCTGGACTCAGTGAGTGGTGAGGCTTCGGAACCACAATGACCACATTTTAACAAAAACACATCTGTCAGCTCATGTAAATGGATTGCCAATCACCTTGTTGCAAATTTAAAGTCACTGCATTAAGATGGGGTTTTATCGTGAATTGTTGGAGATTTCAGATTCAAATAATAAACGAGACATTTCTTCAGTCTCTTCATGACCACACTAAAATAAAAAGCTGTTGCATACAGCAAGAGTTATAGAGCAGACATACTGTATGTTGTTCCTGAATGTATTCACATTAACGTGCATATTGGAAGTACTTTGTCACAATATTTGTACCTGTGCCATTACAAAGGTAATCTCTTATTTTACGTGCCCTTACGTTTCCTTTTTCGGCGAATATGCAAAACAGTACTAAAGGCCACAGTTATTCTTGTCTGGGTTTTCTTTGGCCTTGTCACTATCTGCAGAATTTCTTGCATTCATCGTCAGGCTTTCACCTGCTGTTAACAAGAAGCAATGCTAGTATTTCTAGCATTTTACAATAACAGAATGCAGGTGAACTGCACCACACAGTGCATTATATCCAGCACACTGAGCACATATATTGGTGACGGAGGTGAAATGAATCATACATATGAAATCCATGCTTCTATGGTTTAGGTCTTGTGTTGGGGCTCAGGAATTTAGATATTTCTCTCTTGTATAAACCTGATTTGTATGAAGTGCTTATTAGCAGGCCAGTGCAGGACTTGATCAATAGAGATATAAGTTTCTGGTTTCAGACTATGGACATTTCTAGGGAACAGCTCACTCCATGGTTCATTGTTGGGTCAAAAACCACCATTTAACATGCCCCAATCTACTAAAGGTTCGAATGTACGTACTAAAACTTTTGCTAACTTGATAGCATGCACAAAGTTGATCAACCAAAAGGCCCTAATTCTAACTACATCTGTAACAACCATTTAGCATGTTTGCCTTCATGAATATGCATAACATATGCTGATCATTAGGGCCTGCAAAATAACATGAAGAGGATATGCAAATGTAATTACTTATCACCTACATCGCGATTTATCAAACCAAAAACTATGCAGGCATACGTGGAGGGAGAAGGAGGCAGAAGTACAATGACAGACAGGATAAAGATAAATTTTCCATGCATGCATGAAGATATTTGGTCTGCTCTACCAAAGTTTCCATGGTGACGGATGTTAAGGCATGTCAAATCCTGATTTAAATAACCCTAACCCTAACTCAAACAATAGTTCACCTGTAACATTCCCACTTATTTGTAAATGCTGTACTATGTTGGCAAAAGCAAATTAGCACTCTTTATATGCACACTTTATTTGGTATCTTGGTAGATCAGACCCACCGGATGCATCATACCGAACAAACTGCAATTGCTACGTATATATGACAAACGCAGTTCTTCATTTATGACAGCAGGTGGCATACCCTAGAATTAGAAACACATAAATTGGGTGCAATTTGGATGTGTGTGTACTTCTACTCAGACGGAAGCCATATTTCTCTTTAAAGACAAACACAAAGGAGTGTGCTGAAGGCTGGAGATCATTTAAGCTTCTTTTTTTATGGAGGGTCGATATGTCATGAAGTGTGTAAGGGTTGCTGCTGCCATTTGGTGTTATTTTGTGTTTGGAGTCAAAGAAATAGGTGGAAGTTATTTTTAATTTCAGACACAGAACCATGATCACTGCCATAATTTACTTGGAGCTGTAACATTTTTTGAGTGTGGGAGTAATGAACATTTTGAAAATTTATCTGAACTTTTTTCAAACCTGACATGCAAAACATCAATCCATATCAAACAATTTAGTGTTTTATTTAAATGGACTATATAATTACTTGATGTAACCTTACGCCAATTTTATAATAGGTAAGGCTTATTTCAAAGCTACTACTGTGTTTGTGGGTCTGACTGTTCAGATGATGAATTACATTTTCTTTAAATCCCCTTTGATCTCTGAGCTTTATTTTTACGATATAAATAAAAGATATTGGAATAAAATTCGGATTTCCATAAGGCAATTATCTCCATCAGAGTTTTCTAAAAAACAGTTTTTATTTAGATTGCCATAAGACAGACAAAGATTCAGCCATTTTTTATTTTGTTAAAGTTAAAAGATAAGATGTTTAAAATTAAGTCGTGTACAAGTAAATTACATTTTGTATTGTTTTTCTTACAAATTTTTCTTTATTGTTAAATGAAAAAGTTTAATTTTATTATACAAAAGTAAATAGTTTTTCTTGTCGTCATGTTTTATGTTTAAATTTCTCTCAGACGAAAAAAAACAAACAAAACAAAAACAACTAAACAAACAAAGAGAACCCAAACAACTGTGTGTTCTTGTGATTTAAAGCCCTCAAGCTGCCTCTCTTTGAACGCTCCAGATTTATAGTTTCTAAGGAGGCTTGTTTTCATTCCTTCTTCTTGTTGAATCCAGACCTGACGCTGTAAATTCTTTTCCTGATCAGAAGCACGCCGATCATCCCTGCTGGGTTCTCTTTTCTCCATCAAACATGGTATTCACCGAAGGGTTGAGTCTGATTTCATCGGAGAGTGTGAAAACTGCGGAAGTGAATCTGAAATTCATCTCACACATCTTCAAATACACAGACACACACACACAGCTCCACTTTGAGCGTTCGCCTCATCCTCGGATATGTACATTATTCCTGACATCAACAATTTAAGAAGACGGTGTCTTTGACACAAAGTGGCATTAATTAAGTCGCTAAACGCACACCATCACACATGAGAAAAACACCGTGGACGAACAAAGCCAGGGACAGAAGGAAAACCTCTAAAAGTCGATTACAATTTTATGTTTGCTTTTAGATCACTTTCTTTTTTTAATGATAAATGAAGTTACTAATTTTGTCTGAGCTCTTGCTAGACACTGAAGCTTTAATTGCTAATTGTTAACAGCAAATGAATAGATTTGCATATTAATGAGGTCCCAATTTACATTTTTAATTTGCCGCTTTCAAAGAGTGCAAGATAAAAGGTTGTGTTGTTTTAAATTATTTATCCTTCAGTGCAGAATAGATGCTAAAAGGAAAAATGTGGGCCTGATTTTTAACCCTGAAGAGCTCTGTCATACACTAATACATATAAATATATATCAGTTATTTATAGTGTCTGTCAGTTAATTAAAGGAACAAATAACAAAACTGGTGAAGTCAAACATTTTTTAGCACAAAGCTGTCCGGAGTGGCAGAGTGGAAACACCAGAGAGAATTTCTGTGGCAGCGGAGTTTGGAATCAGGATTCTTTATTCCGCTTTGTGGAGAAATGTGTGTCTGCGCCTTTTATCACTCCATTTTGTCGTCTCTCCCTCCTGACACCTCAATATGTTTGGCAGGCGACGCCTTCGTTTTTTTTTTAGGCAGCAAAGAGGGAACAAACGAATAAGTTCAGAAATTCATTAAGATTAGAAACAGCCGCTGCTGTGCTCCTTGTGGGAAGGAAGATATTTCACTATGTCTGAGAGGAAGTTCCTCTTCTTACTGTCTGTTAGATTTTTGATCAATACAACATTTCCCAAAAGTAGATGGTGACTTAAAAATGTGCATAAACTAATGCAATACAAAATCCTTAGAATACGGACAGTTTGAATAGGTACACCTCAATTGTTATTAAAGTGCCTTATGTTAGAGGCATGCATATACATGATGTAGATAGCATGCATTTGAAAAATTACTGATACTATTACCCTCAGCAGGTTTTTCACCTTCTCAGTGTCTCTTGGGTAAACATCTTTTTAAGTTTTATGATTTATTTATTGATGAGAAGTATTTATTAAAAGTTTCTTATATTTATCATATGTGCTCAAAGCAATTGGGAGTGAAGGTAGTGGCTTAGAGCGCCACCTACAGGAGGCTGCAAACACAGGATGATTTTTATTTTCAGGCTTTCTGTGAAGAAAGAAAACAGACTGTATTTATAATGAATTTTCAAAAAGTGAAGCTGTAAATTTTTTACAGCAAGTAAATATACATCAAAGCACATACATTTATATTCTGCCATTTAAACAAAGATTAAGTTAAAATATCTATAAATGTAAATAGAAAATTATCTAAGTTCTATTAGATGTTTTAGGTTTAGTTAACTGATTATTTTTCTTAAATATGAATAGTGTGTCAGATGCAAATTTGTTGAGAAAGAAAAACTTCTTAATACCCGAATTAAAGAAATGAAAGCAGCTTAAACTAAAATTATAGGCTTTCGGTAAAATGTATGAAAATATATTTGATTAATATTGAGTGTAATTTGTGTTGTTGTTTTGGTTGAAATGTATGTCATTTTATGTTTTTTTTTTTTAGACTTAATGGAGGCAATGATGTGGTCTAAGCGGATGTAAGATTTTAGGGTTATGAAAAATAGAGACCATGTTTTACCCTTTTAAAGTAGGAAGAAGATGACAGCAGTGGGAGAGAATGAATCCTCCAATCTGCTGCGAGAGGCTGCTGCATATGTTACACCATCCTCCAATTCCTCAAAAAGCAAGCAAGGAAAATAAATGAATAATAAATCAATTATTACCTTTTTTTAAGCAATTATATATATCAAATTAGCTTTTTTTTAAATAACAACAACAAATAACCCTCAAAGTACTTTTGCTTAAATGTAAATAATACACAAAAAATCAACATTGTAATTTTTTTTTCATAGACTGAAATATCCCAGTCTATAAAAGTTTTTACGACTAGGTTTTTTATGTAAATAATAATATAATATTAGCCTGCTAACACAATGAATAAATAAATTAAAACATAAAAAGATAAATAGTATAAAAGAAGATCCAATAAAAGGGTAAGCAGGCTTTCCTCAGTAAGATAAATGTTTTCTTTTTTTTCTTTTTTTTTTATGAGGTGTCTGAAAACACATCCCCTCCCCATAACTGTTTTCGTCTTACTTTGATCGCTCGTTGTTGATTTGACAAAAATCCCAGCAGCAGTGGGGAAGGGGTGGGATCCCTTGAAATTTTTATTAAAGAATTACAATAGAGAAAATCATTCTAATTAATAGCCAATTGTAAACACTGTCAAGCCTGCCTCACAAATCATGCTTGTTATACTTTTATAAGTAATTTCACCAACTGTCACAGTGGAAACAGCTCGTACTTCCACTCTGCTTGTGATAACGTGAGCATCATTGTCTTAAAAGATAATTTCATGGAGATTCAGGCCTGTCCAACAATTTCACACAGAGACAGAACAGCTTATGTCCTATTGATCAGCCTAATTTCAACAGGAGAACATTGCTGCAACCTCCCTTTTGTCCTCCAAGTCCTTTTATATTTAATTGTGCCCTTGTGAACAGGGAGTTGTAATGTAAAGGAAACATGTAGTGAAGAATCAAGTGATGGATCCAGAGAGGAAAAGCTGTCAAGAATCTGGGGTTTACAGAGATAACAGGGCTACGTTTAAATTTTTATCAGGCCTGTCAAAAGAAACATGCACTGCAAAGCTTTTTAAATTCATAAATCTGTAAAAATATTCAACCAAAACTGTGCTAATATAGATTAAAAAACAATTAGTGCAATTTGCACACTAATGGGGCCCCCTGGTGGAGCCTTTCTACAGCTTTCAATAACTGATGTACAGACTTTTTAAAGATAAAACAAGAACTAACTTCAAATATCTCCATTTACACAAACAATACTCATTCCAAGCTACAATCTGTATGTCTATAAGAAAGCTTATATCTATAAGAATCCAGATCCGGTTGCAAGATACACAAACTACATGAACTTACGAGTTCTTAATTATGTAAAGCAGGCTTTTTAAAGATCTCAGTCGCCCTGTTTTGCTTGTCAGTGAAAAAAAAAAAAAGAAAGCAGTGTGTTTTCCACCACCGCACAAATCTGCCACCTCCGGTGATTGATGCAGTCAAATTAGATGTATGTGGAACACTGGCTCCAGCAAATGAACACATCAACTGATGACCAGCTGTTTCTAATTATTATACACTGGTTAATTAGGACGCCGTGTCACCAGCATCAACAGCGGCGGTAAACTGTGTGAAATTCATAATTCATGCTCCGGCGTCCAACGCGCCTCCCTGATCAAACCGCCACGGTGGATGGAAAAGGCCGTGCAGAAAGGGAGCACAGAGGGTGTCAGTGTGTATGTGTGTGTCTATATGATGGTGTGTGTTCACAGCTCTTCCTCACACCTCTCCCCGTCTCTCTCAGCAGGGTGTGTGTGGAGGAGGCAGCGTTGAATGTCTGGATCTCAAAGGTAAGATGAGTGCCTCACTCTATCTTCATTAAATATGACTTTATGTCACATTCACGACAGACTCACTGCTCTTTAAAATGTTTCACATGTTTGAACAAGAATGTAGATGTAAAAGATAAATAAATAAGAAATCTAAGAGAGAAGTAATTTTATTTTCATGGCGGACACCTTTTTTATGTAGCTAGAACTACACAATGTCCTTCCCTTGTACGATTTGGTTGTTGGATTATGACCGGAAATTTCCTAGTTAAGCTCCTAGTGGAGGTAAGAATAAACTGGTGCCACTGACGCAATCCATTCTTCTTCTCCTCTTGTCACAGTTTGTGATTTTTGTACCTATTTTTGCTATATATGTCTTGGGTTGTGTTTACAGTCTGTTCTTTTAATTTATCGTGTTTAAAAAGCTGGTTTATCTCTGTGTTCTATAGTTGATGGTTTTCTTTTGGGGTTTTTGCAAAGATCATTCACCCTAATGGTGTATTTTCACCCTAATGGTGTATTTTTTGTAGCTTCTTTAGGTGAATTTGTCCAATGATGGTTTGAAATCAGGAATTTTCTGAAGTTCCAGCTGTGCTCTCTGTGGTTCGATTGTTCCGTCGAAATTTGGCTCCAAACTACAACCCAAGACTGTCCCTTGCATCTTCACAATAATCATCATAACAACAGCGTCCGCAGGAGTTAACCATGTATGATCTCATTATGCCAGATCCCACCCCTCCACCAACTCTTCATTCTGCTTTCTCAGACTCTGTAGGGATGATGCCATAATGGAACAATGCTACCACGTTAGCCTCAACATAAAGTCATCTTGGAAAATATACCCCTTAAAATCTTGAAGCTGAATCCAGTTTAGTAGGAACTGATATAATCTCATAAACCAGCTGCACTCTGCTATACTGAATACATTTTGTGTACTCTGCACATATAAAATATTTATTCTATTTAAAAATTTTATTGTTTTACCATAAGAACATCTTATTTTCTTTTAGTCATCTCTTCAAAATCATCTGCAGTTCTAATGGGAAGTGGTCACTGTGAAACTCACCAGTCTGCAGAGCAGATCGGTTTTCAAGTAGAGTCGCAAGTGTTGCTACGCTCTGTGGCTCATGTACTGTAATAAACAATGAACCATGTCCTTAAGTGTCCATTAATTTTGCATTTCTTTGTTCTGTGCCCTCATGAGATTGCCCCTTACCAACAGGATTCTGGAGATTATGATCACTGTCATGGTTCTGCACTTTTTGGTTCCGTTTAAGTTTTCTTTTTGAGTTTTCATTGTTTTCTGTTCCATGTTGTCTCATTCTAATTGTTTTCTGGTTGTATGTTAGTTCTTATGTATTTCTTGTTTACCCTCTGTTGCCACCTTGTGTCAGTCTCCTTCCCCTAGCTCCCCTCTAGATCCTTCTGTCCACACCTGCTCCCAATCTGTTGATTATTCCATTCTTTTTTCTGTTTGGCATTTATACTGCTCCTCTTCAGTTGCTTTTTGCTGGATTCTCTTCATTCATTCATTCCCTCCTTGATCTATGTGATCCCCTTTACTCTGTTTCCTGTGTTCGGTGATTAGTTATATTCGGATTTATGCTTAAGTTGCCACCATTCATTTTTAAATCTCATCTCAGCTTACATCACTGCATGTAAGTTCTCTAACAACCCCCACGCAACCTGAAAATTACTCCTTGTCTTGGCTTGAGAGATATGAATTAACCCTGTGAAACAGGTGGTCAAAAGACTTTAAAGTCTCAGAAATTACACTGATCAGTTACACTTTCATTTTGATAGCCATTGTTTTAAGAGTGGGTAAGAATAATCAGATAAAAAAATGTTAACAATATATGCTTAAGGGGCAATTATACAGAACACCCATAAAGAGAATTAGCTAAACATTCCCTCAAAAATCATGATTCAGGAAGTTCAGTTAAATTGTTTTGGGGTTTTTTTCTATAAAGGTTATGTGCAAAACTAGTGTCCAACACTTATTTGAAGTTAACGTATTGAAGGTAATGCCATTTTATTCACTCTCATTCTAAATGTGGTCTAAATGGTCAGCAGCAAAAGGACTCTGACACGGCACAATTTAAAAACAAATCCTACACTACTCCAAGAAATGTAACAAGCAGTACATTCTGAAAATAAATTGACACTCCTTTGTCAGTCATTCCCCCCACTTGCTTTCCATTGTTTTTGAGCCTGAAAAAAAAGGTTGTTCCTCATCTAAAAAAGGTATAAGGCACTTTTAATGGAAACTTCCAAGCCGGGCTTTTTGGGTAATCTGGACGTCCTAACCACATGAAGCAACTGGAAAACTATTTGAAAATGGTCACTGGCATATGAGACCTGCTCCCAGAGAGGGAAAGTGGGGTTATCTCAGCATTGAACAGTCTTAACTGCTTTACTAGGTATAAAGTGGTGTACTTTGTTTATTTGGGAAACTACAGGCCTTGCTTCTCTGTTAACAGACATGCACCATTTTACCAACACCAAAACTAAAACAGCCAACTTCAAAGTTATGGGCATTTAATAGCTATGCTCTCTCGGTAATTAGATACCTTGCAGGAATAACAAGCTGGCCAAAGGAGGAGGTATAGGCCACAGATGTTAAGAAACAAAAGCTCCTAACCATGTACGGAGGGTACCACCCCAAATCCAGTACCCTGAGACTGTACGCCAGCCGTAGGGAAAAAGGCAGAGGACTAATGAGCATAAGAGCCACTATCCAGGATGAAATATCCAAGATCCATAAGTACATCAAGGACAAGGCTCCAACAGACGATTTGCTCAGTGAATGTCTCAGACAATGGGGAACAGAAGATGAGGTGCCAGAGACTCCATCATGGGAGGTTAAGCCCCTAAACAGGATGTACATAATTGAAGTGGCAGATATCAGGAAATCCTACCAATGGGTAGACAAAGCCGGAATGAAGGACAGCACAGAGGCACTCATCATGGCTGCCCAGGAGCAGGCCCTAAGCACCAGAGCAATAGAGGCCCAGATCTACCACACCAGACAAGACCCCAGGTGCCGACTGTGCAAAAAGGCCCCTGAGACAATCCAGCACTTAACTGCAGGGTGCAAGATGCTGGCAGGGAAAGCTTACATGGAGCATCATAACCAAGTGGCTGGAATAGTATACAGTAACATCTGTGCAGATATATACTATACCTTACTAGTATGGGCTGGGATACACCTCCAAAGACGGTAGAGAATGACTACGCTAAGATTCTGTGGGACTTCCAGATACAAACGGACTGAATGGTAATTGCAAACCAACCTGACATTGTGGTGATGGACAAAAAGCAGAGGAAAGCTGTTGTGGTTGACATAGCAATACCAAGTGACTGCAACATCAGGAAAAAGGAACATGAGAAACAAGAGAAATACCAGGGGCTCAGAGAAGGGCTCGAGAAAACCTAAAAGGACAAGGCATCCGTGGTGCCAGTGGCATTGGATCACTCGGGGCAGTGACCCCCAAACTATAGGAGTGGTTACAGCAGATCCCTGGAAATACATCAGACATCTCGGTCCAGAAGAGTGCAGTTCTAGGAACAGCAAAGATACTGTGCATAACCCTCAAGCAAGGAATATATATATATATATATATATATATATATATATATATATATATATTATAAAACAAGAGAACGGCAAACTGGAAGTGCTCAATATAGTTGTTTTCAAACCTGGTCTTTGTTGCTTCTGTATGTTCCTCATTGTCCTTTTTTTCTGTGGCAAAGAAATGTGCAAATATTTATCTTTTGCACGAAGTTAAGCTGCTGTGTACAGGTACTTTTATTGATTACTGCAGTCGACAGGCAGACCGTAATCAATGCACACTCGAGTATTCACATCTTGGAAGTCCAATCATGAAAAACTGGAGCTATCATCATTATTTTTCCCTCTGTGTTTCTGATTAAGTTTCAGAACTTTATTAAAAGAAAAACATAAACACACAGGTAAACTCTGACTATAAAGGAAGCTGTTTTGTCCTGATTTTTTTTTTTTTTAATGCTGAAATACTCATTTCACAAAAAAAGATGAAGTACGTTCAGAGCCGTGCAATTTTGCCTGTTAGCAAACAGCCTCCCAATTATCTTGGCTTTGATTGCTTGCTTCCATCAAGGTGAGCGATTAGACCACCGCTCCTGTGAAGCTTTGGAAGTCGTCCTGAAATCACTGCACTTTGATTTCATCAATCTGCAGGCAGCGCAACTGGAGGAAAATGTGAGTTTTATGAGCAAAACTTATTTTCCCCTATTTTCATCTTCGAGTTCCAATACAGTTTCATATTCAGGCCTTTCCTTGTATCAGATTAGAAGCTGTTACTTTTTTTTCTTGCCCAAAGAAACTTCATAACATTCCTGTCAAATTTCAGGTCTTGCTTTCTTAATTTTTCCCCTTCACTATGTTTTTTTTTTTTTTTTCCTGTTCCAGGGAGCATCGTCCTTGCTGGATATGATTTTGTACTATGAATCCACAACGTATCTTGACATTTCTGACAACAGCAGTATGGGAACATCATCTTGGAGGGCCCTCGCTCATTTGATAAAGCAGGTTGGCTGACGCAGTGAAACAGTAATCTTTTCATGTAGGCTTTCTCACAGGGATAATGTTCATGTGAAAGAAAGTGAGTTTGCGATGCATTAAGTGCAGAGAAGATGCAGGGTCAGACAAACAGGGTTAGAAGTCATGGTACTGCAGGCACATGCAGCAGCAAGCTCGCTAAGGAGTCGGACCAAAGTAGCATCACAGCTTACATCAGTGGATGTAACTATTAACAGCACTATTAACAACCAATTAGATCCGAGGTTACTGTGAAAGAAAATTCCTTTATTTTTCTTTTCATATGTAACACAAATCAAACAGGATTTATTTATGAAAGAAAGAGAATTGCTTGTTTTTCTTAGGGGACAATGTATATATAGGTGTTCAAAACTGATCTGTTTTATATAATCTGAACTGCTTACACAGACATTTTGATATCACTCAAAGGATGGGGTGCAAAGATGAACTAAAACCAGATTTTTTTTGTTTTTTAAACTGCTTTTTACTGGTGGATCTAATGAGTGTAATTTCACCTTTCTTTCTTATCATTCTCTAATACATTTCGTTTTAATTTTTCTATATTTTTTCTGCGCTTCTGTTTTGCTTTCAGAGTGCATGCTTGTCCAGACTGGATGCTTGCAATGTGTCCCTGTTGGACTATCGTGTCCAGTCTTTATCTAAAGCTCTGCTAACCAGCCGCCTCAAAGTGCTCCACCTAACCAACGCCCAGCTCAGCGGCAAGTCTCTGTTCACACTGGGTATGAAACACAAATTTAAGGCAAACTCATAATTAATGCTTTTTAAAAACATATGTGCAATTTTTTTTACTAAATAGCATATGAAAATAGATTAACAACATCAGCTAAAAGAATAATAAAGAGTCATAAAGCAATGTGAAAAAGTTGAAGAGCACTTATTCTGTGGGAAAGGAATAAGGTAAATGTCTCAATGACTATAAGATGTTACCCCAATGTTTTGGTTAACTTTACTCTAACTATCTTTGCAATCACAGGTGCTACAGTTCTTTTGGAGTAAAAAGTAAGTTTTAGGGGTTTTATACATCTGGACATAACAATGTTGATTTAGTCTTTGGAAGGTTCTAAAGTTATTTAGACCTAACTTTGTATGCAGAAAAAAACAGATTTATCAGTCTCATTATATATTAAATAAAAGTGAAGCCAAAATCGAAAGACTTGGTGTTTAAAAAAAACAACAAAAAAAACAAAGAAAAACAAAAACGGTGTCCACCATCCATGATGCAGCATTACGTAGGTCCACATCAAGCAGCAATAAAACTGCATTCAGACCAGGCGCGTTTGCTGCGTCAAAGCGTCTGATTTACATGCTATGTATATGAGGGATGGCGTCGAGAGGCACAGCAGCACGTTCAAGCCTTCTGGCATCGGACGTTCAACCCTGGAGTTCAAAGAAGTGAACTTTTGTCACTGGACGCCGGAGTGTCAACAAATCAGAAAAGCTGATCCAGGATTTTTTTGGGGGGAGATGGACACTACATGCTGTTATCATTCCTGCAGAGCTGCCTGCATAAAATTTTTTTATAAATATCAAGGGGTTAAACTGTAAAGGTTTTTTAAAAAAGCCTGAAGAATAGATTGTTATGTATACGGAAAAGAGATCATTATTGCTGCACTGAGAAAATAACAAAAAATATTAAAACGTGCCAACGAAAATTATTCGATTATATATTCTGGTACTTGCAGTTTTTACCACAAACCCTAAAAACTCTTTATATTCACTTCCAGCTGCTACTAAGTGCTGCCTGCAGCAGAGAGCCCTCAGCAGGGATTTCCAGCGCTGCCTATCGGCTGTATGCTGGAGGTCTAGCGGTCCTAACAAGAACTGCATATTTTAGTAGGATCATAATCCCGATTAACTGACTGCACAGGTGATGTTTGGAGGTGGACTTTCTCTCTTAAAAACATGCATTTTTCCAACTTATAAAGTATATCAAGCCAAGCTACTCTTGCTTGAAGCTACAGAACCGAGCAGATAAACGCAGAACAAAGCATCCAGAGTGTCAAAGGTCAAAGCAACTTGACCACAGTTTCATCCAGTGTCTGACCAGGCACGTACAATTTCTGTTCGGATTTCTTTTGGTGTGAACACAGCATAAACCTCAAGTAGACTTTCTCTGTCTGACTTTTTCAGCCTTACACTACTTCAGTGGGCCAAGCTTCATCTATCTAAGGGTCTCAAGTTTTCTTGTGGAAGAACTTAATATTCAGAGGACTTCATGGTTCATTCAGTGCCTGGTGTCAACGGTTGTTATGTTAGAATAAGGGTGTCCGCTCTGATGTTGGGTTGGAATCGCTGTGACATTCTTTAGGACGATAAACTTAATTTAGGTTGGAAATGGCCTTATAACCTTTAAGATTTGATAAATAGTTAATAAATAGTTGCTGATTGCTGGGGTGTTTTTATCCAATCATCTTAACACACAACTGTATGGTCCAGGTTAGCCAATGTTTATAAAGTTACTCACCTCTACTCAGGATCAATTAATCACTAATATGCAGTAGAGTCAAGTAACAAAGTACAGATACTTTGTTACCTTATTTTGGCTATCTACCGGTACAATGGAGTAATTCTTTTTTAGACAACTTTTTACTTCTACTTCCTTACATTTTAATAATAAACTTCTTAGCTTTATGTCATTTCAACTAATTTTCTTTAGGGCCTCTTGGTATTTACATAAAAGATCAAATAATTTGATTCACCCAGACATTTAATTTCTTTGTGGTTGTTTTTCAAGACAATGTAGACCTAAATCTGACACTGTTACCATTGATTTAATCAAGAATTGTAGTAAAAGGTTCCTTTAATAGTGTAGTGCACTAAAGCATCATTCTTTTATACATTTTTTTATGCATTACTTTCATACTTTAAGTAGTTTTTAAAATGGTACTTTTACTTGAGGAAAAGGCTTAAGTTAATACCCTAACTTCTTCAAAAGTGTTTTTGAATGGTAGGATTTATGCTTCCACTTGAGTAATAAACATTAGTACTTTTGAGACCTCTGCTAATCTGACAACATGTTAAATATTGAGATATCTGAATTCCTATCCTGCCCAACTGGTTATGCTCTTTGATGATCTTAGACGAAATGTTATTAGTGCATCCCGACCATTTTATTTTTTCCTATAACTGTTCCAAGAATCCAGTTCTGAGGAACAGTTTGTGACAAGAGCTTCTATGGTGTGTATTGGTTGTGTAATATGTTGGGTTGTGGGTGTTTGTGTACTCTGGTCAGCAGGACCAGATTTCGACCTATGACCGTCTCTGCAGGTCTGGACCAGGATTAGAGGCCTAATCTCTTACCTGCCACTTTACGCACCAGTGCACATGTCTTTAAAGGCTGTGGAAGCCAGGACACACACACACTCCAATGCCCATACACACACAGGGCATTTAAGGTGTAGATATCTGTCCATTCTGCTGAAGTCATTGATCATCTTTGTTGTATCTTTTGACTCTGGGAAGAAAAGATAGGGCTGTGCAGGTGGGAAGGGTATGGGTCATGCTATATATACAGGTGCTGGTCATAAAATTAGAATATCATGAAAAAGTAGATTGATTTCAGTAATTCCATTTAAAAAGTGAAACTTGTATATTATATTCATACATTACATACAAACTCATATATTTCAGATGTTTATTTTGTTTAATTTTGATGATTACAAATGACAACAAATGAAAATCTCAAATTCATCATATCAGAAAATTAGAATATTACTGAAGACCAATAAAAACAAAGGATTTATAGAAATGTTGGCCAACTGAAAAGTATGAACATGAAAAGTATGAGCATGTACAGCACTCAGTATTTAGTTGGGCCTCCTTTGGCCTGTATTACTGCAGCAATGCGGCGTGGCATGGAGTCGATCAGTCTGTGGCACTGCTCAGGTGTTATGATAGCCCAGGTTGCTCTAATAGTGGCTTTTAGCTCTTCTGAATTGTTGGGTCTGGTGTATTGCATCTTCTTCTTCACAATACCCCATAGATTTTCTATGGGGTTAAGGTCAGGAGAGTTTGCTGGCCAATTAAGAACAGGGATACCATGGTCCTTCAACCAGGTACTGGTAGCTTTGGCACTGTGTGCAGGTGCCAAGTCCTGTTGGAAAATGAAATCTGCATCTCCAAAAAGTTGGTCAGCTGCAGGAAGCATGAAGTGCTCTAAAACTTCCTGGTATGTGGCTGTGTTGACCCTGGACCTCAGAAAACACAATGGACCAACACCAGCAGATGACATGGCACCCCAAACCATCACTGACTGTGGAAACTTTACACTGGACTTCAAGCAACGTGGATGAAGTGCCTCTCTTCTTTTCCTCCAGACTCTGGGACCTTGATTTCCAAAGGAAATGCAAAATTTACTTTCATCAGAGAACATGACTTTGGACCACTCACCAGCAGTCCAGTCCTGTTTCTCTTTAGCCCAGGCAAGACGCTTCTGACGCTGTCTGTGGTTCAAGAGTGGCTTGACACAAGGAATGCGACAGCAGAAACCCATGTCTTTCATACGTCTGTGTGTGGTGGTTCTTGAAGCACTCACTCCAGCTGCAGTCCACTCTTTGTGAATCTCCCCCACATTTTTGAATGGGTTTTGTTCACAATCCTCTCCAGGGTGCGGTTATCTCTCTTGCTTGTACACTTTTTTCGACCACATCTTTTCCTTCCCTTCGCCTCTCTATTAATGTGCTTGGACACTGAGCTCTGTGAACAGCCAGCCTCTTTAGCGATGACCTTTTGTGTCTTGCCCTCCTTGTGCAAGGTGTCGATGGTCGTCTTTTGGACAACTGTCAAGTCAGCAGTCTTCCCCATGATTGTGTAGCCTATAGAACTAGACTGAAAGACCATTTAAAGGCTTTTGCAGGTGGTTTGAGTTAATTAGCTGATTAGAGTGTGGCACCAGGGGCCATCAATTTTGAACCTTTTCACAATATTCTAATTTTCTGATATGATGAATTTGAGATTTTCATTTGTTGTCATTTGTAATCATCAAAATTAAACCAAATAAACATCTGAAATATATGAGTTTGTATGTAATGTATGAATATAATATACAAGTTTCACTTTTTAAATGGAATTACTGAAATCAATCTACTTTTTCATGATATTCTAATTTTATGACCAGCACCTGTATGAGCACACAGACAGAAACACATGAATAAATATATTACAAGCAAGCACAAAGGAGAGAGGTGTTAGTATTATGCTGGAATACATTACCATAAACACACAAACACAATTTAACAGGAAGCAGACAGTGCCATGGAGTCAAAGTACATTAGACATACTCTGCCCAGACAGTCCATGGTTGGTCCTCCTATCAATAACAGAGCTTTTCTGAATGATGTAAAAACATGCTTTAAGTACATCAGAGGGGTAAAACCATAGAACCTAATCTTTTAGAGTATTGCGAAGCCTTTGAATCCACTAAAAAAGAGCAAATTGCCTTGCAGTCTTGTAATTGACAAAACACTTGTGAACTTAGACTTTGCCAAGAAAATATGCTCCCTATCATAATGCAATTTATCCACATTTAAATCCGACATTTTGCCTGCTTAGAGGAGCATTTACACAAAAGCCACTGAAGCAGCTTCACTCGGCTACTTGAACCGCTTCTACGCTGAGCACCACTTGTAGCTCTCTGTATCTAATTAAAGTACAACTATGTCTTATAACTGCAGAACTTTATCAGTATAGCAAAAGAACATCTTCTCTAAGTTTATGTCACTCAGAGTCATAATTAAAGGTATTTTAACACAGCAGACCTGTTGCACATTTGGTCCATCCATCCACTGTTTCTTAATCACTTGATTGTTAATGGCAATTTCTTGAAGTTTTTACTTGCATGCTGTTCTGAAGTAAACATCTCAGTGGTTTATAATTAGGTTTTCCAATAGAATTAACACGTTAGCCAAGTTTAACAAAAGTTATGTTAAAGTTGGTATAAGATTTTACAGGGTTTTTTTTTTTTCCTCAAATATGATCTAAGGGCAAATTAAGTTGAATTTAGAACAACGCATAAACATGAAGTACACTCTTGATTTTTAGTTTAATAAATAAAAAGAAACAAAACCACATATCACGTGTATTTTTTGTGTTTAACTTTCAAACATTAAAAGTATTAATATAAATCTGTGATCTGCTGAATTGTAATCATGTTTTTATCATCAGATCATCAAATGAAAGTTTGTGTTTATGACTCCTCATGTGGACATGAAAATCAAAGTCATGCTCAGAGCCTGTCGCCTCCGCTCAGCTGGGAGCAGAACAGACCCAAATGGACTCAGTATGCTGCCCACTCTTCCCTCCTCTTTTTCAGGCGCTTCCTGAATCTCTTTGATATTTTCAACTCTTCCAAACCGCCCTCCTCCTCCCACTCACAACCCACATTCTCCCCCATCGTTCATGCCTTTACCGAGCCCCCCCTGGCCAATCCCTCCACCTTCCTCCCCAGTGGGGGTCCCAGCTGAGGATCACCGTCTTCGATCAGACCGGATTGTGTGCTTGCAGTAGAGTTGGCCGGGATCAATCCCACCGATTTCACCATTTGCTTCCCGCTGGGTCTGATGACAATGTTGGCATTCCACATGCAGGGCTGGGGGTTTGATTAAATCTGTGGCATTGATCTGGGTGGAAGGGCGACAAAGGTCCAAAACATGGACAAAAGTGAATCACAATACAGTATAGACAAAACAAAGGATGCAAAATTATTTTAAATATAAATGAATACGGAATACGCATCTAAACAGTGATAAAGTCATGAAAAGAAGTGGTTTGCTGAAATCTGACAGGTGTTTAATTACCTCCTCAGAGAAGTAACATCTCTGCTTTCACCTTTTTTATTGTTAGACAAGAGAACAACTGCTTCTTCGCTGTAAGAACTGTTGGAAGCTCGGTCTCCTGCTGTGAAATCATTTTCATGATCACGTTCACAGAGTCCCACGGCAGAGGCCTAGTGTTTTTTGTTCAGGACACAGCAGATCAGATTTAATACATATGAATTGAAAATACATTCCTGTTATCTCTAAAATTAGAAAACAACTTGTTGGCTTCTACCCAAAACCTCCAAATGACCTCTTCTCTCTGACCCTTCAAACTGTCACATTTGATCCTAACCGCAGACTGAAAAAGTCCAAACTTGTCAACAAATTACTTAATATTGATTCAAGTTTTTTATGATGGCTTCTGCGAGGTTTCATCATTCATCCAGGAAAAGGTGGGAGGGTATCTCTGCCTTATTTTCAAGAAGTATGGTCACAAATATGGATCATAACTGCAGAAGTCATATCCTGGATACATTTGAGCTTTCTTCTGTAAGTTTCCTCAGAGATCAGATAATGCACAGGTATGCAGTAGGACCTCTTTGTTACTCCTCCACATTAACGAGAATCCAAATGAGATGGTTTCTCTCATCAGGATAGCTCCCGGACGCCTCCCTCTGAAGATTATTGTAACAGGTTATCTGGACAGGTTTCACTGGAACCCACTAGGATGGATGGACAGAAGGATAGTGGATAAAATTGGTCTTTTTAAAAATCTCCTTCAGTCTTCATGTTTTAATATTCACAATGTTAAATATCAATATAAATGCTAAAAGCTTTATATAAAAGCATTAAACATCTGAGCAGGATGATTCTCTATTGCCAACCCCGCTTTCATCTATTTAGTGATTTTGGTAATTTTATGTCCGTTTCTCATCTCATCACCTACAGTTCAAGCCTTGAAGGCTAACAGAGCCTTACAGGAGCTCCATCTTTCCAACAACCAATTGAACAGCTACCAGGACGCCATGCAGCTGGGAGATCTGCTGAGATATAACAACACTTTGCAAAAGCTGGAACTCAGTAACAATGCTTTAGCAGATGGCGGTAAGTTTATCATGTTCATTAAAGAGCAAAAACCTTTTGCAGAGATTAATTCTCACAAGCAGATTCTTTAAAAGGTAGGCTACCAATGTCCAGAGAACAAGCCTGGAGAACTACTACATTGAACAAATCAGGAAAAATAGGAAATTCCAAGAGATTAACAAGGACAGAAAAAAGGAAGAATGATGGGCTGGTTTGGGAGTCTGAACACACATTTAGGAAGTTATAATACTGTGAAATGTATATGTGGTGTGACTCTCAGGTCAATTTCTCTATCCTTACAATGTTTACAGTTGGAGATAGCACTAAAGTTGAACATCTTTTAAATTCACCTTAACAGGTTGTGGTGATTTTTCAGGGTTGGAGGAGCTGTGTGAGGGTCTATCAAGGCAGACGAAAGGTGTTAAAGGCTTAATCCTCAAGAACAACCACATCACACAGAGAGGCATGAAGTACCTGGCCAAAACTCTGGTAAACACTTACTACAGAAATAACAAAGATGAAATATTGAAGTTTATATATTTTTTTGGCCTTTATTGGTTTGTATATTAGTTTTCAACTTCAAGTGGAGTTTGAGGATGTTCCCTCTTAACTGGCAGACTGCAGTGGTGGTTCCCCTGCATAAGAAGGGGGACTGGGAACTGTGAGCCAGGAAAGCATTTCAAAGTGTTTTGTGGTGCCCTGTAGGGGCCGCTCCAGGAGTACGGAATCGGGGGCCCCTTTACTAGGGGCCATACAGTCTCTGTACAAAGGGAGCAGAATTTTAATCTAAATTGCCTGCATTAGGCTGGACCTGTTCCAGATGCACTTTAGACTCTGGTAGGGCTGGCCTCTGTCACTGGTCCTGTTAATAACCTCAATGAATACGTTTTGTATGTGCAGCCAAGGGCCAGAGGGGGTCTGGTTTGGAGACCAGCGGAATTTGTCTCTGCTGTTTGCAGATGACATGGTTCAGCTAGCTTCCTCCTGGGAAGACCTATAGCAAAAATCAAGCAAAAATTGGTTTGCAACATCTTTTCAACATCTATTGTTGGACTAAAGTGGGACAAAATCAGACCAACCAAACACAGCCCAATGTTCAACAACTATTTCTGGATTAATCAAGACTACAAAGGACTGACAAGATTCAACTTCTAAATGACGTCTAATGTTTGGGGGGGAAGGAGGGCATTCACAGCCAAGTGTGAGTGTGTTGTCCAAGATGAGAATCAGCTAAGAAGCTAAGTTAACAAAGTTAAATTATGACTGACTGTTATGATCTGTAGTGAAGAAAACACAAGAGTAGTTTGATGAAATAAGAGGTGTGGGCTGTAACTGCTGGAGAAATGCCTTAATGACCATAATCAGACATTTGGCTGCCCATGTGGATTATGATGAAAGAGGATTAGGGTTAGCGGTTACCTCTTAGCTAAAGCTTTTTTTCAAGAGATTAGTTGCATTTTGAGTCTTGATAAGAATGTCCAAATTTCCTTTGTTGTCCATGTTTTGTGTTTTTTTTTTCCCAGTTTAAAGTCAGCATGTCGTGTGTTAAAACATACAGTGTTTGGTTCTTTCATACTCTTCACTTCCCTGTAAGCTTCTCACTCTACCCAAGGGGTATGAGTTTGACAGTTTTCAAGCACACAAGTTGCTTCTTTAATTGTCTGCCCTCATCCCTGGTGCATATCCATCCGGGATGCTTGGCCTGCTCCTCACCATGCCTCTGATGTGGAGGCTTTTCCGTCGTCCTCATCTCAGCTTGGAAAAGGGACTGAGGAACGGGGGAGGGTCTGGAGTGTGTTTGTTGTCACGGCGGTGCAAATTAACTCTAAAGAAGATGCTCTCCAGGTCTGTCAGTCTTCAAGCTTGTTTCCGCCCCCGTGCTCCATCTCTTTACAGAGCAGTGACCAGAGGAGGGTGGTGAGGCGACGGGACGCAGCCAGGAGTGGGCGTTGCGTTCCACTTCAGGCAATGTGGGCCCCTCGTGCACCAAACACCCTCAGCTTCATGCACTAGCTAATCAACCTTCAATGCTAATGTGACTCTGGAGAGAGAAAACAGAAATTCTGAGTGAATAACATGAGAGGGAACATTTCTGAAAGGAATAGTATTTACAGCTGAGCGGTGGAAATCTAAACTTTTCAGCCTCTCCAAACTGATTGACTACTAACACTCTCACTAACAGCCATTCTGGTCTCACAAGTTATTTTTCTCCAGCCAGGTCTGAAGGCCCTGGAAGTTCTGGATTTAGGGGATAATCTGCTGGGTAATGAGGGCATCCAGATGATCAGGGAGCCGCTCATGTTGAACAGTTCAGTGCTGCATCTTGGCCTTGCCCAAACAAACATCACCTGTGAAGGTACAGTAACTTCTAACCCATGTATGCCCTCTTAAATTAACATATATTGTCAGCAGTAATTTGAGGTTTTCAACTCTACTGCTTGACTGGTATCTTAGTATAAGATTTGTGGCAAAATTTTTTTCTGAAGGCACTACATCTGTCCCTCCATATAAGGTGCTGTGGCGCTGGCTGAGTTCCTTGCTGAAAGTCGTCTGATTCAAAGGTTGGACCTCCATCAGAACAAAGTGAAGCTTGGAGGCTTGATGGCCCTTAGTCTGGCCCTGAGGATAAACAGCTCTCTGACTGATCTGGATGTTGACCCCATACCTCCACAGGAGCTGGTAGGTGTCCATCTTAGTCTTTGGGGTCCAGCTCAGCTTTATCTACTTTAGTTGACTAAAAAGGATTTAGGACTCTTGGGAATGTTACAGTAGTTGCAAGTTTGGGACATCTCAGAAACCCAGCTTGTTTTATGGTACATAGAAGTGAAACCTAATTAAATGTAATCATTCTAATACCAAACTGAGTTTGAATATTTGTTTACCCATATTCTACCACTCATCTGATACCAGATTCAGGAAATAAAGTTTTCCTTTCTCCTACTTTGTTTAACTCTTTCAAGTCATCAAGACTCCAAGATATTGTAACAGCACCAGTTGGAAGAGTAGCTCAGTCCCAGTCTAAATATATCCATCTGATCTATCATGTTCAGGCCTCGTCTCAGACTTTGAGATGCTTTAAATGCTACTTCAATTGGCTCAAGGATCTGCTGGAGATCCCCTCTTGGTAGGGTCTGCTGGAACTTACCATCCACATATCAATGCAAAAATGAGAAATTGTCAGTTTGAATAAAGATCCATCCATTGTTGAATTTTAGTCAAGTTATACCCCTTCCTTGTTACTGATGTTCCCTTAAAGGCTGTGGAATACTCTGTGCACAGACGGTTCCGTTGGCCTTAAGTGGCCAATAGAATTATTTTTAATTCCTCATTACAAAATCAATTAAAATAATATTAATTAATACCAAAGAGAAATTATATGTTGCACTTCTTATATGGGCTTCTTCAATGTTTTTTTGTAGATGTAAGTTGCTGTAGGCAGCTAGGATACCCTGTAGCTGCCGTTCTTAAAGGGAATCTAGAGTAGTCTCACAATATTGAAAAAAGGTTATGTTTACTTTATATGTTTTACAATTTAATAACTTTTATTTTTTTTAAAGTGTATAAGGAATGAATAATTATGGTAAAAAGTCAGACATTTTAGTTTGGGGTAAGTTGGAGTTCTCTGGCTTCCAGCTCTCCAACAGTTCTATTTGAACCTATATGAGTTTACTCACATTTGGTTTCTTGTAGACTTGAATTCATGTTTATGATGTTATGTGTTTTTCGTCTCCACCTTTCTATGGCTGCAGAGGCCTGAGGAAAATGGCGCCATAACTTTAATACATGCCCCTCCTGGATTCACTAAATAATTACCCACACTTGCCATCTGTTTGTCATGATTTTATCTCTGCTGACTTATTTGCATATTAAAGCATTAATTAAAATCTCGAAGGAAGGGGATGCTTACTCTGAAGGCAATCCATGCACAGCTTCCAGAGTACTTTTATTTTTGTTTGCAGTGGTTTACTGTTTGTCTGCGTGTTGTTTACACGATTAAGTCTGATTTTATGAAACGCCTCCTCTGGCTAAAGTCAGGCGAAAAGATGTGCCAGATTCTGGAGGATGTTTCTGTGAATGTGTGTCATTAAAGCTGGGATTTCTTCATCTCATTCCTCAGTTGTTGTTTTATTT
The DNA here is from genome assembly GCF_016077235.1 of Cyprinodon tularosa. NCBI lineage: Eukaryota > Metazoa > Chordata > Actinopteri > Cyprinodontiformes > Cyprinodontidae > Cyprinodon > Cyprinodon tularosa. The sequence continues at coordinate 69,694 of NW_024038992.1, read as the reverse complement.
TTTTCCTCCCCTAAAGCTGCAGAGAGATATGATTAGCATTCCCGCCGTTGTTGGGAGCTTGTGTGGTTGGGCATTTTAAGGGAATTGTAATAAGGGAATTTTTTAAGCCGTGGCAGGTTCTGGAACCACACAGATGGGATTTGTCTTGCCGTGGCCTATGCAGGTGGGAGGAGTGACGATCGTATTAAAAACCAAATCTTTCCATCAGAAAGCAGCGGGTGGCCAGATCAAGTGTTCCCGCTCATTCCCATTCCCCAGGCCGCAGAGGAATACGTGGAAATTTGGGGAAAATAAGTGATAGAGGGGGTTAAGGCACTCGCTGATGTGCCTGTGTGTGTTCCGCCGTGTGTGTGGTTTTATAGGGAAGCGGGAGGGGATCAGGGATACGCATATTTAGAAGGTAGAAGAAGGAGAGGAAATCTGGGTCCTCTCGTCTTTGTTTACAAGAGTTGGAGTTTTCATGTCTGTTGCCACAGTGCTTCATTTGATCAGTGGCCTGTTTGCTGTTAATTATTAATTATTTACCCGTTTAAAATATTCATGCTCCCCAGCCCTGGTGGAAAAAAGCCTTTCTGAGGGGCATCTTCTCTCTGTAGCCACTGCAAGGGGGAGCTGTTTATACATCCTTATCAGGGGAACCAGTTAATGAAGTGAAGTTCCTCTGCCCGACACGCTCTTAATCACACATTGGACAACAGGGCCTCTGCGCCTGCTTGATGCCTAAATATTTGGCTTTGGATTTGTCCAACACGAACGCCCTGTTAGCAGAAGAGTTAAGAGATAAGGCAGGCGAGTGTCCTCTTTTGAATGTCGCATGTCAGAGGTAGATGTTGTTAGAGCAATAATTATGACAGCAAATTGTGTGTATTTATATTTACTGCTATAATTGATATTTTTTTCCTTGTAATCTGAAAGCTTTTCAAAATCATACATTTTTTGCAGACAAATTTAAACGATAACCAACCCAAGCCAAGCCCATTTTCCAGGTTTTTGTTGTCTCTTTTACTCTCAGCGGTTGAAGGATTTTGGTCCATTTTTAAATACGGTTTAAGTTTATTAAGTGTTTGCAGACATTCCTTTCTGTACAGACTACCTAAGGTCCCACCAACATTTTTTAATCAAACCTCTTCTGGACTCTTTGGGTTCAACCTTGTTTTTACATTTGAAACTGGAATTGTTGTCTTGTTAAGAACCCAGGGACAAGTTTTAGAGATAGCTTCACAGAATTCTCCATGTTATTCTAGAATGCTTTAATTTTCAGGAAAGTTCATGATCAACTCAAGAACTGCAGAGAGCTTTGTTTATAAGGTTGCAACACAAGCCGGACTCATCAGACCTTCAGCACTGGGCCTAATAACTTGCATTGGGCTGATATCCTGTTTTCTCGAAAAATAATGCTACATATTTTGGTAAAGGATATTCAGTATGGTGTTGTCCGTCTGAAAGATTCTGTTTCAGCAGTGCACTAGTTATACTTTGAAAAACCCAATTTTCAAGTGGAAACAGACATTCTCATTCAGTACTTTCAGACAAGCTATACACATTAGCTTATTTAACTAACTTACTAAGGCCTATTACACAATTTGGATATTTTGGAGGTGAATACTGTAGATAGCTATTGGGTCACTCTGACTGCCAATAAAAAGTCATATATGATTTGCATAAGTTTTGGGGTTTTTTTTCCACTTGCTTCCTTTATTAAGACCCCTGCTTTCCCTATATATTATTGACTATTGCTATAGTCTTTCTGTCTTGGCTTAAACCCTTCCTGCTTTTTTGTCTTGGAAACATTATCTCAGGCTGATGGTTATTTTTCTTTAATTCTATTTCCCATTAGCTAGTCAAAAGCAAAGATACTTTTAGAAACTGGTGATTTTCCCCTTTCTACAGGTTAACTTTGAATGCAAGGTTAGATGCTGGAAAATCAAACAAGGTGTTAATTCATGGTAAGTTACAGACTAAGCCAATGTATTTATTTTGTTGACATATCAGGGTAACTTTATCACATAATTATGCATGATGTTTTAGAGTCAGTACTCGAGTGGAGGGGCATTAAAAAAATGTAAAAACCATCCCCCTTCTTAAGTGACCATGACCCCCATACCATCCCCTATGACTTTTTATCTCTAAATGTGTAAAATTTCTACTATATATTAACAGTAATTGCAATAATATTGCCCTTTCAACATTTGGAGGGCCGTGGGCTTACTTGTAGCTTGAACAAAATAAATAAAATCAAAGAATTGGCCTACTATGACTATGAAGCTGATCACAATGTGAAATTTGTTCTCTGCATTAGTCCCTAACTATGTAGGGGCAGTGATAGCCATGCCAGTCCAGGCACTGACTCCAGTTCTACTGTAAGGTGTCTTGGCCAAAGTCAATGAATGGCGTAGCTGGCATCTGACAAACATACCATGCAATGTTATGTATGCCTCTAAAAAAACAAAACAAAACAAAAATCCACCATCCCCCCTTTTTTAACAACTAGACTACTGTTTAGAGTGGAGCTGTGTTTTTGTCAGAGATCACATTGAGGGTGATCACGCAGACAGCGGCCTTTTTAAGGAACCATTTTTAAGTGCGATAAAAAAGAAGGGTCTATTTGTATGTTTTTGGGGCCTTGTCATGTCCCAGTAGGCCGGCCGGGTTTCACAGTAGCCCAGTCATGCATGCAGCTTGTATGTTCATGATGCTGCTGCTCAGGAGCGTCAACATCAACCATGCAGAACAAACCTTCAGACAATGTCTCGTAGGGCGGTAACAAAATGGCTCCAAGGAGATGGACGGTTCTGGATTAACAATATTCCCATATCTGCAATTAAACTACAGTTCATATCTAGACTCACAAGACTAAGTCACCATCTTGTTTAACTAAACGAATCATTGTTTGGTCAATACTGGAGGAATGGTCAAACTCATGGTAGTAATTTTCAACTGCTCAATGAGGACTTGGAGTACCAAACCCCTTTAAATAAACTGCTAACTACTTGGTAAACCACCACCCTGCATTATTTTTACACAAGCTACCTCTCAAGAACTCCTAGATATGTATTTTTCCTTGTTATATTTTTGTTTATATATATATATATATATATATTTTTAATTATATGAATAATACATTTCAAAAGCCATTTTAAAATAAATAAACACATAGCAGCAAGGTGTGTTTTGTTTGCAAATGATACATTTTGAGTTAACATAAAATAAAACAAATCTTACTATATATTACTTATTATTTAAGTACCTCAGCAAACTATTAATCTGCTTCTGGTGCTTTTGTCCAGTGTTGTAGAAGGAAAATCTCTTTCTTGATAACGCTCTGTAAACTTTTCCTAACTGATGAATAGAAATGTTGTTTTGGTCTCTATCACAGAGGCGTTAAAAGCTGACATTGAGATAATAAATGTTTGTGTTTCCTTAAAAAAAGCCATTATTGGCAATAGATAAAGAAAACACAGAGGAATATATCCTAACTTGGATATGAATTTACAAAGCTAATATAAAAAAGAGACATTAAGAGGGTCTTATTCTGTCAAAAGGCTGTTGTTGTAAACTCTCCTAAATATGCCTTAATATAATTTAAAATTTTGTAAGGCACGTTTGATCTTTTGCCAATTCAATCCATTAATTTGGGTTTCTAACTGTAGTAGAATATGATAAATCTTTAGATAAAAGCTTTATATTTAAAACAACTAAACGTTCAGGTATCTCAAGGACTTTACTCCTTATACCTTCCTTTTTCTAACACATACTTCATCTTAGGAAAAGAAAAAGTTATTCAGAATTCAAACTAGGGGTGTGCAAAATAATCGCCATGACGATGCATCGCGATTCCAATTCTTGTGATCTACTGCATCGATTCTTGATGGCAAGAATCGATTCTTAACTTCAAAAAATGAACAAATAAAATACATGAATGGTTGGCGCACATCTGCCAAACCAAGTGTCACAAGCATTTCCGGCCGTGGGATACTGCGATGAGTCATATGAAATAAAACATGGAGGACACTATGAAAATTTGCCCCTGTATCGTTTTCTTACAGTGTTCAGTGAAAATATCGCAATGCATCGCAATGCATCGCAATATTTCAAGTATCGTGATGCATCGTGATAGAATCGCATCATGGCATGTGAATCGTGATATCGAATCGAATCATGACTTCTTTGCCAATACCCACCTCTAATTCAAACAGTTTTAAAGTTTTAACTTTCACATGCACATATAAAGCAAAAAAGAGTAAAAAGTCTTATATAAACCCCATGAATACCTTTTTAACTAACCTGATTTATTGGTTTGATGGTTGCATGGCCAGAACTGGACAATGGAACAGAATGCAAATGTATAAACGTAACGTGGAAATCCAGCTTGTTTGACCTGCATATCTGAGGGATACTACTGAAGCATTGTTTAGTGCTATTATCCAACATCTGGGATCAGAGTCTACTTTTCCTCTTGATGCCTCTGAAAGGGACAAAGCTGGATGAGTCTCTCCAGCAGGCGACGAGGGTTTGGGGGTGGAATAGCTGAAGGGTAGGTGGGTGGGTGGGGGTTTGGTGATCCCCTGTTTCTTTGCAAACACAACAACAACTGCAGCAACACACTAGTCGCTGCGCTCCTGATGTATTTTCAGGCAAAAACAGGCATATTTGCCAGCTGTGTAATTTACTGTGGCTCTCATTTGCATATTAAAGCTTTAATTAGCCCCTCTGAGCGCCAGTGTGTCTCTGTGTGTGCGTGTTTGTTAGGTTGGGGTTCAGCTTTGGGGGTATAATCACTTCAATGTGCAGTCAAGAGAAGAGTGAGATAGGTTTGGATCAGGGTTTGGCTTCAGTCCGGAGGTGAGAGGAGTTACTTCCTGCTCCGGTTCCGATCAACCAGTAACTATCATTTCCAAATCTTTCAGAAATATTGAATCTCTGCTATCCTGAGGAGCAGTCTCAAGTTATAATATTCACATCTTCCCTTGAGCAGGACCTGATTTCTTGTTGAAGTTCCCATTCTATGATCTTATATCTTTTTTGCATAAATAGGTCCATAGAGTTGCAATGTCCAAAGTTTAGATTTCCAGCAGACGCATCTGCTGAACTGAAACACCTCATTTGTAATCCATACAGTAATTTACTTCATGTCAACAGTTACTTAAAAAAATACAGGTAACGTTTGAATAGATAATAAAACTAACTGCTTTACTGGAGGTGCTGCCATCACCCGGGCAGATGGGGAAAAAGAGCAAATTGGAATCACAATATCGATTTTTCAGTTGCTCCAATCATCAGTTTGTTCATCAGTACCTCCTTTTTTACATCCCATTAGTCACTGAAATTCTTCAGACATGTACACCTTTTACATATGATTTATTAGCAATCCTAAACTCTGCTCCTCAGGGGCATGTGTCCTGCGTGTTTATCTGCTTCCACCCACACGAATCAAATAATTAGGCCATTAGTGAGTCCCTGTAGAGGCCATTTTCCATTTGATTTGGATGCATTTAACAAGGGGTGTATTTAAAAGTCAAAAAACTCTGCTCACCTTTAAGTTAAATCCTCACTACACTGAAGCGTAAACAAAAGGAGTGTTAAAATTTTTTAAAAATTGTTTCTAAATCTACTTTAAAGATTATTCTAACCTACAGTGGATCTCACTTTAGAATTGGCTACTGTCTGTTAAAAAGTGTAATCTTTTTATTGAACTGCTTTGGCTGCAGCACATCTATCTCTATCTTAGCCTTAAGACTTACAGTAAGACAAATTTTATTTTATATTTTGTATACACAGAGTGTATACAAAATGAAATTTAGTTCTGCACAGCTTTCAGATAAGATTGATCATAAGGCACAGACTTAAAAGGATCCTTTAACTGTTTAGGGTGACCATATCTTAAAAAAATAAATAAATAAAAAGAAAACGTGCTTTTGAGCAACAAAGTGGGACAGCCTTTGCTTTTTCAGCTGTACCTTCCTTTGACTACAGTTTTATGGCATTGCTTTATATTGCACACCCCTCTTATCAAATTGAAAAATATTTTAGGAAAGACTTCATAAAAAGCTGAAGTTTCACCTTTCACTGGTTTTACCCAGTCATACACTCTTCTGCAGTCCTTGTTGTGACTACTTTCACTTTTCTTTAAATGCAGTTTCCGTCATATTTTGCAATAAAATTCTTTACCTGTTCTGTTTTAAGAGCATTTTGTGCAGGTTGATCGTGCTATGGCACAACTGTGTGATAAAGTCTGTATTTTTTTTTCTTTTTCTAATATGACACAGTCAAATGCAGGACAGAAGTGAAAAATGTGGCACAGTCCCGCCCAAATCGGAACATCTGGTCATCCTACACTGGATTGCCTCAAAAGCGAGAAAGAGCCAGCACTATTATTGTTGCTGGAGTCACCATAAATAGATGCTTCAGCTTGCCAAGCTTGTTGCTGTTTATGTAAAAACATGATAAATGTGGATCTAACTGAGGGGATTTAAAGCACATTTCAAAATGTCATATTATGTCTTGTGTATGAAACACTGTGTTTTCGCTTTGCATTCTGATCCACCCTCCTTTGTATTATTTATCAGTAAACTGATGAAGGGTGTGAAATGCACATCGCTGTGCTGTATCAGGACAGTGGCAAATAAAATAATGATGAAATAATAATAAAAGCTCAACATGCTAAAAAACAAGGCCAGCTCTGTTTTATGATCTCCTTTAGAACTTCTGGAAATTATTTCACATCAAGTGAGTGTCTTCAGTCAGAGGCGTCTTCAGATCCGGTGCAAGACAGACAGCTACAGAAGATCCTTCCTGCACACAGCTATCAACACCTATAATACCTGTTTAAAAAATTAGTTACTGGAAAAAAAATTATTTGAAGTGAAATAGCTGGAGTTGTAATGTTGAGGTGTCAATTGTTGTTATTTTTTATCTTTTTTAGCCCTGGTGATAGAAAACCAATTGCGTCTGCAAAGTCTACAAAATCACAGAAGTGGCCAAGTAGCTGCTAGTATCCTTAGGTCATTGAATTTATATCACTGCAGACAGATAATCTGCACTATGCATCGTTAGATTAAGTTACGTTACGATAATTCATTAAATTGCTGGATTGGATTGCTTCAACATTTGAATATGTTTGCCCTGGCATCTTAATCATTCTACCCATCATAGAAGCTTGAAGTCAAACCACATCCACACTGAAATGAGTAGTCAAAAGTAGTTTCTCTGATCTTGGAAAAGGATTATTCAATTCTTCTCCTAAATTGGTCCTTTCTGGTACCTGATCTTAGATATTGGAGGTGAAATATGATGAATGTACGGATGTAAGGGTTAAACAGCTTCATGGTGGTGCAGTTTTGCAGCATTCTTGTCTTGCATCAAGAAGGTCCTGGGTTTAATTCCTGGCTCACAGTTTCTTTGCATGGAGCTTGCATGTTTCTCCAAGCATACATGGATCCTCTTTGGGTTCTCCAGTTTCCTCTCACACTCCAAAAAATATGACTGGATTGATTAGTGCCTCTGAATCTCCCTAGTGTGTGTGTAGGTGCATGGTTTATGCCTCTGTGATGGACTGAGAACCTGTTCAGGGTGTAGACCGCGATTTACCCATAAACGGCAAAAGCTCCTATGATGGATGGATTAAACTACTTGGTCTAATTATGGTCTTCCTTATGAGACAAAATATGCTTTCAAAAGCCTAAAGATTGACATAAAAAATGTCAAAAAAGTTTCATTCTGATGATAACATTACTCAGTGGCACACTTCCTGTGGGACCCCTGTTACTCCCGCAAGAAGTACCATATAGGATATAGGAAGATATGGGAAGTGTCACTATATCCCTTCTCGAAGGCTGAGGTCATTAGATAAGAATCTTCTCACGGTCCCTTTTACCTGTTTCATTACTAGAGGAGATTGCTCCTTCTAGGCCATTGCACGAAGGTTCTGGAATGATCTCCTACTCTGGTTATATTCCCTTGATTCTGTGGAGGCTTTTCTTTCGCACATCTTTTTAACAACTCCAGTGTGTCAGCTGTATTATTATGACAATTTTATTCTTTTGCTTTGTACTTTTTTATCTTATAATTCTGCACCTTTGTAAAGCACTTTTGACCCCAGTGAAAAGTGCTATATGTTCCTTTGCAACAATACGTCCTGTTAAATTTCAAGATTGCACCAAAATTAGAAATTCTTGTTTTTCATTGACATATATCCTTTTACATTTTCATCCCAAATCTTCAGAGTCAAGAATCTAGCTTTTTTCTTTCAGCACGCTTACACAAAGGCAGTTTTACTACATTAAAAATTATACTTTTTTAGAATTGATCAAAGTAAGTTTTTCCTTTCTCAGCGGCTTTGCTGCAATACTTGTCACATCAACATTTTTGCAGAGCCATACAATAGTTTTATGCTGAGGAAAATTTCTTTGTGGTCATAGCCCAGTAAGTCCACATTTCCCACTAAGACATGCAACACGCTCGCTCAAACAACTTGGCATAATGACCAAAACACTGTACGTTCTGCAATTGATATGGGCCTCCTCTGCATAAGAGAGGGCATATGTATATAAGCTGAGCAAAAGTGGGGGTATCGGATCGCATCGGCTTCCAGCGGGCATGTCCTGAGGCGCCACGCTCAAACAGTCACCCATCAGCAGCTGGCAGCCTCTCATCTGACTACCATGAAGGCCCATGCATGTCTATCTCTTTCCCTCCCTTCATCCTCAAGCCACATCCCTTTCACTTGTGAATGGCGGGCTGACTGCAGAAATTGCCCCTGTCCACTATGTGTGCTGAATATTTAACTATGAATATAAAATATCTTGGCAAGACTTCAACCACCTTCAAAAAGTGAGAGCCCCTGTAGCTCTATGAGCATGCAATCCAAATATCCTGAGTTCTCTGTGCTCTCCTGAATCGATCATCCCGTCGCTGTACGGAGAGATGTCAGGAGACGGAGCACTGAATGATCTTTTCCGGTTGGTCACTGGAGTCAGTGACTGAAAGTGGAGCTCTGAGGAAGATAAGCAAAGACTTCTTCAGTTTCAAATTCAAGAAGAAACTGACTTTCAAACCATACTTTTTCCTCTGTCACACACTTCCTGAATGACAGCTGATAGTGGCGGTCACAGTTAAAAATCACAAGTAAGAATAAAATATTCCGTCCCAACATTTTGTCTTCACAGTAACAAAAACAAACAGGATGCAAAGTTGAGCCATTGTTCAACTAAACAAATGTTTTTTAGCACTCACACCAAATCTTCCAAGACAAGTCAAAGTAATTTGCGTGTTCAATTCAGCAGGCGGTGTGTGCACATTTTTTCGGGGTGTGCGCATTCATCAATATGCAGATTCTAATGACCAACAGGCACAATTTATTGGTGAATGTTATGCAAATGTCAGTATGAAGTGTATTTACCACTTTCAAAGATTCTTCAAAACTGAAACTAAACTATAGCCATAAAGTTTTACATCTTTTTCATCACTTTAACCAGTGAGGTGCAGAATTTCCACAGCCATTGTGGCCACAAAGAAGGCTATGTGAAAATAACAGATAATAGAGTAATAGAGAGAGGTTCTGTGTACATGTGAAAACATTTAAACCATCAGAAATAGCAATGGTAGAATACTATTAGAGACAAAAATGGTTGTCCTGAAAAATTATGTTGAAATATAGTGGTATGCAATAAAAAAACAAATAAGATTTTTAATGACCACCAGAGGACATTCAATACTCACCCTGGGACATGCAGGGGAGTGCATCTCTCTGAAAGTGTGCATCACATATTTTTGCCTAGAGGGATTTTTTTTTTGCCCTCAATGTTCTTAGAGGGCTTCACAAGAAGCACAGCTATGTTTTTTTTTTTTTTTTTTAGGTCTAACCTGTTTTGCAGTACATTGGGTCATGCTGTTGGGAGAAAGTAAATCCAGCTGTTTAGAGCTCAATCTGTCATAAATAGGACTGTTTCTCCTTCACTGTCAATTTTCCATTTATTGATACTTTATCTTTTAACTTTTGTTTTTATTATTTTTTTTGTAGGCCTTTAAGATAGGCTACCTTAGCCTGGGTGCCATTCCGAACTTAGTCCCGCCCACAACGTTTGAGGTTGGGAAGTTCGGTCTGGCATTGCTCAATAGTAGCGCGAGTATGCTCGCACAATATCTGGCGGACCAATCAAATTGTCAGGGCGGGCTTTATACGATGATGGACAGATGACCAACAGTAACGTAATCAACCACGTGACCAATGCGCGCTTGGGTGACAACAACAATGGCTGCCGCTGGAGAGTTTAGGTGAGTAGATTCTGCTATTAGGTCTGTTCTAGAAGATATCGACAGCAAATTAATTTTAAAAGAGGAACAGAGAAACGCGATCAAGGCTCATCTTCTTTTTCTAGGCGTGCAACTGCACGCTTTGATTTTTTGTTGACAACAACTATGCGTCGCTTTACATATGTCACGCACTCCATTGCTCTTATTGGTTGTAGGTCTATCCAATTGAGTGCAGAGGCATTTTTTTTCCTGGTTCATTCGAAACACGCCCCATAATCACAGCTCTATGGAGCAGTATCAGACTCATATTCTGACTAGAATTGAGTAGGACTACGTCAGGCTAAGGCTACCTATGTTAAGTGCACATTGAATAATATTTGGTTTTATCATTATTTTAAAATTATTGTCAGTATACCTCTAACTGTGTGGCTAACAGCCTCATCCCTCTTTTACAGCCTTTAGAATAACAAACAATTGTCTCATTTAAATGTATCATATATTCATATTTGTGCAAGCAATCTTTGTAGATCAACTGCAACACACCTACTTATTGTACTATAAGTAAATTAAAGGAACAAAAATCAATTTTCAGTTTTAGTCCCCATTGTCAGTTTTGGCCCTTTGTGATTCAACGGAAATATCAAATCCACAATTTAAGTATTACCATAAAAGGCATTAGCATTGCTGTCTAAACTGAACCTTGTTCTGAGATTGATTACCCATCAAATTTGGGTTTTAAAGTACCGTTCTGCAATGGTTTATCAAGTTTTGATTTCCTGCTGCTTTAGATATAGGGTCTGGAAGCTTAGTGCATATTTTATTAAACCGAAATAGTGATTTGTTAATTACATAATAATTGGGATATCATAAATCTGGAAAATCTCTGATGCTGCAGTGTTTTTCTTGCTCTCTGATCTCAGTCTGTTCTTAAAACTTTTTCAAAGGTACTTCAGTATTAGTTCTGAATGGGTAGAACAGTTTTTTCTGGTGATACTGACCACTTATTTAGCCAGACTCATATACAAATGTGCCTACAGCCAAAGCTGAGGGATAAATAAGTAGTCACAATGAGCTTAGGTGCCTTGCCCAAGGTCAAATCAACATATGACAGGGGAAAGCTGGATTTAAGCCTGTAAGTAACCACAACATGGCTTCTCTTCCCATGGAAGAGCCATACTCACTGCACACTTGAATACAGTTATACCTCAGTACATGCTTACTGTATATCTTTTCATTTACAACATTTTAAACTTAAAGATCAATCCACCTATGACACTTATTCCGTCAGGGTCGCAGTTGGGCCAGTGCCTTTCTCCGGCAGTCTATGGGCGAAAGGCAGGTTACACACATGGTTGGTCGCCATTGTGTTGCAGGGCAGGACAGTGACATACAACCTTACATACACACACTAACGACAATTGATAGAAGCCAAATACCTATCGGCCATGTTTTTGGAATTTGGGAGAACGTCATAGTACCCAAACGGAACCGTGCTCAACTAAGCCCTGGGCTGATAATCAAACCCAAAACCCTCTTGTTAAAAGGCAACACTGCTACTACTGTAACTGCACCACTGTGTAGCCCACACTAAACTATTTTGGGGCATTTATATGTGCCTAACTGGCACTTCTATATAACCTTAAAACACTATAAGGTTACATTTCAGACCAATGGACTCAATCAAGGTTTAAAATAACATAATTTATTTAAGTTAGTGTTTTGCACTGATATAACAAAAAATACACATGCCCAGAAAGTCAGAATACAGAAGAGGAGGGAGTAGCAGTGAAAAATCGAATGGTTCAGAAGTTGTAATGGAGCTAAATTGGCTGTGGCCCCTGTCCAAAAACAGTATCTGATATGTAAAGGTTAAAAACTGATTACCATGCTGCATTTATGTAAATTGCATTGTTTTGTTGGTCTTTATAACCTAACTTTGGAGAGTAAAATGTATGCTGCCTTGGAGTGGATGAGTCTAAGAATAAGATAAGATGCAGATCATCTTCTGAGTTTTTAAAGGTTGTTTAAATTCTTCCTGCTGCAAAGATGTTAAACAAAGCTTAAGCCATATGCTGGTGTTTAACAGCAGATGGTCAGTGCATTGCTGACCTTATTTGTGTTGCTGATGTCACCCTGCCTGACCTGAAAAAGAATTTTTACTTCTGAACGCTTGGCGAACATGTCAGCTGCAGTAGACCATGTCACTATACTGCAAGAGAATCACTAAAACTCCTGTACCATGCAGGACAACTGACCATGATGTCTCACAACATCTCAGCCACATCTTTCTCCCCCCCTCCTCAAACCACAGCCTGGACCGGGCACCATGGAGAGGAGGTAATTGGATTTGTTGTCACTTTCAGTGGCTGGCAGGCTGGATCTGTCTGCTCAGCTTAGTGATCAAGACATCAGTGTGACAGGAACCCTGGGACAGCATCAGCTGGAGTCCTGGACACAGCCAATAAATCTGTGGTCATGCCACGGCCATGACGACTTGGCCGCAGCCAGCTGTTACCTCTGCCACCTCTCCTCCTGTGCCAGTGCCTGATCCACAGCTTGGGGAGTGGGCAGCCTCATTAAAGCAGATGCCAGACCCCCTTCACTCTGCTGGAGAGGTCAGGGAGATTCATCCCAAACCTTCCTCTGTGGTCCTTTTGGTTCTGGGCAAAATTGGCATCAGACACTAGTGTCCTGGCGTTCCCTGTGAAGGGCTGTGTAGTTAGACATCTTATTAAAGCGCCGACAGGAAGCCAGTCAGAGTCAGGCTCTGTAGTTTCAGCTTCATTGCAGCTGTCCCCTGGTTCACCTCAGAAGAGCCAATGATTTATGTCTTCACTGTCCTGCAGGAACACCAATCAATTTCTATCAGATAAAATGTTGCATAAAAAATATACAAACTTGCATTTGTAAAGATATGGGAAAAAAGGAATTATTTTATTTCCTTTCCTCTTTTTCTTTCATTTATTTTTATATTTCTGCACTATAGGCGAAAACAGATTCCATAAACTTACTGAAGGAGTTTTCACCAGTTTTCAATGTTCTCATTTCTTGCACTGACACTAAACATTCTGGTATTAAGGATAACAAACCATGCAGAGTTCCTGGTGTTATTTGTCTCATTCTTTCTGCACACACATCTTACTTTTTTGATTGTTATTGGATATTCATTCTTCTGGTGTTGAAAATGTCCAACTTTGTCTGTTGAAAAACAGTCAGGGCTGTAGGTAGAATCTCTTTTAATTCCAACTTTATGAATTTGGATGGAATGTGTTTTTTTCATTAACTTAGTCAACCTGTAAAATATGTGGCACTAAGGAAGAAACCAAATGTTTACATTTACTCTATACAAAGAAATCTCTTCCAAGGGAAATTCAGCTCGGATGACTTATATAGATATAGATATAATTAGATATAATTAAACATTTCTAAATACTTTCAACAAAGATAAAGTTTGTTGAATCAGGCAAAAGAGTGATGTATCCACTCTGCATGGCATTATATTACAACACGGACCAGCTTGGCAATTCGTTTAGAAATTAGCTTAATGATCAATCCTTTGTCATCTTTTTATAAAACATAAATGGTCAACAAAACATGATTCAAGAGTTTGCAAACAATTGTAGGTAGTTTCAGTTAAATACACAAAATGTTTGATATAATAATAAAAAACTTTAAATGTTAGTTTTATCAAGTACTAAATATTGCAAACTTCTGAATTTTTGTTAAAAGAGTTTTGGTAAAGAACCATATTAGGAATCACAAACTATTGTAATCCACCTTAGCCCTTTCCTCAACACTCCCTTTATAATTGTTATTTTGCACTTTACCTGGAATTCCTTTAACAGCGATTACTTTTAGTTTAAATTTTTTGTTAGTTTCTGTAATTGTTTTATACATATTTGAAGCAAAGATTTTTAGATGGGTTGTTTTTTTCTATTGTCCCTGAGTTTTAAAAAGTCTTCCCCATATTTGTGTTGTCATTTCAGTTTAAAAGAGTTTGTAAGCTAAAAAGGTGAGCTTAGAAATGTTACATTTACCTTTTCCAAACAGATCAGTCAAGAACTGTAGTTGTAAAATGAGATAAAACACATTTATGCTTTTTTTCACAGTCAAACACCTTGAAAAGCTCTGGGATCAACAACATCCGGCAGCAAAAAACAAGCAGATATTTCAAGTAGGGTGGCAGCGGGGGGAGGTGGGGGGCGTTTCAGGGTTGAACTTGTAAAAGTGTGAAGATCAATTAACCGGAGTTAAAAGTGCTGTTGGCCGGGGGTCTCTATAGTGGTCTCCTCAGATAATCAGCAGCCCAGGGCCGTCTGTAATCTCATGGAGGAATGTTCCAGACTGCTGCTAAAAACAGGGATTAGGAAGTTACAGCTGATAAACGCTGAGAGCACAGAGGGGAAGGGGGGGCAGGTGGAGTCACCATTTCTGTTTGGTTTGAGAAAAAGGTGACAACAGAAAGGTTCAAAATATAGACTTTGATAGATCCAATCTAATCAGCACGCTTCGTCCCGGATGATAAAGTCAGTAAAAGTTCAGATGTGTATTTTATTTGGTTGTATTGAGAAACACCTGCCATGCTCCTCGCCTGGCATGTGGTTCCTTTGCATTTCTGCTACTGCTAATCTTTTGGAAGTTTCACTGGTATTGCACCCAACAAATGTTTTTGCATCATCTCATCAACCAATGCAGGTTTAGGATTTATCATCCAAAACTGCTTCTCTTTAGCCCAACCGATTATTGTGTCTTGGTTAAAGTGTTTTTTTCTTGTTACGGTTCATTTCCTTCAGCCAGTTTCGTATAGTTCTTTCACAAATATTGACTCTTTTTTTTTCTTGCCACATTGATTTACCTACCCTCTCAGCACAAAGACAGGCTTCTTGCTGGTGGAGGTTGGAATGTTGTTAGTGATCCTGTGGAGATCATTCAGAGGGTCTCAGGAAGAAGTTGCGGTGAGGATTGAATTTTATGGAGAACCTGCTCCTTTTTGGTACTATTTGGTGTTGTGGTTCTTTTTGCATCATCAAGCCCTGATCCTCAGTTTACCTTTACCTAGTTCTGAGGATATGGTTCACAGCTAGAGAGTAGTGGACTACTCCCTCTTCCTTTGGAAAATTCCTGAATGATGGCAGGGTAAAGCAGGAGCTAAAGCTGTGGACCAATTTAACAATATTAATAACAGAAATTGACATCAGCCTGGAGAAAAACTATATCAATATCCAATGAGAGCAGAACATTCAAAAACCCTCTTCAACACGACAAAGAGGGAGAGGTCACCATCATGTGGCGTTCGCAGAACAACTGTTCCTCATGAAATATGATCAGAACATTTTGTGTGACATGTTGATTAGAAATATAAAAACAGCTCGTCTAATGTGTCTCAAAATTGATATATTGAAATATAAAAAAATTGAACCTTTATTTCTGTCTCTGTCCGCACACCTTTCTACAGAGATATTTGGGTTGATAACTAAATTAATGTTGGCTGTTCATTGTTAGTTTTTTATTAACAAGTTTGTTTTTATGTTAGAAATGTTTCACCCTCTTTTATATTTCTATTTGTTTGGGTGATCTATGTTTCCATGTCACAGTTACTGCTACAGTCACTTTATATTCATTTTGGAAGATTATTACATCGTAGATTGCATTAAGAATTTTGCTTTAGCATTAAAAATCAAATGTGATTTTTTTTTTATTGCGTTTTTAAAGAAAAAAAGTATTTTTTTGCCACAAATTCCTTCCTTTTTTAAACTCAAATATGCTTTTTCATTTCTATTTAAGAATCGGTTTAAAAATTATTTGAATAAATGTTTTGTCAAATAATAATCCAATCTAATTAAGAGCTTAGATGAGCCAAGGGTGTATTCGTGTACAAATAAACGTATTTTAAATATTTCTACAAAGTAATCAAACTGTATATTTTCCCTCAGTTGGTGTCACTCATCGACAAAAAATTGGAATTCCTTCACAGATTTCTCTAAAAATGTTCGGCTAATGTTCTGGTTAAGTTTGTTATTCCTCCTTAACATGAGAAAGAAACAGTGCTGCTGCTGCAGGGAAATTAAACAGCCTTTCTTTCTCTCCCTGAACAATTACAGATATAAAACTATGAATGCAGTTGGATCATAAAACTAGCAAAATTAACCAAATAAATGATCCGTGGTTTTGGATCGCCATGTCCTTTTTTCTGATCCTTTTTATACTGTCGTTGTTTTTTTTTTTTTTTTGTCCTTTTGGATTCTGTAATTTCTTTTTTAAAATGATACGACCTTAGATAACTGTGAAGAGATAGACAGTATATTGTGAACAATGCATCTATAATGTTCTCCAGTTATCCAGTTTTGGATTAGTACAACAAAGACCAAAAATATGCAACAATGCTAAGTTTTTTTCTTCATAATTCGCCCTGTTCCCTGTTGGTTATTATGTAAAAGAATTAAATTTGAAAAATAAATTGATAGATTTCATGTAGAGAGTCACACAGTAATCTCCTTTTTAACACTCCACATTAAATTTCACCACATATTTCAGCTGTTTTGAGTTTTTTTTATTGTTTTTCTCTTCACTGACAATCACTAAACTGGATTAATCCTTTTTTCTTTGTCTGTAGTTCACTTTGCATTGTTCAAACTTCAAACATTCGAAATGTGAAAAGAGATGCATACAGCTTGGTGTGTCACAGATGAACATGAAAAACATCCAGATGATGCAGAGAGTAGACATTTGGTGTCCAACAGTGGCATCTTCAGTCTGAGGGCTGGAACTGCTGCATATAAGCTGTAGAAATGACTGTAATTGCTGCCATTTATGGAAAGGTAAGGGGTGTATGAATGTTCTCAGAGTGCATGCATTAACATTTACTCCGGGAGATGCTTCAGTTTGCAGCAGAGCAGCAGAATCCTCTGCTGCAATGAGATGTTTCAAACATCAGGGAAGAATGAAACATTGCTTGCTAAGTACTGACTAATGTAGTCAGTGCTTCTAGTTAAAGCTGGAAAGGTTTAAAGTTGTTAAATGAATATCCATACATGAATCAAGAGCTTGTAACGGTTGTAACTCAGAGAGAGTCACAGTGAATCCAAACAATAACAGTCTTGCTGGACACTCTTTCAAATCATACCAAGACATTTTTAAATGAATAAAGATATAATAAGAAGTTCATCGCAATAAAGATTTTACAATCAGAAGGCAGGAAAATACTGATACAACTATTTTCTACTTATATTAATGTGATCAGTTTTAATTTGAAGCAAAGTTTGTGTAACTTTCAGATGTGGCTTAGATTCTTCTGAAATCATTCAGGTAGATTTATTTCAGTTTGATTCTTACAAATGATTTTGTGCAAAATTTTAAATATTTTAAACCATGTTGTTAGAACTAATAATGAGAATGATTGCAGCAGAGCAAGGTATATTTTCCGCTGTCACTAAAACATTATTTTAAAGTGAAATGACTTGATTTGAATGCCTGGTTTATGTTTGTTTACTTCCAGAGGAGGTGTAAAACTTCTGGTTTTATTATTTTAAGTT
Organism: Cyprinodon tularosa; assembly: GCF_016077235.1. NCBI lineage: Eukaryota > Metazoa > Chordata > Actinopteri > Cyprinodontiformes > Cyprinodontidae > Cyprinodon > Cyprinodon tularosa. The sequence continues at coordinate 51,911 of NW_024038992.1, read as the reverse complement.
TGAAAGTTTCTCTGTCCAGTTTTACCAGAGCCTGAAAGCAGACAGAAAAAAATAACATATTTTTGTCAAACTGGGTGCAATTAAAGACGTTTTAGAATGACCTCTGCTGCTTAATTTTCAGTTTGTACTCCAAACTTTAGACGTAACATTTATTTTAGGACTTTAAATGAATTTCCTTCATTTATTTTTGACATTTTAGCATTCCCATCTGGTAAGCAGTGTTCTAGAAAGAAAGAAATGATCACATTCTGAAAACAGTGGTGAAGGCGCCAAGGTGGAAATCTTCTTAGCCTGATTTTGACATCTCTGACTTGATGACAAAAAGAAAGTAGTATTTTTCTACCTTCAGTTCTCCATTTAAACAGCATCATCTCTTTCAGTATTTAACATTCTAAATATATCAAATATTTGTTATCCATGATGCCTCTTCTTAGCAAATGTCCAAACTACTTCAGCCTTGCTTCTCTGACTTTAGTTTTCACCTGAGCATTTTTCATGTTCCTAATTAAAGCCTTTCATGTGATTGGCTGTTGGCTTCCTGCATGTTTCCACTGTTATTTTAATGTGTATATTTGGTTCTGAGCTCTAAGTTTGCCTCTGTACTATCACCCTAAACTTTGCTGCTTGTTATTTTATTATTTTATTTTTTTGTCTGTGCATTTAACTATGGTTATACATTTGTACACTATGCAACTGTTCTTATTATTCAAAATGTCTTTGTGCAACTTGGATCTAGTTAAACAGGCTCTATTTAATTAGTCTGTTGCAGCAAATTTCCGGAAATAATTTGTAGTTTTTACTGTTTTAAACTTTCCTCATTTGAAGCGAAACACATCATGAAGAAACAAATATAAACCTGTGATTTTTCACACCTGCTGGTTATTTGCAGACATCTGTGTATAAAGCATTGTTCAGATAAATTTTTTTCCCCTTTATATTAAACTAAATGTAGATACATTTTCAAATGGGGAATGTGTTTTATTTTAAGCCAAAAATATTCTCTTTCTTTCAATGTAATTGATTTTCACTTTCTTATAATTGCTGTTGCACCTCTTAACACCTTAATTTAATTGTCTTATTTTCTTTCTTTTTGCAAAAAAAAGCCTATTTGCAATAACTGCCCACCAACCTGTAAGTGAAAGATTGTATTCATATTTTCAGAAAAATAGAGCCAGTGTTGATTGTGTCTTTAAAACTTTCAAGTTAACACACAGCAAGATTTAAAGGACATGTTTTGTTGATCAGTCTCAACAAAACCATTTATAAAAATAAAATAATAAAAGAAAAACACAGAGGATACGCACCACGCATGGCGCTCTCGACTACCGTCTGAGGTGTCATTTACATACATTAGCATATAAAGTAATTGGCACAGATGCCAGGAAGCAGCAGCAAACAGATTAATTGTCATCTAGCAGTCGTGGTAACGTCGTTAAAAATGAGCTGCTTTTAAAGCTCCAATTATCAGAGAATTTCTAAACTCATCTTTTTTATCATCACCGTCCTCTCACACACATACATCACACATGCAAACACACACAGAGTATCAGCATCATAAGAATTTGTGATTCTTTGAAATAGGGCTTTATACAGACAGGAAGCTGAATCCTGTGCAGGACATCCTGATGCTTCTTGTTTCTTTTGCTGTTTGCTCCGCTCTCATGTGTCCCTGCTGTTTGGTTTTGAGGAACCTGAGTTTTCTTCTTACTTTTAGACATTGCTTACAGCACAAAATTAAAGGGAACATTAAACTTTAATCTCTGTGTTGCAATGCATTCAACACACACAAAAAAAATCCCCATCAAGGAGCAACAAACAATCATTTTCACTTTGGGAAAAAGAAAATGAATGTTGATGTGGAGAACTTAAGGTGTTATTTTTGTAGAGGTATGTTATGATGTCACATAAGATCTCTCAGTGTTGTTCTCCAGTCTCTTCTTAACAAGCAGGTTCAGTCATGCATGTATGCGTGCCCATGTGAATAGCTGCCACTAAGTGCTTAGCGCCTCTCTGCCCACGAAATGCCAAAGCAACGTAGCGTCATTCCTGGACCTCGGGTCCCTCATGCCAACACCAACTAACTTGTTTCTCTAAACATACTGGAAACTTATATCCATGTTTCCTCACAACATAGTGGTTACTTTCTTCAAAACTTGCGAGCTGCTTTTCAAACCTTTTATTTTTTATTCTAAGGCTTCTTTTTGTGAAACTCTCTGCAGATTTGCAGCAACTTTTCTTCAAGGTTAAAAATGACATTTTAATTTCTCTGGAGCTTTCAGGTTGCTTTCTGAGAGTTTTTAACATCAAAACTGAATTTAGTGACTCCAATTAAAATTATACTTTTATTAAGGTTAATGAACCTACAGGTTTAGATTACACGGTTTTATATTTTTATTTTTTTAAGAATGCATAAACACTTAAAACAAAACAATTATAATAATAATCAACACTTTTCACTCAAGGATCAAAATGTTGGACCAGATTCTCAGCACTATACACAAAAGGCAGCCTATAATTTTTTTGCAAAACAACACAGTGATTTGAAACACTTAACACACTTTTACTCATTAGTATATGATGATGTCTCTCCTTCCCAGTGACTTAAAAATCACTCCAAACTTCAGACATTTGAAACATTCACACCAGGTGTGCAAACAAAGACTGCTTTATTGTAGACACACAGCCAAAATGTAAGAAGTAGGAGGAAGAAGAGTGAGGCTCAAAGGGGCGACCTGAGGAGGACGAGCAGGAGAGTTAGAGGTCGAGGAAGAAGGAACACCTGAAACAGGAGAATGTCCTCAAAGAAGAGCATAACATTTTGTTTTTTCAGATGTTTGCCCTTTTACATGCAACATTTCAGCACTTTTGATAGAAAAGAATAAAATAGAATAGACTTGAAGGGAATACAATAGAATATAACTGAATTGAATGCTGAAACCCATGTCCTATATTTATGGAACCATTATTTATCCTGCACTTGCTGCTATTGCACTTCTGGTTAGTCCCAAAACTACATTTCGTTGCCTTGTACCTGTATAATGACAATAAAGTTGAATCTAATCTAATCTAAAATAGAAAATCCCTTTATTGTCCCACAATGGGGAAACTATGGAGAAAAATGCCCACACAAATGTGGACCTTAAAAAATGTATAAGAATATCATAATAGTGACGATTTATTGGATAATCAATAAAATAATGTACTGTAAAGTGTTTTAACGATATTAAAACTGCACCTGGAGAATAAATAACCAACATACAACTAAGGATTTTTTTTTACATACAACAAAGGACATTTTTTACAATAATGGATGTCTGAAAATAGCTGCAACATCAGAGATGTGCAAAATGACAGCAGTATGTTATTTAACTGACTAAGTTGTTATATTCAGCATGAATTTAACAACTTTAGTTGTTGGGAACAGTTTTGGTTATAGAGTCTTACAAATGCTGGGAGGAAGGATCTGTGATAATGCTCCCTGGTGCATTTAGGGTGCAGCATTTATTACTAGTTTACATGCATTTCACTATGGGGCTCAGAAAGACAGGGAGACAAGGGATCAGTATTCATACCACAACAAGCGAGAGATATTATTTACATAATTTTGGCCAATAATGCTATCAGGCTTGGAGAAATTTAACCCATCATCATTGGCGACAATTTAATTTTCAATAATGTCCATCAGGTCTCCCTGACAACACTAGCATCCATCCTCTATAGACATCCAGTTCAAATGAAAACACTTTATTGAGTGCCTTCTGAGTGTAATTTAGAGAGGAGCTAACAGTTTTAGCAATTAGATAAGAACATTAATTTAATTTCAACTGAACCTGAAAATTGTTTGGTGAATATGCTCCAGTTGATCTGAACCACAAGAGAGTTAGAAACTGAACTGGCACAAGCAATGCACGGTTCCTCTTGGTTTCCCCACTGTAATGCTGGAGCTACCCCCATGAGAATAAAAATACTGTAAAGTCGCTGGACAATCTAAAGCTGCTAGCAAGTCAGTCCAGTCTCTGCTACCACAATCCCTCTGACTTCTACCATCCTCCAGCAGTCCCAAAGCTGCAATTTTCCCACAATTATTATGCAACATTTTACAGATGTTTGATTATTCTTGGTTATTTTGTAAAATAGAATATGGTTCAGATTCATCCTCTGGGTTTAAACTCCAAAAGCTCAAACTCGTGTACAAAAAGCCATGTTTAATGCTCCTTGGGTGAAAAACACTCAATGGAGTCTTATAATCAATTAAAACGTTGCTGTGGCTGCCACAGCTTTTTAAGGCAGGTTAAATGTTTGTTTTGATAACCTTACACCTTAAAGCATTTGGTTTTTTATTATACATACTGTCTTGTTTTAGGGATTATTTCTATATAGTAATTTTTAAATGATGCCCCATGCTTCACCAGAATGTATTCACACTTGTACAAAATGTCCAGGGGAAACGCACATTGTTTCTTAATGAGTCTTTAGCATAACAGTAGAAGCACTGTGGTGTTGCTCGGAATAAAAGCCATAGAGACACAGAAACAGACCCACATACAGCCTGATTGTGACTTTGCATGTGAGCTCATCAATGTGTGAGCTCACACGGTGTGTTCCTGGACCTCCTTTGACCCGTTGGCTGTGGGTCTTGGCGTCTTTTTCAGCGGAAGGAGGTGACTCTGAACTCTGACCCCCTCCAACACCTCCATCTACACACAAACACATACACATACATTAGCAAACACTTCTACTGGCAGAAGGTTGCGTCTCTGTTCTCCACATGCCTGCCTCTCACCCATCCAGTCTTCCCCTTCTTCCACATCCTCCACCTCCCCTCCGTGTTGGCAAAGTCTCCTGTATGTGTCCATGAGCATGTGTGTGTGTGTGTGTGTGTTAGAGCGTCAGGTTGGCTGCTGTGTGGTGAGCGTGCCCTCTGTCATTCACGCAGAGCCGCCCTGTCCAACTGTCACTTCCTGACAGGCTGATAATCAATCTCTTTATTAACTGCTCTGCTGCAGACCACCGCCTCGGTAGAGAGGAGGAGGAGAGCTGGGTGTAGAAGAAGAGGTGGAGAGGGAAAGAGTGCAGGATTCCAACCACTTCTTTGCTCCAACATGCTTATATATGTAAAAAGTGATTTGAAGCTCTTATTTTGAAAGGCGAAATCAAGATTAGGAACTTCTTCAAATAAGGCTTTTTTGCTATTAAAGTTCTAACACAAGTTGCTATTGTTTCAAATTCTTTACTTTCACCTCAAATATAGCTGTTTATGGTATATTTAACATTGCTTCAATTTTTAGTGTTTTTTGGTTCCCAAAGAGACTTGGATTGTTTACTTATATGAATAGAGGTAATCATAACAATGCAATACAAAGATAAATAACCAAACAAACAAGCAAGCAAACAAAAAATAAATATTACCCTTGAAACAGTATTGTTTCAAGCCCTGGTTTACATTGGACCAACAGTTTCTTTACATCTTTGATTTTTCAGGAAGCAATGATGAGTATAGAAGACGTATTCCGCTTCCCTTTTTTTATTTCCAGTCCTGGGAACAGATTAGACAGATATGTGACCAAATGGGGTTAACCAATACCTGAAAAGCAAGTATATGGGCCAAATTCAATTAATATGTATTTTGTGCTTTTAAATCAGAATAGTACTTTAGTTACTTTACATCAAATACCACAAAAATCTGTTGTGCTGCTCCAAAAGGATCAATATAAGGAGTCCTCTTATTCATTATCTACATGCTCCTCCTAACTCAGATCTTAATAAATAACAACAATAGTTACTAAAACTAAGCAGATGACACACAGCTGTACATTACAATGTTCACTAGGTTGGTTATGAACCCATTCAGGTGTTGGGTAAATGCATAGAAGATATCATTGCATGGATGTGCCATGATTTTCTAAAGAAGAATGTTTAGCAGTTGGCACACAGTTCCAGTTAATACAACTAAAAACGACCAATCAGGCTTAAAATCTTAGACTTAGACCTGAACTCTCTGAGGCACATAAAGCCTGTAACAAAATCTGCCTAAAAAAATTCTGTTTTGTTGATCTTTGATATTTTCCATTACATTCAAGCAGTCTTAAGTTATTCTCTGTTGTCCATTGTGCTTGTTTCCTTTTGGCCTTGGCTTCCTTCTAGTTCCACTCACACCCGCTCCAGCTCATTAGACATCCTTTGTTCTGTTCCCCTTATATACACCACCTTTGCAGTTACTCAGTGCTGGTTCCTTGTTCATTGCTAGTTGCTTTCTTGTCTCTGGCTTTCCACGTGAGTTTTCCCTGATGTTTGCTGTTGTTTTGGTTCTCAGTATTTTTTTGTGTTTTGGATGTTTGCCTCAGTTTGCATTACATCCACTAATAACTCATCTCTGCCTCACTCATCTCTGCTTGTGGGTCCTCAAGCAACCTCACCCCCTTGTTAACATAAAGTGGCTCCCCATATCTCAGGGAACAGACTTTTAAAATATACTATGCTATTTGTTTAGAGAGGCCATTTACTGTGCTATAAAAACATTTTTAGTTTAAGTTTGTACTCGAGATTTCTTTCATTTTATTAATAAACATTTATTTTTCTATTTATCATGTTATACACTCACACTTTCAATTGTCTTGCCAGTAAAATGCACTATTAAAAATAAACTTGGCTTCCCTTTTCTAAATAAGTTAGCATTCCTATATGGATTTTTTCCCTTTACAGAGAACAGTAAAAAATAATAGATATATTTTAAAATAATTATGAAATAAACAGTACTTTCCTGCTTTATATACCTAAAGGAATTTGTTAAGTAATCCAATAAGCATTGAGAATAAAAATTCATACAGACAGAAAACCATGTTTTTTTCAACAAACAAAAGGTTTTTTAAGCCTGATCTAATCAACAGTACATGAAGCAATGGAAGACGTTTGTTTCTCTTCAGGAGTTTTTTAAAACCATTTCTTGAATTATGTCAGCATTCTAATTTATATTCAGCACATTATATTTCATATAATAAAATATTTGGTATAAAAAAACTAAATCAAAATAAGATTTTTAAGTTTCGAGCATGAAAACACATTCAATTGAAACACCTCAACGGTTTCACAAATGTCCAAAAAAAGAAAAATCAAACCATTTGACTTTGTTTTCCAACTTTGAAGATATTTTGGTTCCTGTCCAGGAAGATTTCTCAAATCAAAAAGTCTAGAGTAGCGTTGAGTTCCATGCTTTTGCAAATTGAACCAAAAACAGTAATGGGGAGACGTTTAGGTCGTTGTTGGCCTGCAAATTAACCTGAAACGGGTCCATGCCTCTGTAATGGGGAGTCGTTAGGAGCATCTCAATTGTTAGATTTCAAAAACTGAAAATTAACAATTGAGATGCTCTTGAGTCAGTCCTAATTCCTTTATCTGAAATCTTGTTGTTTTTTTTATACAGAATCACTCCTAGTTTGCTTGCTTACTTAGAATAAAAAAAGAAGGTAGGAACAACATGTTCAACTGGAGTTAAACAAAAGTTAGTAATCCGGTTTAAACTAGCAAGAACCAGTTGGAGCAATTTTCAGGTTGTTTTATTTACTTCTACATGGTGTTGGTAAAGAAATCTATAAAATTATGTGAAAAACGCCCAAAACATTTTACTGTCAGTCTGACTGACTGGATTTTAAGAAAAAGAGGAGAACAGCTTCCCTAAAGATCTGTCTTTTACCTCCTAACCTGTTCAGCTCCGTATCACCATTTTAACCAGTAATGACTGTATTTTTCTTATGTTTGACCACCAGGATGAGTTTATGATGGAGACTCAGAAGAAGCTCCAGGCAGAAATCACCCATCACTGCAACACCAATGCCAGCCAACTCCAAAGAGAACCTTCAGAGAGCTGAAGCAGAGTGATGCTCGGTCCATTTGCCCACATCATGAACGACCATGAAGGTGTTTCCTTCAATCTAAATATGTGACTCATCCACAAATGTAAAAAAATAACGCTTAATACAAAAACGGTTCCATTTTTAGCCTTGTGTATAAAGGTGTAGTAGTGCTCCGTTATGAAATGTCAGCCTTTTTGCTGCTCTCAACGTTCCCACCAATCCACTAAAAACTTTCCACGAAGGTGTTTTGTTCAACATAAACTGCATAGAAGTGAAGATGATCGATCTAAATCACACCTCTTTCTGCTGCCTACAACTTCCTGTGTTGATTAAAAAATAAAGGCGGTCTTAGTTCTTTGGTCTTCTTTTTGTGTCGGCTAAGTCATAGTAGACAAAGGCGTTGCACAGTTTTTTGATAAAAAGGCCAAAAACTAATTATGTAAATTTGTTATTAGAGAAATTGTTCCTGCTACAATTAGTGAAAGTTCTTCGGTACATATTATACTTCTGCTATATTAATATTCTCATATTTGATTTATTTTGACCTTATACATTTTAGGAAAATCTTTTACATGTCAGTGAGAAGATTTAAATACTATCCAAAGTTTGGTCTGAAGGTAACTGGTAACCTGGCATATGACAGATTGATACTGTGTAGAATTCAAATTGAACTACATGTATCAATCTGGGAAGCATCCTGAAGAACCTGTTCGCTGAAAAGAGGGACATTCAGTACAATTCTTCAAGCTGATTGGGTAGCTGCCTCCCATGTCAAGTTTTTAGCCAATCACAGTAGCAGTAGCAGCTGAGACATTTGACATTCTTTATTTGTTTCAAGGAGGTAAATGATCAATCAAACTCTTGGGGCCCTGTCCCACCCTGTCAATTCAGACAGCGTATGCCTCCACATCCCAGAATCTCCTAAAACGTTGTCAGAAACTGAACTTTCTATGTATTATTTTTAAATTGAGGGCGTATAAACAGCGTATGTCTTATGTCCAACGATAGCCTAACTTATGCTTATTACATGGCCGCATAATGCCCTTGAAATGTCACCAGCCAGTGTCCTGAGGGGGGCAGTAATGCGCCCGGAGGCGCCCGGCTTGATTAAATAGATATTTTTTTGATTGCAGTATTAACCTAGCTGCTGTTAGGTTAATACCGTTGCTAGCTGCTGTTTGCCATCTACCAAAAAACTCAATCCAGCTTGAACTGATCCTGAATCTGTGATGTGTAAGGAGGCAGGTACGAAGTAGACCAATCACAATCATGAGCGGAGATCGCTGTATTTCTCCTTTGAGGAACAAAAACTGATATTATAGAATATCAAAGAGAAGAAAAATTCTCAATGAAAAGTCAAACAATGTGGCGGCGTGAAAGAGACCTCAAAGGATTGCTGACTGTGTAAATGTGCGACTTGCACATCAGTGACATTTAACACAGGCATACATCCCAATCACTTTACTGCATATTAATTGCATTGCCCATGGGAGTAAAGAGGACTTGGGAGCAGATAAAAATAAAACACAAAAATATAATTTAATGTGATATGCTGGACTTTTTAACTCAACAATGTATGTGCTACAACAAAGCTGGAGGGCGATGCCTCAATGTCATTATATTACTACAAGGAATTATCAGTTTTAGTGAAATCACCCTGATTTCTGAGATCTGTCAGAACTCAATAGAGACAAATGGTAAAACTCTACTTTGCTTTTAAAATGCTGAAAGTCCTCAAATGCAGCCCTAAATGTACAGAAATACCTCAAGTATTTTCAAATTAAAAGAAAATTCAAAGCATTTCTATTTTAGTCTCATACAGACTTTCTCCTTTACATTATCAATGTTTTTGATTTTCTTTTTTGTACCTGGCAGTTAACTATTAATCGCCCATCGGTGCAGCTTTAGTGTAGCGTTTCCCCTCCTAATTTACATAATAGAATAGAAAATCATTTTCTCATCCCACAATAAGGAAATTGTGAAGTTAGAGCAGCGAAAGCATTACAGCAAAAGTGGTCACACAAGTGTGAACCTTAAAAGTGTAGCAATAGCAGAATAAGTGACCAAGTTTAAAAATAAACTAAATACTGTATTGCACAGTATATTTAAAAATATAAATACTGTACACCAGAAGAATAAATAACCAATATACAGCAGTAAACATTTTTACAGGAGTACGGGGAAATAGCAGCAGCACCAGAGATGTGCAAAATGACATCAGCATGTTATTTAAGAGGCCAGAGAAGCATAAGGACACTGGACACTTGATGGACAGCTGGACAGACTGGATTTTTCCCAAGCAGCTCAGCATCCCCGTTGGTGTACATGTATGAAGGACCGACTCTGCCATGTTTAAAAATAAATACAGAAATAAATAAATGCTCAATAAATGTATAAGCATACAATTAATTGCCAACAAAAAAGTGAGACATAAATGTATATAACTCTTAATTAGCTTCTTTATTTATTTGCCTTTGTAATATTTACCTTATTTATTTTTCTGTCCTTTATAATCTTCAACTTTATTTTTTAATTACTTATATTTTTAAGTATTTATTTATGTGCATGTTATTATATTTTTAGAATAGAAATCAGAGTGCAAATCATTAGAGGATACTTTACTACTACTATAACAATATGAACGCTACCAGTTTTACCGGCCCTCCCTGTTTCTCCGACTGTACGTGTGACCATGTGAAATCCCACATCTAGCAGGTTCATGTATATGAAGGACCGACTCTGTCGGTGTCATAAAGAAGGAAAAATAAACGAATGAATTGAAAACTGTTCAAGTTCTAAATAACAGATTTTGGTTTTTCTGCATTTTGTTTTGTTTAAGTTAGTTTTGTACTCTAAATCAAAATGGGTCTTCAGTGAAAGGGTACGCTGTTGTTCCCAAACAGCTTGTTGGCTGCTGGTTGGAACGTTTTCTAGGATTCATATCAATCCTGAAAGCTATCCTGCCCTGGAGCAGGTTTGCTTTCAGAGTATGTTACTATCATGACTAACATGTCTAAGAAAGAATCGGGCTTCGTGGTAGTAGGAAGTCGAGGTTAAATCTGATGTTGTCTCGGACTATTCCTAAGTTATTTTCACAAAAATTTGATTATCGTTGATTTAAGAAGGTAAACCCCTGGGTTGTGGCATAAAAGCCCAGCAAGACCAATTTAGATTTCTGAAACCACTATTACAATTCATAGTTGCTGCTTCTTTGATATTGTATGAATGTGAACACAAAACTGTTTATCAATTGTGAATTGCTATGATCTAGAAGGACTCTCCTACTGTAGAACTTGCACATGCTAGAAGTTCTCTGATAAAAGAAACTTCTAAATGACAGATAAACTATAACAACAGTAAAACAGTTCCTCTATCTGAAATGACCTCATCTCATGAGTCGACAATAAGTCCTCCACAGGTTAAACCAGTATCACAAAACCAGTGGGTAAAAGCAATATATTTGGTTATAAAAAATATCTCTTCTTCCATGTACAGTAAATCAGTGGGTTATCTGAGTTTAAATATTCATATTTTACCCTTAGAAATCTTCATATACTTAAATTTCCTAAATAATCATGCCTAATGATGATCAGGTTGTCTATATAACAGTCATTATGGTCTTAATGCTGCGGGGAATAAAATTACAGATGGAGGGGATCTATGAACTTCACACCTAAATGTGAATACATCCTCACCTTCTCTCCCACATGACACTCCTCTGCCCTCCCACACCAGATTGGGAGGTGTTTGTGTGGATTCTTCGTATGTGGCATCCTCCCAATATCCCTCTCCTGCTGCCAGTTTGACCCTGGAGCTAGATACTCAGCCCAAACCAAGGCCCTCCCTAAAGCCTGCGGGACCTGAACCGGATCCAGACTGATCCTGGGAGCATTTCGGCATCCATAGCATGTCTCCTTTATCATAACTGAGGAAACAAGTTTGTAGACCTGCACAGAAACTTTTTGTGATCAGTAAGTTAGTGGAAGTTTCAGCTTTGTTCTAAATGTTTGATTGGTGTAGAGTTCTGTTAATGTGAGATAACACTAAAACCTACTAAACAACAACTGGAAGAAAACTTTCCACAAGAGGATCATCTTCCACTTAAACAGAGGTGATTTTTTTTGTTCTCTTTTTCAGTGCTATTCCTCAAACTTCCCTATCTTTACTTTTTCAGGACCAATGAGACAGAGGAAAAACTGGATGAATTTTAAAGGAAGCAGCTCCTGCAGATGGTTGTTTCTTCACACTTCACAGTCATATTAGATGTAGCCAATAGTGAATCTGCTGAACATGCTGTGAAGTTGTTCATTTCTTTAAAATCTGAATTTTGAAATAATTCTGAGACACATATTCTGGAAGGAGATATTTCAGTTACCAGTATTGGGCAGGGCCCCGATACAGCACTAAAATGGTGGTATCGGTATCGGCGAGTACCAACAAATAGGGCATTGATACGATTTTGAGAGCCAAAAGTTTATTCAACTTTTGTCACCCATTCCAGGTAGGCAATAAAAAAGTTTTGCTGGATTCACTTTGTAGACGTCTTTTTTGCTTTTCCTTTTTCCAAACAGATGGTAGCAGTATGGTATCGGCCGATACTGCACAGCCAGGTATCGGTATCAGGGCCAAAAAATGGCATCAGCACAACAATAGCCAGCAAAATATTATTGTTTTTAAAGCAACCCTATTGGATGCCTATTAAGAGTTTCCAGTTTATTATGTGAATTTTAATGGACCATTGTTTGTTTATATTATTCAAAATGATCAATGTATTTCCCAACAAGGAAAACTCAATAACCAAAAAACCTAGGAGAAACGAGGGAGGAATAAACCAAAAGAGTGACAAGGATCTAGCAAAGAATAATTGAATAGCAGGGTATGAGAGACAGAAACAATGGGAGGACTAATTAGCCGATAGGGAGCAGGTGTAGACAGAAGTAACTAGAAGGAGCTAAGGGAAAGGAGACTGGCACAAGGGGGTAACAGAGAGTAACTTAAAACATAATAATAAAATTAAATATAATAAAATAAAAGATGTATAAATAAAATACATCTTAAATATAACACAAAATGGAAAAGAAATCAATGACCATACTTAAGTAAAGTTCTCCTGCTGGGCTGATAAAAAAATAAATTCTTCACAATGCTCTCCAAAACTTTAAAATTGCCTAGCACTTAAAATCTTTGCTAAACAGGGTGATCTGCACCACTTTTGCGCCTTCAATCAAGTATGCATTCAGTCATAAATAGGAGCTCCTTATTTGGGATGTTAGTAGATGAGGCCCCTTGATGTTAAATTAGTGCAACTGAAAGTTCATCTTATTCATCTAAACTGATGTAGAAAAAAAAAAAACAGTACCTCAAGGACATTGAATGGCACAATGACTTGCCATATTCTTTAGGAAAAATCTACCTGCACCCAGTCTGCCCAGTGAGGTCTTCATCATGCAGACTTTTACTGCGACATGATGAACATGAGGATGTTGTGTTTGAGAGCAGTAAAATGTTTTAGTATGACAGAGACAGCAGCTCAGATGTTATCCCAGCATGCAGAAAGAGAAGGTGAAGTTTTTCTGACAGTTTGATCAGCAATCACTCATCACCATCTGACGTTCTGCCTCAACAATCAGGCAGGACAGTCATGTTGTATACTAATGAACAATGTTTAAATGAAACATCCCCTTGATACAACATCCATCCAGCCCACACACAGATATGTGAGCATCCTGCTTTTGCTGGGTTGCTTGAGGTGATTCCAGCTCTTTGATGAGTTTCTGGCTGGAACGCTCAGCTTCCCTGCTGAATCTGTGGCTGCTTCTCCTCCTTACTCCTCCTCTTTGTCTTTCCCCCTTGTCAACACAATCTCTCCACCCATCCGTCCTAAGGCAGGGGCTCGGCAGGGGCCAATCCGCCCCTCAACCCTCCTCTAGGGTGCTCACACACTTGTCTTTGGGAACCAGTGAAGACCTTTTGATTTATTACATCCGTTCTCCAAACTCACAGCTTGGCTCTGTGTTCTCAGCGGGTTCAAAACTTTACTGTCACACGAAGGGGCAAACTAAACAACAGAAACCAAGAAGTTAATTTAAACCTAGAAGGTAATAGTGGTGCAATATTTTAAAATGAATAATCACCCACACTTTATTTACTATTCAATATTCCTTATTAAAGCATGTGTAGGATTTTTCACATTTTTATTTTTTTTTTTCACAGGAAAACTGGTAACACATTTAGATGTTAAAAGATAGGACAATACAAGTTGCAAGTGTCTGACATTAGAAGGAATTTACAGGAAAATGCGTTAAAGTGGAGAGATCAAGCTTTGATGTCAGTATGATAACATTTTAGGTGTGATTGAGGCATATAGCTTGAACAGTTCTCTCCAGCAAATCCACAAATTTAGAAAACCAGCTGTAACCATTTCTAGAGAGACATTTTTTGTAAAGGTCTAATTGTTTTACTATTACTTATTATTTTGGTTAACATTTAAACAGCCTGCTTCTATTCCTGCTGACCTGCTTGTTGGAGTGACTCCTGGCCATTCATTAATCAGGGAAAAAAAGGAATGAGTAAGAGAAGGGCAGGAATCTCTATGGACATCTTGCTGCTTTGCTAGCCTTCAGAAAGCAGCTGACTAAAGAATAATTTAAAGAAGAGGAGAGCTATAGTTCTGCGCTTAAGGCTATTGTTAAGTCCAAACCTGAGCTGGACAGGGCCTCATTTAAAAGGATCTGCAAAGATTGTTGCAAAAACAGCAAACCATCACTACTGGAACAAGGTTTTCCTTTTTAATGATTAAGATCTGTTATTTTACAGATGTGTGTCATCATTGATGCTCCAACGGCAGCGTGCAGGTAAACAGATTCCAGTGCTCGTTATGCAGTCAATGCATGCACCAGGCTAAACTCACCTGGTCTGGATATCAGTGTCATGTTTTTAATTCATTACTTTATGCAAGATATAGCTGTATGCTAACAAAATTAATCTTGACAGTTTATCTTCGATTGGATATGAACATTATAATCTGTTAGTAACCATATAAAAAAGAAGAATTTCTTTGTTTTGAAAAGCATGAATACAACAATATATGGGCTGATTTAAAGTGGATCACTCTACAGTGTCATCTAATGATAAGGTTTTTCACAACACAGGTTGTTAAACCATCTATTCATTTTTACATTTTCCCCCCAAAGTATTAATAATAAATCTGGTAATTATGAGGCTGTTACATACTTAGATTCTATATTCACATACCGAAGTGAGAACAGTGCAATTTAAATACATCTTAGTCGGGTTTAAGATATGTTTGTGCATAGGATCTATATTTGTAATTAAATAATTGCTCCACATCTGATAAGACTCCATTTATGCATTTTTTTTACTATGTATTTGATGCCTTTTTCAAAGTAAACAATCAGATTAAAACCACACACACAGCCTTTTGTTTGCATGACTTTTGGGGACATTACCTTCACTTACATTAATTTAACCTGGCTAAAAACCAAACCCTTAGCCTAACCCTAACCTTTGTCAACCTACACCATACCCTAATCTGAACTGAAATCACAGATTTATTCAAACCCTAACCCCAACCCAAGGAAGAAAACTTCAAAGGGACACCTTCCATGTCCCCATTTGGACCTGTAAGTCTCCACAATGTGGGATATTTAACAATACACTGCCCAGGATTGCAACTTAAACAAACCCACAAACACACATATATGTATTAACATAAAAAAATATGAAGCTGAATCAAAAGAATTTCAACCTGGAAGCCTTAACTGTGTCACCTGTCGATATGTGAAGCTTAAAGCCTCGGCCAATCGATATCACCTAAAGAAAAGAGAAAAGTCAAACTGTCATCAGATCTGTGTTTCTTGCAAATGTCTTGATAATTTGGCATTAGAGGGGATGAAGTGTGTGACGGACAGCAGAGCCGGCCTTCCAATGACTTTAATCATTAAACATGTTGACTTAGGATTTTTGAAACTGACCTGAACCTGGGATGAATATCTGCAGAAACAGAGAAAAACTCTGTACTCAGCAATGGCAATTGAAATGATGTTTAGGAGCAGATCTCCTGCTGTGACAGCACACCAACCGTTTCCAAGCAACAAACACATCCTTCCTGCGCAAGTGTGTACATCTGTATTGTTTCTAACTGAGTACAGAGTTTATATTGTTGCATATGTAGGATTCCTCTGTGGATTAGGTGGAAATAGAAAACGGTGACCAGCATAAGTATCATTTCTAATAGAAAGATATGTGATTTAACAAATCTTGGAGACATTTCTGCAAGCTTTTTGGGGATCAATTTCCCAGTTTGAATGTATTCTTCCTGAAAAGCAGGGGACACCTTTTGACTGGATCTTCCATAGTCATAGCTGGAAGGTTCAGCTATTACTTCCTGAGTTATTATGGCTGCAGCTTTGGCTCCGATACCATCCAGAATATACTATCCAGATTCCTATATGATCGAGCCAACCTTGAATGATTTGTCCTGAGATGGATGTTATCATATTTATACAAATTATGTGAGACTGACACCTAGTGGAGCAATGGTGTCATTAAACCAACACAGATTTTAAACCCTCTGCACATGCAGCCATTTAAATAAATAAACCTGGTAAAAAAAAAACAACAACAAATTATTAAAAAAAAAACAGTAAATAATTGTACATTTTTAAAAGCAAAGCTTAGCATCAAAATATGTTTTGAGATTTTAATTTAGTTGGGTAGTTCAAGCTCCTGAAATCAAATGAAAGAACTCTAGACTTCAAGGTTTACAAATTGTAAAATGTTAAATGGCCTGTTCTTATATAGCGCTTTTTCAAGTCACCAGACTCCAAAGAGCTTTACACAATATTTAGTTAAATACCCATTTACACACACTGATGGTGGCGAGCTACATAGCCAAAGCTGCTCTAGGGTACATTGACAGAAGTAAGACTGCCAAAAAAATGCCATCACAACCTCTGACCACCATTAGTAGGCAATTTGGGTGAAGTGCTTCACTCACAGCCAACAAAACCTCAAAACCCTACTTTTTGTGTAAAAAATAGATTAGACAGAACCAATGAAAGAAAGTAGTTTCTGAAGAAACTGGCTGTTTATAGTGCTGAAAACCACATATAATGTAAAGTTTAGTTGAAGGAAAAACTCTAATCTCAACAGCGACAACCATATAGTAAGGAGGAATTTGAAACAAAGGAAATTCAAGGATTTAAGGGATTTTCATAAAACTAAGTTGCATGTAGCCGAAATCAAGAGCCACAGATACATTAATACACGGTTCATCAGCTGTGGCTTTATCTTGTGCTAAAATAAAACTGAAAAAAACAAACAAAAAAAAAACCCTGCACTGTGGACAACATCACAGAAAACGTCTTACTTAAAACAACACAACTGTTACTTGATGGTCCAAAGTTCTCCTTTTCAGGTTAAAGTATTTTTGCCTTTTTAACTAATAATCAAGGACCCTGATTCTGAAGAAAAGAATGGTGATCCTGACAATCCTGCATGCATGAGTTCACAATGTGATGTTTCTACAGTCACAGACCTCTAATGGTGCCCATTATACACTCACCGGCCACTTTATTAGGTACCCCATGCTAGTAACGGGTTGGACCCCCTTTTGCCTTCAGAACTGCCTCAGTTCTTCGTGGCATAGATTCAACAAGGTGCTGGAAGCATTCCTCAGGGAGTTTGGTCCATATTGACATGATGGCATCACACAGTTGCCGCAGATTTGTCGGCTGCACATCCATGATGCGAATCTCCCGTTCCACCACATCCCAAAGATGCTCTATTGGATTGAGATCTGGTGACTGTGGAGGCAATTTGAGTACAGTGAACTCATTGTCATGTTCAAGAAACCAGTCTGAGATGATTCCAGCTTTATGACATGGCGCATTATCCTGCTGAAAGTAGCCATCAGAAGTTGGGTACATTGTGGTCATAAAGGGATGGACATGGTCAGCAACAATACTCAGGTAGGCTGTGGCGTTGCAACGATGCTCAGTTGGTACCAAGGGGCCCAAAGAGTGCCAAGAAAATATTCCCCACACCATGACACCACCACCACCAGCCTGAACTGTTGATACAAGGCAGGATGGATCCATGCTTTCATGTTGTAGATGCCAAATTCTGACCCTACCATCCGAATCACGCAGCAGAAATCGAGACTCATTAGACCAGGCAACGTTTCTCCAATCTTCTATTGTCCAATTTCGATGAGCTTGTGCAAATTGTAGCCTCAGTTTCCTGTTCCTAGCTGAAAGGAGTGGCACCCGGTGTGGTCTTCTGCTGCTGTAGCCCATATGCCTCAAAGTTTGACGTACTGTGCGTTCAGAGATGCTCTTCTGCCCACCTTGGTTGTAACGGGTGGTTATTTGAGTAACTGTTGCCATTCTATCAGCTCGAACCAGTCTGGCCATTCTTCTCGACCTCTGGCATCAACAAGGCATTTCCGCCCACAGAAGTGCCGCTAAATGGATGTTTTTTCTTTTTCGGACCATTCTCTGTAAACCCTAGAGATGGTTGTGCGTGAAAATCCCAGTAGATCAGCAGTTTCTGAAACACTCAGACCAGCCCTTCTGGCACCAACAATCATGCCACGTTCAAAGTCACTCAAATCACCTTTCTTCCCCATACTGATGCTCGGTTTGAACTGCAGGAGATTGTCTTGACCATGTCTACATGCCTAAATGCACTGAGTTGCCGCCATGTGATTGGCTGCTTAGAAATTAAGTGTTAACAAGCAGTTGGACAGGTGTACCTAATAAAGTGTCCGGTGAGTGTATATGGGTGCTGATCCAATGTGTTTTATCCTAGCTAAAGTTTACATGGAACACAGAAAACTCCATTCTTTATTTTACTAACAAGCTGAACATCTGCTTTAACTGACCAAATATCACTATACCTAATTGGCCTGACAACTAGCTTGATCTAAACCCTATAGAGCATCGGTCCCCAACCTTTTTTACACCACGGACCGCTATATGTTCACGGACCGGCTGGGGTTGGGGGAGTGGGGATACGACTGGCATAAAATCAAATACAAACAGCATAAAAATAAAACAACAATACGGTCCCATCTAAGCGTAATCGGAGACAATGACTGACGAAGTGTGCTCCTGATGTCCAGTCTGCTCCGTAGCTTTGTTTTGGTCGCTGTAACCGCAGAAAATCCCGCCAAATGGCCGACGGACCGATATCCGGTGGTTGGCGACCGCTGCTATAGGGAACCAAAGGTTAAGGTGTTCACTGTCATCCCTGCTTGGTGTCCTGCATGTTTTGAATGTCTTCCTGGTTTAACATAGCAAAATTAATTCAATGGTTTACTACCAAGACTCTGCAGAACTGAGTGGCATGTTGACTTGCAACATTTCTGTCAACCTGTCTGATGTTTTTAAACAGAGAATGTTGGAAACCAAAGAAGAACCAGTGCTGCTCCATTAAAGAAATGTCCACTATAAACATTTTTTCGTCAACGGAATCTTACTGAAACAGGTTGGTGAAAAACAGAAAGTCACACAGGGCTGTTTCACCAATGTGCCAACATATTTATTACAGAATGTGAATTGCTCTTTTCTCTACATGTTGTGTTATTTGTCACAGTGTTTCCCACTAATTTCCCTGTGTAGTGATTATGTTCAATGAAATTATTTGGGCTTCTGTTACGGCTAATTATGAACACTTTGGAGCTGTGAGTGGAAACTCCAGAGAGCTGCAAATTAGCTGCCTTTTGTATCGTTTCTACTTCCCAGATATCTACAGCCAAATCTGAGCTGTTATGACCGGAGCGTTGTTGCTCCTGAGTTCATTAAACAAATTAACTTCCTAATGAGCTTCTGGATTCATGCACACTTTTAAATGGTTGTTTTCAATTCTCAGCCGGTACTCAGGAGTCCAAACACTGCGTATCTTCAACGGGGGAGAGAAACACTGTGACTCAACTAGGTTTCCTTCAACAAATAACAAATAACCGTCTGTTTAATCAAACTGCACAGGAACATCCCCTTTCACAAATGAATCCTTTCTACTTGGGGTGGTCAAACGGGTTGTTCCGAAACAGGTACTCCGCCTGGAATGAAGCACACCAAAAAGCATCATGTAGCATAAATGCTTTACTGACTTTCCTGTTGTACTATTTTTGCATATAAAAAACTCGACTGATAGCTAGCTTATACATGCGCCGTCTCTCTGATGCTCTACATTTTTTTTTTGTCACATTGTCCTTGGTTGCAGCAAATGTCTACTATTGATTAGTTGACTAAACCTTTTCATAAACTCTGGGCAGAGGTGAAAGTACAGTGAGAAAATTGGTCCAAAGACTGATCCACAGAAAAGGCTCGTTATTAACTTTGATGCTTTAAATCTTAGAGATTTGAAGCTTTCGATTCCTCCTCAAATAAAACGTAGCTTAAAATCTGATTATGAACCCATTTATCCCTTATTTTTTGATAGAGATGGAGAAAAAAATTACTGATTATCATGAGGTATGAATGTTCCTACCATCTTAAGTAAAATGCTTTTCTAAAACGATTCTTTGAAACAGCTGAAATTCACTGATATTCAGAAAAGTAACGGACTATAAGCTGGGCAGTACCAGGAAATCCAGGGGATCTGGTGGATTAGCCCTGTAGCACTCAGCTAGACCTTGACTCAGTGTTGGCATTACATGCTCCATCAGATAGCTTCTCATTTGAACAGTAAGGCCCTCCAGGTGCCGCTCCTCCTCCAGCTTCGCCTGCTCGGATCTATGAGTCTGAAAGGCAAACACCGGACCTGAGACTCTAAGGCTTTCTGGATGCTGGCGGTAGCACATGCCCACTTAACCCCACCTACCCACTCCTCCCAGTTTGCAGCCCTGCTCCTGGCCTCTTCCTCCTCCCTCTGTTCCTCCTCAGCCCTTTTCTCTGCCTCTTTCCTCATCTTCTCCTCTGCCTCCTCTAACTCCCGACAGGTGGGTGCGTATGTCCTAGGAAAGCCAACTGTGCTGAAAATCGTCTGCATCAGCAATGAAATGGCAGGTTCTTCACCACTGGTGATCTCTGCAACACAGGGAAGGAACTTAACAGAATGATGCAGAATGCTTCCATCAGTTACCTACACAGGATGTTGTCCCCCATCAGATTACCTAGGTGCACATGCCTAACATTCAGCTCCTCAAAAAAGTTAAGAACGCTTTTGTCCTCTTGGTTGTTTTTTCTGTATATACTAAGTCGTCTCAGGAACTGCTCAGAATCGTAGTTGAGCTCTTGGACCACTTCCTCAGGGAGGTTGATCACTCGGTCTGTCAGGAAGGAGTCAGAGGCGTCGAGACACAACAGGAACTCTGCAGCCAAAAGAAGGAGCTCCAGGTTAATCCAGATACCTTTAAAGGAAACTAATGATGATGGAGAATGTACCTGGCAGGATACTTGTTGATGAAGAAAATGTATTCAGGTCCTCTGAAAATGAAGAAATAAAATGAAAGTTTAAAAAATATATATTTTTTAGTATGTTACAGTTATAAACTTTGGGGTAATTTACTGACCTTTAATCTCAGAAAAAAAAAATTCTAACCAATTAAATCCATACATATTTAGTAGTGTTGCACTGATACCGATACTGCACTAAAATGGTGGTATCAGTATCGGTGAATACCGACAAATAGGGCACAAATACCATTTTGAGAGTTAAAAGTTTATTCAACTATTGTCACCAATTCCAGGTGGGCAGTAAAAAGCTCTACTGGATTCACTTTGTATTACCGGTAGTCTTTTTCCTGCTTCACAAAGGTAGGCAGCAGCTTGACAAAGCCATGATGGTAAATATTTTACATCCAAGTCGTATGCAGTTCTTCATCTACACACACACATATATCAATTTCAAACAGATGGTATCTGTATCAGCCAATACTGAACAGCCAGGTATCTGGTATTGGTATCCGGGCCAAGAAATAGCATCTTTTACCACTATCCTGAACACCAGTAGGACCAAGGAGGTGGTAGTGTGCCATAGAAGGTCCAAGAAAGATGACCACTCTCCTCAGCGTACATGATTGAGAATGTGACCAACGCCAAAGAACAGCTTTTGTTTCTCAGGAAGTTAAAATCTCTATTCTGCTGCTCACAAAGCTTTGCAGGCACACAGCTGCAAGCATTCTGTGTTTCCAGTGTGAAAAAGTGGTATTTGAGCTGCATGGCACTGCACAATTATCTAGAAATAAGTAAAAATGTATTAAATTAAGTGAGTTTAACCCTTAATTTCAGTATTGTTACTCTTAATTAAGATAATTAGATAATATGCACTTGCATTTTGCATTGCATTGCCTGGGTGCTGGGGACAGAATAAGAGATTGTGGGATGCCATGAAACAGATCTAGACTCAG
Organism: Cyprinodon tularosa; assembly: GCF_016077235.1. Taxonomy (NCBI): domain Eukaryota; kingdom Metazoa; phylum Chordata; class Actinopteri; order Cyprinodontiformes; family Cyprinodontidae; genus Cyprinodon; species Cyprinodon tularosa. Next base: position 29,684 of record NW_024038992.1, on the reverse strand, counting down.
TTTTTGCAATGTGTTTAGAAAAGGTACAGAGGCATTGCCACCAATTCCACCTATCTGTACCATTTTTCCCACTTCAATTAAGAAAGAATTCAAGAACATTAAATCCAAAAAGAGTTAGACTCAGGAACATTTTATTCCCTAAATCCTCCTGAAGTCAGACACTGACATCCCATCTCACCTTCACACTGACACACATACACCTTTTCTTCTGAAGGTTGATGGAGGGATTTTCACTAATATTTATGATGCGTAACCACAGCAACCATAGCAAGTAAATTTTTTTACACCAGGTAGAAGCTTTTTAACATATCTAAAGCGGAAATAATATACTTCAACTACTTCCAAAAGTACCAGCTGAATTGAAAAGGAGGCGCCGGGGATGCAGAGCAGGAGTAAGGAGAAGAGAGAGGAAGAACAAAGTTAAACCATCTCTTCCATCAATCATTGTGAGATCTTAAGAAAACAAGTTACAACTCAAGCCCTAGCAAGTTAACAGGCATAATATCAGCAATGCAGCGTTACGTGTTTTACTGAAACATGGCTGCAGGATCATATCTCGGACTCAAGCATCTCTCTGCCAGGCTTTCTGACCATACGAGCTGACAGATATTTAAAGAAGACTGGGAAACTCCTCTAGAACCTCTGGATACTTTTACAAAGAAAACATCATGAAGGAAGCCAGCAGATAGATCAGAAGTTGTAAAGGAGTCTTAACATCCACCTCATTTTGGGAAATTCTTACATATTTTGCATACCCAAATGGAAAAGCAAATATCTTAGGAACTGTAAGCCTTTATTACATGTGTATTACATAATTTGAAAGCCAACACCTTCTAGTTTCTGAACATATAAATTAAAATTGGGTAAGTAAAACACAGTCCAAGCTGCATCAGTTCAAACACGACTCAAAGTTGGGTTTTTTTTATTCTCAAAAATAATAGGTTTTTTTTTAACAGCAGTAATATAAACATGCTTGAGAATAGGCATGTCTCAATGATGTACCTTTGTTCTACATCATGTCAACCACAAAAGCAGGAATTTTAGAACTCTAGCTACAACAGTTCCAGAGCTGTGGAGCTTTGAACTTTTGGTGTCACCAGCGTCTCCAAATCTCTCCAAATGTACCAAATGATGCAAAATTGTGCCAAAAGCTATTACTCAACTATTTGACCTATAGAATAACACTGAAGCATTTTGACAGCCACAAAGCATTTATGAAGCAAGTATTTTCCACTTCTTTTTCAAAATCAGTCTATATAACAAAATGTAACATTTATAAACATACAATAAAATAAAAATCTATAAAATAAAATAGTGAAACTGCAGCTTTTTAAGCTAAAATAAGCCGCAGTGCCTTTTCTGAGCTGTATTTTGTTTGTTTTTTTCAGCCTTAGGCATTGTAATAAAGCAAGATCAGCGTCCAAACTTCAGAAAAACAGGACTGCTGTCATTATTCAGCTCCGACTTGTTCACATTGATTCACTCTCAACTGCGTGTTTCACTCTCACGCAAGCTTGCAACATGGCTGTACTTTATATAACCAGCCAAAACATTGAAACATTTATTCAGCATTTTTTTTACTCTAGAAAGTTATATGTTGAAACTAATAATGAAGCCAGAAAACATAAAACAGCTGGGAAGTTCTCAAATGTTTTTTAAGAGACTGATTTAGAGCAGACTCGTTTCTATTTTTCTGTTCATAGATCCTCTAAAGGTGTAAAATCTGTAAAATAGGATTTGAAAAGAATGTAACTTTTATGGTCTCAGAGGAAATTGAACAAAACAAAATCAGAAACGTATTTATATAAATCCCATTTGACAATAGAATCTGCTAAAACAATCTGGAAAAATAGCAAACTATAGAAATATCGCTCAGACTTGCATGCACATAAATATTTTCATAACCGTCTTTCGTTTCAAGAAGCTTTCTAAGTTTTGGTCTTTTAAACACATTTGCTTTGAATGTCCTTTTCATAAAAAAATATATTTTCTTTCAGTAATATTGGACCACATGTAAGCCCATAGAGTTGAAGAGTTTCTCTCAAAAAAAGGTAAATTCCTGCACGATTTATTATAAAAGCCACCAGAGGGAGACAGAAACCCGCTGATTCCTGTTCCTGACAGTCAGTGGGTTTCCTCATGGCAGACCCTTAAATGCTCAGATTGAACTCATTTGGACTTAAATATAATGACATCATTCAGTTTGAGGTGCTGTTGTGGTTCCAGAGGATAACTTAGTTCCTCTGAGTTCAGATAAGCAGCGTCCTCACAGTTACCATCAATATCTCCTTTCAAAGTTGTAAATGAGCCGACATGAATAAAATATTTAGGAATAAGAGAACAGAAACTAAGTCAGCTGGTAACGTCAAAATGTCTAATATACACTAGGGCAAGTTGTTTACATGGGATGGTGGCAAGGCCCTGAGGGAGGTCTGTTCTGGTTCCGACCGTGCTCAGCTAGAGCAAACAACGCTGCTGCCATTTGAAACATGCAGAGAAGAAACATTCCTCTGGAGATGCAGAGAAGCCTGGATCTGCAGCGGCTGGTCACCGAGACAGACCGTGTGTTCACTTCTTCTCCATATCCATATTTTAACAGAGGCCCTCATCATCACCAAAGACATTTGGGGACCTTTGAAGTAAAAGCATGACTGGAAGAGTCTCCATCCTCCATCCCTTCATCATTACCACTCTTCATTTTTGTTCTTCTTATATTGTAAGAACAAAAAAGATTTTTTGAGAGCCCAAAACTCTTTAAGAGAGAATCAGGAAGTGCTGCTCAGACAGGATGGGGGCATAATCTGGGTTCTAATCCAAAGGATTTAATAGTTTTTGTCCTGATGTTTTCCTTCTTCTATCATTTATGTTCTGTTTTTTTTTTATTACAACAATTAATGTCAATAAATTAAATTCAGGCTTGATGTGAAACATCAACACAAGTAGAGCATATTCATGAGGTGAAAGAAAAAGGAAATTGTTTTTATTCCCCCAAAGAAAATCTAAAAAGGGTGGCATGGATCTGTGTTCAGGCCATGAGGAGCCACCTTTACCCCCAGTCTGAGTTTTTATTATGTTTTTCACACTCACTGTGATCTGAAGGTGAATGGAGTTCCAAAATATATCATAACTTAATATGGATGTCCCATGCAATAAATGGACCATGAAATTGTTTAAATTAATTCATGTATTTAACTTATGTATTTATCTAATACGTCATACTATTAAACTGTAAAATAAACAGTTAAATAAAAAAAAATGCAATTAAAATGATAAATTAAAAATAACTAACATTTTCAAATCTTTTAAAAAAAATCATGATGAAATGTTATTGTTTTTTGACCCAACTATTAGTTTACTAGTTAGTAATTTTACGACTTTATTCTCGTAATGTTACGACTTTATTCTCATAATTTTTTACAACTTTATTCTCCCAATGTTATGACTTTATTCTCCTAATGTTACGACTCTATTCTCGTAATATTACAAGTTTATTCTAGTAATGTTGTGACTTTATTCTCGAATAAACTACAGAAAAATGAAAGTAATAAACGCACCGTTGAGTTAGCATTAGCTTGCATGACCGGCTCCGTCATGCTGGTTTTCCTTCCTATGAGCGCCACAAGCGTCACGTCACGTGACTAAGAAAACGTAACGGGATTGGCTGGGTGTTGGACACCACAATCCATTGCTAATGTCTATGACCTGAAGTAACCCTTCCCTTTTTACACTGAATTTAGACGCCGAATTTAAGACAGTGAAATAGAGCCAGTTGAATCTCACGAGGCTGAAAATATTGAGTTTGAATTTTGAAATGTTGAATTTTTTTATATACATTTTTTTTTAACACTGAAAAATTAAACTAAAAAATAAGTATTGAAAATGTAATCACTTTGAAATAGTAATGTGAATTTTTAGCTTGAAGAGAAAATAACAAATGAAATTTCATCTGTGTAGAAATAATGACAATGAATTTTTTTTAGGTCAAAAATGTGTTCTGAATATATTTCAACACTGAAACAGTAAGTACAAACATACAACATTTAAATTTCAGTGGCATTTTTTATTCAAATCCCAGCGACACAGATTTACTTCCATAGTTACGACTTTATTTTCATAATATTACAACTTTATTCTAGTAATGTTACGACTTTATTCTCATAATTTTATGACTTTATTCTCGTAAAGTTACGACTTTATTCTTGTAATTTTACGACTTTATTCTCGTAATTTTACTACTTTATTCTGGTAATGTTATGACATTATTCTTGTAATTTTACGACCTTATTCTCGTAATGTTACGACTTTATTCTAGAAATAGAAAAAAAAATCTCTAGCCTGACCCTAATACCCCGTCGTATTATTCTACTTTTTCCCTAGGAGTAAATTCCTAGATTTGTGAGAACGAAATACAACCCTACACTGCCATGTTAACTATCCAGCAATACAAATAATAGCAAACTTCAGCACATCTGAAGTTTAAGCTGGATATTTTGCTACCTGTATTGTGGGGGTGAACCCTAGGGTTCAGGCCACATTGAAGTCAGAAGAAATAAACCATTCTGCGAGGTGTAGAATGATAAGTGGCTCCATGCTTTGCTATGGTAGGCCCCAATAATAACAATAACTAGAAAAAGCTGTTTCGGAGAAACAGCAAATTGGTAATGCTTTTTTCTGCTGAATAAAAAAGAAACATTTGCCACAGAAACTGAATAAAGGAAAAAAAAGTACAAACTAGCTGAAGAACATATGACAATGTGATAGGAAGTCATCACAAACTTCAAACTGCAAAAAAACAATTGAATCATCTGAAGATTTTGTAGAATAGAATCATTTGGAAGAATAATGGCAGAAACACACTAATTTTTTAAAAGCAAAACATTTCTTGAAATTTGATAAACCAAAAGAAAAAGTCCAAAAGCATCTGTTTCCCTGGAAGTTGACCGAAGTTGAACTTAAAATATTCTTAAAAAGACAAAGTCCTTTGCAAAAGAAAAGAGCAAAATTAGGAAAATGTAAAGGATGTGTAAAATGCAAATAAAAATGTAAATAGGATTAGTGCAAAGTTTCATGTTTCCTCAAAAGAGGATGTGGCCATGGTGACGATGTAAAAAAGGAGAATTTTGAAAGATTTTGGTTTGAAAATTTACAGTTTTGAGGCCCCTGAATAACATAGCGGCACGGTCAAACCATAAATGATATCTAAAGCATGTGAAAATCAATGAAAATCAATGAAAATCAGTCGGCTTTGAGGAACGATTGAATGAAATGGACTTGACCGTTGAATTGTGGAGAATCTAAGCTTTCCGACGATGTCTAACATGTCTATATTGGTAAACATATTACCAGTGTAATTTTCATGCATTCTAAGTTATTAGTTGTAAACGCTTTAATACAGGTCACCAGCGACATAGTGGGTTTTGAGAGATTAAAGCAATTTTTGGATAAAGAAAAAAAAACGGTATTTGAAGCTTTGAACCTCGCTAAACTTAAAGGAATAGTACACCCAAAACATGATTAGCCTTCATTTTCTACTCACCCCCATGCTGAACAAAACTCTGGAGTACTTTTTTGATATCTCAAATGCATCTGGAGATCTGGGAGGCTTCTTGCTGTCTGCTGACATTCAAATAATGGAGGTCTATGGCGCCCGAGACAGAAAGGTCCACAAAAGTCCACAAAAACGTGTCAATATTCCTCCATACTGCTCGTCCAATGTAATCCAAGTGTCCTGAGTGGGTAGCATCCAGAATTTACTCGAAACGAAGTCATTTAGAACGTTTTAGAGCCTAAACAGTAGTGTATAGGATTTCCTAATAGCGCCCCCATGCGCGCTCACGATTCTACGGAAGCCGGCAGACCAAACCGGAAGGAAGTGCGCATTCAGCGTCTGCTCTGCCGATAATGCAAGCGTAGAAGAAGAAATGTGCTGTTTACCTGTGCAAAGAAAGAAACAACGAAAGAAAAATGTCTGAGGACTTCAGTGTTGAGGAAGAGCATGAGTTCTTTGCCGAGCTGAATGCGCTGGTTTGGTCTGCCGGCTTCCGTAGCGTCGTGAGCGCGCATGGGGGCGCTATTAGGAAATCCTATACACTACTGTTTATGCTCTAAAAACATTCTAAATGACTTCGTTTCGAGTAAATTATGGACGCTACCCACTCAGGACACTTGGAATACATTGGACGAGCAGTATGGAGGAATATTGACACGTTTTTATGGACTTTTATGGACCTTTCTGTCTCGAGCGCCATAGACCTCCATTATTTGAATGTCAGCAGACAGCAAGAAGCCTCCCAGATCTCCAGATGCATTTGAGATATCAAAAAAGTACTCCAGAGTTTTGTTCAGCATGGGGGTGAGTAGAAAATGAAGGCTAATCATGTTTTGGGTGTACTATTCCTTTAATATGTCATCTGAAAAAGTCATGAGTATGGCCAAACTGCAGAAAGACCAAGAGATGGCCGTCCACCTAAAGTGACAAACAAGGCAAGAAAATTAATTAGAGTAGCAGCTAAAAGCAATCAATAGAAAAGGTAGGAGAATATGTCAATAGCAAATTTCCTTGTCAACAGGGCAATAAGGCTCGGGCACAGCGCGTTGCATTCTGGGTACGCCGCCATATTAGTAGCTAGTTGCTACCGTTGCTACGGTAAACAAAGACCTAAAACAGCATAGAGACAGAGCAGAAAGACGAGTAAACAGCGATGTTAAAAGCGAAGAAAGGATGCGGAATATACCGAGACACACTGCAGAGGGAAGCCAGGGACCGTTATCTGCAAAAGATGGGCTTCATAAACGGACTTGATCCCTACGAAGTAGAAAGCAAGGAGTGGTGCGTTGGGGAAGAATTTCTACCGCCGTTTGCGAGGGAGGACGTATTTTCGTATCTAGTGTGTGGCGTCAGTGCCTACACACATGAAAAGTTTCGCTGCTACAAGTCGCTAGAGGCTTACAAACAGCTGACAGATGGAAAAGTGCATGACATGGAAGTTATCAAGCCGAATGAGAACACAGTCATCAGAGCCAAGGTAAGCTACCGTCTCAACATGGTGTGGTGTTTGTTGTGGTGATAAGACTAGGTGCTGGCACTAACGTAAAACATCAAAAATGTATCTAAATAAATCTTGTGCTGACTGTACGTGTCCAGGGATAATGTAGTTACATTCTGATGATATATGACTGTCCTAGCATGGTACTACCACGCAGGGGCGGAGATAGATGAATAAAAACAGTATGTTCTGTAACTTACCAGAATGAAAATGCCGGGAACACACTCTCATGGACACAGGGATTGAGTTGAAAGTTATATTTGGCCGTCTTACAGCAGCGACCCATGCTAGCCGGCTACTCTTTGTTATGGAGGACATTTGTTTTCCATTGAGACGCCTCCAGGTTGGAAAACGGTAAAAAGACAATCCATTTGGGATTTTTTTCCCCGTCCAGTCACAGCTTGCGCTACTACACCCTACGACACAGCAACGGGCGACCATAACGACAGCAGAGGTAAAATGAAACGGCAAAAAACTAAGCAAACTACTAGCAGAAGAAAGCTAGTCCTTACAGGCGCGAAGTCAAAGTGTAAACAGTGGGCTGACCAGCTATCAATATGTCTGCCGCGCAACGTGTGACGTCATGTGCCCGAGCCTTATATAGACTGTATGAAATAATGGTAAGAAGAAAGTCATGGTTGAAAGAAATATGCAAAAAAGTCCGATTTGCAGTTTGCAGACTTTTCTGACTTTTAAACTCTGCATAGTAAGAAAACAAAATCATTTCAGAAAATTGGAAATGAGTAGGAATTCACCTTTGAGTCAGATAATGACAAAAAAAAGAGATCTGAACAAAAACGGAATTATTTGGATTAAACAAATTCATGCATAAGAATAGCCTTTTTACAAAGCAGCACTAGATCTGACTGAGAATATGTGTCTAGATTTTTGCTCATGCTCTCCATCTCGTCTGACTGAGCTTGGGCTCTAATAAAATGGAATGGATCAAATCTCTAGATGTGCTCAGCTGGTAGGTACATACACCCAAAGTCCTGCAGATGTAATTTCGGGAACAATTGAGCCAACAAAATATTCTGAAGTTTTTATTTATAATAAAGACCAAATGTAAAAAAGCTCTATAAGCTCTTTATAAGCGCATGTCAAGGAGCATGTCCCTTTCTCACCTCCAAACAGCTTCTCTGCTTGCTCAGATGTGCTGGGAAAGCCATCCAGAACATAACCCTGGTTTCTGCATGGAGTGGACAGCAGCTTTTCCTTCAACAGATGGATCTGCTCCTCTGAAACATCTGCGACACAAAAGGAGAGGTGTGACACGGCCTTAGAATAAATTCCAACTCAGGATTTGGGAATAAAAGGACAATAGATCGTAGCTCAGCAGAAAACACATCTGTCAGATTACTGTGGTCTTTTAAAAACTATTACTATTTGCAATATTTTAAGAAATTTATTTATTTGGGTTCCACAGAGCATAGAGCACCAATTCTCAAAATTGGGGTCCCGAACCCGCATGGGGTCATGAAACGATTTTTGAGGGTCGCCAAATCATTTTGGAAAAAATATAAATGGGAAAAATGAATCTAGCTTCTGACTGGATATTAGAAATATGGTGAGTGGTTGGTCTCAAACAGGCAAAGAGGCAACAAACCCGTCCAGTGAGGTCACAGCATTTAAAAGAAAGCTGGAGTGGTAGGCTGTGTGAGTAGATGGGGGAAATGTTGAGGTCTTTACGGAGTTATGAGAAAACCATTCAAACTATGGAAGGAATTATTGTCTCTCACCTCAGGAGCCTGCGTTAAAGTTTCAATAAGTGTTCTCCAAAGTAAGACAGGCCGAAAAAGCACAAATGCACACAGCAGCCTTTTACCACCTTCACCCTGCATCATCTGTCACCAGAGCTGTAGGAAGCCCTGCTTGAACTCTCCCCTGATCGCACATTACAGAACGCTAATTCTCTGCATGCTAGCTGGAAGAGTTCTGGTTGCCAGTAGCAACAGAGTACGCTGCGCTGTCAAAAGGTACAACTGATGCATTTTTTCTATTTGCATCCACATATCTGTGCGAAAAGACTCATAATCACAACTCCTCAGACTTGAAAGTGATTTTCCACTTGGCTGTTTCTAACATAAAGCCAAGAAGCTGCCCTGTTCAAACAAGCGGGCAAAGCGTCACGTTAAATACCTGCAGAAAAACATGTTATTGTTCACATTTAACCTCCCTGAAACATGTTTAAAATGAAATGTGCTGTTTTCTAGTGGTTTTCTTAAAGTTTAGCGCAGGTTGTTATCGTTTAATTTCATTAAAAAGAAAATAAAGTTTTGCTTTATTTGTTATCATTTCAAAATCAATGATGGGATTTAGTGACCATTGTCAGAACGTTAGTCTCTTTATTTTCTTCCAAAAAAATCCCAGTATGTTTAAAAGTAAGATCGCAAACCGACCATTGGCATAGAGCACTGCAAAACATTAAAGAGTCTAGGATTAAGCACTGGAGTCAAGCACATGAAATGCTTCCATTTCTGGAAAAATATTAGTTTTTCCAACGTTTGGCAAACTGCCAGGTGTTTATCATGTCCAAGGACCACAAAGGGTTTTTAAACTACATTCAGTGTCCGTTTGGTCAAAAACTTGTGTTAGAAACAATAATCTATTAAGCTTGTATAACAATGAATCAGGGAAAATTTTGCATTAAAAGCATCCAACCATCATTTTCCAAGTTGTCCTTTAGGTGACTGAGCAGCTCCTCATCTTCTGCTGCTGGGTCCTCAGCATCTGGATCAAGACTTTTCACAGCTTTGTCCTGATCATGGATAAAAACAGAGTTTGAGATTGTGGTCACCTTGAATTTAAACTATTGGTGAGACATGGCGGCTCACCAGCCGGGCGATGGCCTCAGAGATGGTGTCCTTCAGGGTAATGTGATGTAGTTTGTAGTGCTTACAGATCTGCATGGAGAATGTACTTTTTCCAACTGCAGGAGGACCTAGAATGCAAAGTCGGAGAGGCTGCAAAAAAGAAACAACGAAGCAGCTCAAGGACTACTCTATTAGAGAAACACTATATGGGTTTGAATCTGTGCTAAGAACCGACTAAAAGCCTGCGAGCCTGTCGATACTCCTCCACCACCAGCTCCACGTTTTCCACCAGTCCAAATTCACAATGCCAGTTGATGGAGAACAGGTTTCTGATGGTTTCTGCATCCATCCTTAGGTTGACCTGGAGGGAATGGATCTCCATGTCCTGTGAGGCAGAAATGAGTCAACAGCAGTGGTTCCGCTGCACATTAACATAGCAGCAGAATCTTTCACAGGACATCCCCACCACGTTTATTATTCATCACTGAAAAACTAATCTAAAAATAAGTAGAAATTTCTTTAAATAAATCATTAATTTTAAGCTAAAAAATAAAATGATCTACCCATTGAATTACTAATTTCTTTTAAAACAAGATAAAATAAAACAGCTGAATGTGTTGCACTTCAAATAAGATCATTAAGTTTTTATTTTTGTGATTTAGAAAAAAAGAATCTTATTCCAGAGGGGTAAAGTGTCTTATTTACCTGTTAGAAATCAAGGGCAGGTAAATTTATTTAAAGAGAAATCAGCTTACTTAGATTTCAGTTTGTGCAGAGTTAAATCAGAACATACACTGAAGTCCTCGATGAGGTAGATGTCCGCAAAAGGCCTTTTACGGATCTTTCCAGGTCCCAGAACAGAGGAGACAGCCTGTATAGAGCATAAGCAAGCACTGTTTGGTTTCTTTGACTCTTTTACAGAGATTAAACTTCTTTTTTTTTTCCCTCACCTTTACCAGTTCTTCAAAGCTGCTGTGAGATGAGTCCACCGCCAGCAGATAGTAAGGTCTAGGCTTATGTTCAATTACATTCTGAAGCACCCTGAGACACAGAGAAAAGACAGTTTATCAAAGTGATGACTATCTAGAGGCATGCATGTATGTCCACATCTGCTCAGGTGGATTACCTGGCTAAGTCTCTAATGTGGATGGTGGGAACAAAGTTTTTCCCATCTCCAAACACGGATATTTCAGCTTCTTTTCCCAGCCATGACTCCTAAAACATATTTTTTTCCAAAGATCCAGTTATTTGTTTGTCTGTTTTAAAAAAGTCCAATAAGCCGTTTTTTGTAACCAGCCTTTTATATAATAAGATTTTTCATGCATTTGAAGTTCAGCTGAGAAAGTCTTACTAGTGACCACTAGGGGCCATTGTTACTTCAGCAAAGCGTAAGTGTATCAGAGGTGGAGAATTATTTAATGCTCTGTGAGAAGACCTTGAAGAAGTAGTGGAAGATATGTTCTCCCATTCCATACTGCAGGCCTGATGCCACCACATAGGTGGGGAAAACCTTCCGGTTCTGTGAACAGAGCCCATCCAACATAATCAGTCCAACTCGTCTGCAAGACGGAACCAGAACCTTACAGGTGAAATGTGAACGCACAGATTTTCCCATTTTCACCACCATCTTCTCCAAATCGATGTGCTGTTTGAACCTAGGATGTGGTCGTCTGCAGTAGAAAAAATCGTCACTTAAGGGGCGCTCTGGATCCTCCTGGTATTAGAAAGAAATACCTCTCAGCTCATAGTGTTTAATAAGGAACAGAAGTAAAACATAATAAGAAGGTAACTTACTGGATCCCGTAGTATAGTGGAGGCCCATGTCATCACAGTGGAGATGAGGATAAAGAGCTTGAGGCTGGAAAAATGCTCTATTTGATTATGGAGAGCTGTGAAGGAACCAGAGATGACTTTCTTTGGATATATTCATTATTTTATCAGCTACGGTGCTAATTTGATTCAAAACATGCTCTTATAGTGTCCTAAATGTTGCAGGTTTCAGGTTGGAACTTGCAAAAGTATTAACACCCGTTAAATTATATTATGTCACAAACTTCAAGGTAATGTTTTGATTAGAACCTACAGAAAGTAGTGAATTGAAGGAAAAGGATATGTTGTTTTAAAAATGTTCAACCCATACCAGTAAAAATCTGAATTACATAAAAAACTGGCATAATTATCTTGACTTAATAAAAACCATATTTTTCTTCTGCTGTTACAGCCAACCTACCAGCTTTGCACATCTAGATCCATGAAAAGTTCTTATGCTGGTGGAATGTAAACTTTTCTTCTAAAATCTCTTTTTATTTTGCCTAATCCATCTTTCCAAAAACTCTAATCTATTTACCAATGTCTGACAAAGAATGCTATACCCACAGAATGATGCTACAACCACATGTTGCATGGAGGATATAGAGGGTGTTCAGGGATATGTGCAGTATCAGTTCAAAGCTTTGGACATTTCTCAATCTCTCAGTCATGCCTGTGTTATTGCTGACCCTATACGCTTTATTTTTCAGTACGTATCCAGTTTGTTCACTAATTTTCTGTCACTAACCCCTAAGGTTTCCACAGAAGAGGTGCATTGTTTCCACCTCTGAAGACACTTGTGTTTTTTTATCAGTGTAAACACAGCTATTTAGATAAAACTACCACATATTTAAGAGCTGCATTATTCAAAAAATAGGCTAAGCTGTCACAGAAACGAGTTAGGTTTGATTTTAGATAAATGTCAAAGTCCTTGAGAATTGGGAAGTGCAGAGAAATAAAGTAGTGTAAACATGTTAATTTAGAGAGAAAAAAGTGCTGACAACATTAAGTGGATTAGTGGCACCTTGGCAGAATATTCCAGTGCTATTTAACCAGAATAAAAATCATAAATTGTTGTGAATGAATGCAGTTCTTTTTATTGAAATGATAATAAACTCTTTTCAAAAAAATCTTAAATATTCAAAGTTTAACATGATTACTTAGTTTTTTTTTGTTTTTTTTTCAATTCACAAAATATAGGATATTGCTCTAACAACTGCATAACTAACCATTAAACAATATTCATTAGAGAAAATAGAATTAGGTTTAAGGTTAAGATTACATTCATGAAACCGCATTACTATCTATTGTGGGTTACCTGTGACAGCCCAGGTAGCTTCCTCCACCTGTTCAGCATCCTGACTGATGTTGTAGATAACAATGTGACACTCCATAAGCTTTGAAAGCAGTTGTTCTCTATCGGGATGCTTAAGAAAGACAGAATAAAGACAGAACCAGTTAATTTCCCATTAAACCATTTTATAAGGTAGGTCTGGGTGAAATCACTCACATAATATTCCTCCAGGATGTACGATCTGGGCTCATTGGATTGGGCACAGACAGTTCCAACCACCTGGAAGACTTGACCGGGGTGGAGCGGTTCCCTTTCCTTCTGCTTCTCCTCCTCCTCATCCTCATCCTCATCATCATCATCATCTTGATCGTTATTTGAGACCATCTCCATGCTCTTACATAGGAACTGTACAACACAGAACAATGACATAGCAGAATAGACGCCTATAGTAAATGGGACATTCGATAAACAATTAATTAAATTAGGTTTGTAGATGCTTTGATGAAGAGTTTGGTAATGAATTAGACTTACTATGTTAGATTTACATAAATATTTTAGAGAACAAAAAATATATAGTTTACTTTTAACTCTATTTAAGAGATATTTGTTTAACTATCTGCTTTGCCTCTTTATCAAGTCAGGCCAAAGTACCACATTAGGAAAAACTGTATTCTATGCAGACATTATCGATTTATACAAATGCTTTGTATAAGTATTGGTGGTAATTAAAACAGTTTATCTTATCACTTAGTTTGCACATAGTTAACCAATCAAAGTATTGGTTTCAAAATTTTTGTCTTGTGCGTCAATTTTCTATTTGAAAAAAACAAATTTATGTTTTTAACCTTATTTTATTATTTTTATTGTGTATCTTGCTGAAATTTCTGAAAAAGAAATTACTTTTCCCAAATACTTGTTCAAGATTCATCAACTAAATTACTGAATATGAATAAAATTATTTTAAAATCAATTTAAGGCAGGGACTTGCGCAAATAGACACTGGGTAGTGCTAGACTCCCTGCCCCTTTCCCCTCTCGACAAAAAAAGTGCCCTCCTGCAATGTTTTTTTTTTTTTTTTGTCTTCTTTTTTTAAGTCTTTGCCCCAAAATAAAATGTATGAATTTAAAGCTAAAACCCAGAGTCTAGATTTTTATTAATATTTTACTCATGTCTTTTTTAAGACGATTACAGCACACAAGTTACTTTTTTCAAGTTAAACATTTCATTTAAAAGCAAACATAAGGCCAAATGATCGGTATTCATAAAAATAACTTTAATAACGTTCTATAAAATTAAAGTGTGGCATTAAGATAAAGTTACATTTTCACTTTCTGTGTTTATTAAAAGCCATCTTGGACTGCAAGTATGTACAATTTTCATAAAATTACTGTATTGGCATCCAATCTGAACAGGAAATTAAGATTATTTTAGATTGGAATGAGAGTGTTTAACCTTAAATTAGGATTATTACACATTATGCACCTGAAATAAGATAATGGAGTAGCTTTTATTCATATTTTAATTGTAAATCTTAGTTAATCTTCAAATTGTAATATATACCAACTCAAAAGAAGTGAAAATAAACTTAAAGGAATTCTAGGATCCTGGAAAACTACCTGACAACTTTGAGCAAGTGAATACATATTTAAGGAAGATATTTATGACTGCAAGAAATAACACAATTATAACAAAGGCCATCCATCCTGAGGCACTTAGTAAATCATATGAACCTCTGTATTATTGGATTTTAAATGGTTCTTTATTTAATTGATGCCAATTTGTTATTTCTGCCCATGGACTGCGGAACGTCATTAAAGGTCAGCATCAGCGGTTACCTGCGACCTACAAGGTGCCCTTTTTCCAACCGTACCTGTCCCCAAAAATACAGTCCACGCCACTGATTGAAGGTAAACTTCAGCGCTGTATGCGGATTAAAAAAGCGGTCCGAAGTACACGCCTACTTGCTACTCACAACGGACACGCTTCTCAAGTATTTTTTTTTTTCTACAGTGCAACGATTGTAAGATTCTTCGGTATATGTGATCAACAAAATCAAATAAAGCAATTTTACAGTCCAAAAATACCTCGGCGATGTTGCTGGAAGAGTAGGAATCGATGTTGTTGAGAAAAACCCGCTTAGGGATCAGTTTGCGCTTCAGCACCTGAGACTCCGCCATGTTTCCAGTAGATTGTTGGAGGTGGTTCGTTACTATGGCAACGATAAAGCCAAACCAAAAGGAGCTTCTACAACCAGCTCAGGCAGTGTTAGTGACAAGAAGTTAGACTTCCTTGGTTTGGTAAATCATTAGAAATACATTTAATCTTTAAATAAACTTTAAATAAACTAGGTCAGTGCTAGCCTGACGTAGTCCGACTCAATTCTAGTCAGAATATGAGTCTGATACTGCTCCATAGAGCTGTGATTATGGGGCGTGTTTTGAACGAACCAGGAAAAAAAATGCCTCTGCACTCAATTGGATAGACCTACAACCAATAAGAGCAACGGAGTGCGTGACGTATCTTAAGCGAGGCATAGTTGTTGTCCACAAAAATCAAAGCGTGCAGTTGCACGCCTATAATAAGAAGATGAGACTTGATCGCGTTTCTCTGTTCCTCTTTTAAAATTAATTTGCTGTCGATATCTTCTAGAACAGACCTAATAGCAGAATCTACTCACCCAAACTCTCCAGCGGCAGCCATTATTGTTGTCACCCAAGCGCGCATTGGTCACGTGGTTGATAACGTTACTCTTGATCATCTGTCCATCATCGTATAAAGCCCGCCCTGACAATTTGATTGGATCGCCTGACAGTGGGCTTTAATACTCGCGCTACTATGGAGCAGAGCCAGACCGAACTTCCCCGAACTCAAACCTTGTGGGCGGGACTAAGTTCGGACTGGCACCCAGGCTAGGTCAGTGCATCTCTGCAGTACAAGTGCAATAACCCAAGTCAACTACTGTTTAGACTTAGATTTATTTTGTGATTTTGTATACAAGACTGTTAAAAACATTTCGTTTGAAACAGCTCTAGACAATTTCATTTTTTTTAAAGTGCAGCCTTGCAAACAGAAATAAATACATTAAAAAAGTAATCTAAACATATGACTGTATATTTACAGTTCAAACTGTTTTTTTTTTTTTTAGTCCTCTCTTAGGTCTCTACAGTGGAGGTATTCTTATATCTAAGGGGAACATGTTCCAGTACATTTCAACTTTTTTTTATGTTTTTTTGTACTATTTACACTCTTTTTATATTGTCCGTTTTATTTTTATATTTAATGGCATCTTGCTTTAACTCTTTGTACTCTATATAAGCTACTGAAACCAGAATCTCCCTGAAGGAGTAATCCCAAGGGATAAATACAGTTGCATAGGTCCTCTTTAAAGATCTTAGGTTTGATGGGGCAAAATAACCTATTAAATTAATCTTATATTATTGAAGAAATATATAGAAACTATAGCTTGGTTTTGAATTAGTGACCGTGCAGGAATGGATGGATTTGAGATTTCTTAATGAATTTGGTGAGCAAAAAAACAGGAAATAAATTGAAGTGGCATTTAAGAAATGCTTAAAGATTCTTTTTTATTCTCCAATCACAGCTTTTCATATTTACAAAAACTCAGGAGAAAAAAAGCTCTTCAAACACAGATAGTAAAACCAGATAAATTCATTCATCTGGGATAAAAATAGACTCCTCACATTCATTTTCCACTCATGGTAATACAGTTGATAAAAAATGTTCCCTAAAAAGCTTGAAGAGTTTTCTTCATGTGTTCCCTGGTAGATTAAAACATTTAGTCTTTAACAATCAATTATTAAAAAAAAAAACACAAAAACAATCAGTAAAACAGTGCTTAATTAATCAGGTAGTAAATCTAGAGGCTTCAATTTACTTTTCATCAACATGTCGTTTCTGCTGTCTACATTTGTACAGGATATATCAAGTGTCCAAAGCTTTTTATTGTTTGTCTTTACTCTGCAAACACATAAAAGTTATCAAACTGAGCCAGTTCAAATGAGCTTGTTCCAATAGCTGCCCAGCCGTTTTTTGGTGAAGACACTCCAGAGATTTTCCACAGCGGCTGTCCATCAAGCATTCCGGATGCGTACTGACCCTGCCACACACAAAAAAAAAAAAAAAAAAAGAAAACATGGAAAGATTGCAGCATATAGTATTTGTTTTAAAACCATCGTTCTAAACAGTTTCTCACCTCTACAAAGAGGGATAATTTGTACCACATAAATTCTCCAGTTCCTGATGCTCCCTCTGCCAGCACCATCTTACTAGCTGTTAAGACAAAAATCAAAAACATATTTAAATCACAGCCTCTAGATTTCGTAGCTTTTCTGCAGTGACAAAACACACTGACCCAAATCGTTGGTAACCCTGTATGTTCCATTGGCAAACACCCAGAAGAAGATTCCTTTAGCGCTGCGAATTGATTCGCCTCCTTTATCCACCCTGGCAGCCACAAACACACCGCCGCTCTTTACGTTCTCCATGAAAACGTCACAGGAGACAGTCAGATTTTGCCTGTCACACAAACATCAGTGAGTTCATTTTTCAACTGTAATGTTTCCAGAGCAGCATCTGTGATTTAAACCCTGACTTACCACTGAAAGTCTCCGATGACGCTGATTGTTTGATCGGCGTCTGCTGCCCAGGTGACTGGCCTTTCAGTTACGACCTGCCGTAGCGTAAAGGTGTGAGGTCCAGGGTCAGTCAGGTTAATGTAGTACTCAAACACCCCGGTTTGGTCGGCGAAGTTAGGGGCCTCAGAGAACGGAGGGTTTCCTGCAAAAGCACAACTTTTAACAGGCCTGGAAATATCTTAAATTCATGCAGCAAATGTTAAAATAAGTGATAAAAAAGTAAAAATATGATTTCAGATTAGTTCTTTACTTTCAAATGCAAATCGGATTTACAAGTTACTTCAAGGTAGTCAATTTACATCCTAATTTAGCTCTTAGGGGAGTGGCGGCCTGGTGGTTAGGGCATAGGGTTTGGAATCATGAGGTTCAGAGTTCGAGTCCCACTCCCACAGACTTCCACTTCGGATCTCTGAGCAAGACCCTTAATCCCAAGCTAATCCCAACATCATGGGGGCACTCATGATGGCAGCCTACCGTTTCCAAGAGGGATGACTTAAATGCAGCAGTAAATATATATATATATATATATATATATATATACACACACTTTAGTTTTCTTTTTGACTTTTTTTTTGTATTACAGACAAATATTTTGCTGGTTTGGGTTTTCTCTCCAAAACAATATGCAAATAATATTAAAATACCATATTAAATAAAGTTAAACCTTAAAGGTATGGTGGAGCATTTTCTTTTTCTGGGTGGATCATCAAAATAAGTGGTCCTCCTAATTGTCAATCATCCTAGTAATATGTTTACAATATGTTTATATGCTCGTCCCCAGTTTCTGCCATGCGCACTTTTATGTGTAGAGCTACGGTTTCAGACAGTCATTGAAGCTCACCTTTCTCACCGAGGTTCTTTGAAAATGACCGAGGGACGTAAGAGAAGAGAAAAAGTGTCTACAGAGTGTATTAGAAGAAAATAAAGGCCTCACAAGAGGCAGATATATCCCAGAATGCTTTGCATGGAGAGCTCTCCTCGCAAAGCATTATGGGATTTACTGTCGCAATAGGCTGTTGCTACCTGACAGCAGCAACTGATTACAAAGATGACGCCGGCACCGCACAGTGGATCAACAGGAAAGTGATCATCTGTCCGAACAGTTAGTTAGCTTAGTTCACTATATAGTGATTGAGGGATTTAGTGTGGACGTTCAGACACAGTAAGCTTGTATGAGTTATGAAAACAGCAACTTTCAAAGAGCGTGTATGAGAAAAAAATGGGCTAGGACTGGCGTACAGGGTTGTACATATGCATTTTTTTTTAAGTGGAGAGGGTGGGTCTTTTAAAAATTTCATGAAAATCCTCCACAATAGCTTTAATAATTGGAAAAAATGACCTTTTTCCATTCTTTTAAAATGAAAGAAAAGCTAAAACCATTGAAATATGTTTTTAAATCCAAAATATATATGAAGAGCAAATAAACTGCTTTAGTTCAGGCATAGTTTTTTACGCCCAGACATTTTTAGTGAGAAATATTCTTTATATCAAGAAGTAAAATATATCTTATTTTGAATATAAAACAATTTTATTTTAAGGGTAGCTTTGGTCGATCGGCTATGATATTCCTTGATCAAAACATGAAGCAATGTACAAAATACAATAAAATAAAAAATAAAGTAATATAAACAATAAAAAACATGAAAAAAGTTAATACAAAATTTTAATATTTCTCACACATAAAAAAGAAAAGAGTAACATTTCAGGTGAAATTAATTAAAATCCAACACCCTAGAAAAAAAAACAAAAAAAAAAAACATAAAATTGAAAACAAATTAAAAATAGTTTGTCCAATAATTTGTTCATGAAATGCTTTACTTTTCAACTTTTAACCACATCCCCGCCTCTGGAACTCTCTACCGCCCTTATTTAGAAACACGGACTCACTTCTCCATTTCAAATCAAAACTCATCTGTTTAAAATTGCCTATTCTGTTTAATATTAATCTCCCTTTTCCAGTCTTTGTAATTTTTTTTTATTTTATTTATTCCGTGTTTCTCCCATTGTGTCTTTATCTTTTGTACAGTGACCAGAAAGGCACCTTTAAAATAAAATGTATTTTTATTAATATTTATTATTAAAGACATTTTCCATTTTTCAACGTTTCCTGCATATACATTTCTCTCGGCATCGGCTTCTCTGACATATTACTTGATAACATTTTAAGACAGAAGAATTTCAGAGTGATTTCGTACTTACGAACATCAAAGTCGTCCTTGTAGACTTTAGGGAAGCGAGCGGAGGGTGGCGGCTGAGGGAAACTTCCTTTCTGGCCCATCCTGATGGTGGTAAGAGTATAGATTTCATCTTCAGCCAGATTCAGATTAAATGATCCATCTTTAAGCTGAAAGGGGCAGAAACATTTCTGGTTATAGACTGCTCCCAACATTCCTTTCTTTACATCTTTAAAAGTTTGTGGTTCTTAACCTTCAAAGGAGTCAGTTTCTCAAACAGCGAATGCTTTTTCGCCTTGAAGTCAAACTGTGACCGCCACACCTGCAACCCTTTGATTGAAGCCTTGGAGGAAGAAAGCAGCAGCGAGTAAAAGCAGTGAGTTTCACCAGACACACGAGGAGCTCATTAAAACTTACAAAGGATCCTTTCAGCTGAAAAGTTGCATTCTGGGACGTGACGTTGAATGGAAGGAGAGGCGGTCTGATGCAGATGGAGTGATTGTGAGTCTGAGGAAGAAAGACATGATTCATCATCTATTTTCATCCCTCTTCTCTCTTTGCTCTCCATTCTGAGCATCATACATGCATGGTGTAAATGCCAAAGAATAGCAACCAACGCACCATGGTTTCTATGACAACAGTCAGGTTTCCGTTCCCGTCAGTCAGGGCCACGTAACTTCCTCCCAGAGTCAAATGTCCTACTGTCTGCAGGTATGTCCATCCAGGCTGAATGAACTGTGTGCTGTGGGCTGCAAGCAAACAAAAGAGGAAAGCTAGAATGACTTCTGGGCTGGAGTTCCAGATGTTTCATCATCCAAAACCCAGAATTTTTTCAAGAAGCAGATGCCCCAAAATTAAAAAAACTAACCTAATCAAATAAAAGCTTCATATTTGATCTAGTGCTAGGCCTAATCAGTTATTAGCAGCACAGATGGTGTTGAAACAGTGTTTTCTGAAGGAGGAGGAAGACATATTTGGACACAGCAGGGAAGCCCCTGTAGACCAAGATGCTAGAAATGATGGACAGTGTTTAAAAGCACTAAGTCAACCACATTTCTATGGAAAATTTTCAAAAGGAATGCTGGACAAATTAGGAAGAACATTAACCCATGGAACATATTGAGAGATCATGTATACGATTAAAGTTATTAATGACAAAAAAAAAAAAAAAATACGTCTTTTTTTAAAAGAGGACACAGACCTGTGATCCAGATCGGAGACTCCACCACATAGTTTCCGCTCCAAGGTTCTTGCGCTGTCATCAGCCCATCTCTACCAAACGGCAGCTCCTCATAGTAACTAGCCACCAGGTTCCAGGCGATGGTTCTGCAGAACATAAGAGTTTATTCATTTCCACAAAGAGAACAGTGAAGGTCAGCTGTTAAAAAAACTTTCTTATACAAAACTTGATAGTTTAAGATTAGTAACAAAAAAACAAACAAAAAAAAAAACACATCATTGTTTGGGTAAAAGTAACCTGCAGATAAATAGTAAGGAATATAATGTACCAGGAGCTGCTGTGGTTTCTCTTTGAACTAAAGCTGCAACTAATGATTATTTTGCAAATTGATTAATCTGTCACATTTTTTATAGTAATAATCTGATAGCAAAAGGTTCCTTAAAGAAGACTTTTTAAGAAATAAAACCAGCTCAAACTAAAACATTTCCACTTGTGAAATTCCTTTTTTTTGTCTTAAAGGTATAGTGGAGGATGTTCTTTTTCCGGGCGGAGCAGACGAGCTCCTTCAGCAGAAGACTCCTCCTACCCAGATGCACCACAGAGCGACACAGGAAATCATTCCTACCTGTGGTCATCAATCTATATAACGCCTCCCTCAAGTGATTCAGCACCCCCCCACCACCCCTAATTGACATTTATGCACTATTTTTGCACGCCACGTATCACTTTACTTGGATTTTCACTTTATTTGGATTTAGTGTTTACATATGCATAGATATATGTACATACATATATATATATATATATATATATATATATATATATATATATATATATATACATACAGCAGAGCTATATGTGTATATATTTTATCTCTTTTTATTCTTATTTTTTATCTTTATTATATAAAACTGTAATTGGAGCGTGTAACAAAAGTAATTTCCCTCTGGGATTATTAAAGTATTTCTGATTCTGATAATCTAAATAAGTGATCCTCCTAATTGTCAATCATTGTAGTGATATATTTACGTAAGGTCGTCCTACATGCTATCTTTTCTGCGCATGCGCACGTTCAGGCCTATATCTGTGGTGAGCTACAATTTCGGACAGTCATTGAAGCTCACCTTTCTCACTTTCTCTTTGAAAGTTACCGAGGGACGTAAGAGGAAAAGTGTCTACGAAGTGCGAGAGAAGATAAGAAAGGTATCAGACGAGGCAGATATATCTAAGAATGCTTTTTGCGGAGACCTCTCCTCGCAAAGCATTATGGGATTTGCTGTCACAGGGTCCCGCTGTCGCTACCTGACAGCGGCAACTGATAAAGATGGCGCCAGCACCACGTGGAGTAGTGGGTACGTGAACAACAGGGAGCAAAAAGCAGTGATTATCTGTTGGAACTGAGTTTGCTATAAAGTCTAATATATTTTCCCCGCTCTATATAGTGATTGAGGGATTTAGGGGTTTGGGCGGACGTTTGCACACAGTAAGCTTGTATGAGTTATGAGAACAGCAACTTTTAAAACAGAGTGTGCATGAGCAGAAATGGGCTTGTGCATGCTCTTGCGCACAGGGTACAGGGTTGTGCATGTGAATTTTTTTTTTTTTTTTTGCTAAAATCCTTTAAATCCTTTTAAATGCAATGCATATCTTTGAAGTATCATCTCCTTACGCAGTCATTTGTCCATTGATGTAGTTCTGGTTTAGGATACGCGCCCAGCAGCCTCCTCCCACCTCACTGTTGAAGGTGCTGTAGTCCTCTGATGACCACAGCTTTTTCTGGGTCTTCAGGGCCTGTGGCACTGTGGTGGTTCCTGGATAATGTGCCCTGTTTCAGAACAAACAAGGTTAAGGTCAGCAAGATAAAAAAAAAATCAAATAAAAAGAAAAACAGTCAAGATAATTTACAACAAAAACACTTTCTGTAAAATGAAAAAGTATGAGGAGAATCTCATTGTAGCATTCCACAGATATCTCGTTCATGTCGGCATGTACATGTGGGGTTACTTAGTGCAGTCCCTGAAGTTGATGTGCTGCAGCAAATCGGACTACAGCCTACCCTATCACGTCTACGGCGCTGCTGAGCTCTGGGTCGAGCGTCAGCGACAGGGTAATGGGCTCCCACAGGTTATCGCTGGCTACAATCCGCACCGACTCCAGACCCTTCTTATCCAGAGTGTACCGCAGAAGCTGGTGGAGTCACACATGGAGAGCAGAGAGACATTCACACCTCGCTCAGTTTGAAAGATTTGCTGCTGGCATGGAAAACTCATCTGATTTTATAGGGGAAACAAATCCTCAAAACTATAGGTAAAATTGCCAAGAATCTGAACTCAGCACAACTCAGTGAGTGATTATTTAGACCCCTAGAGCGGATGTGGAAAATAAAGTATAATAAACTCAACTTTTATTGCATCAGTAAAATTTCCCCCCAAAGCATTTAAAAAAAGTACCTAAATTTGCTGCAGAAAAAAAATTAAAATAAACTGTAACTTTCAACCTATGACTAAGTATAACAATGCAATGAGGAGGAGATTTATCTAGGCTCCTAAAGATGGGAAAGACATTTATGCAGGTTATATAATTAATTAATATCCGCCATAGTCTACAGCCAGAGCAATAACTAAAACTGACTCTGTGACAAAGTTTAACAAGGAGCTGGATTGATTCAACTACAATTTTTTTCTAGATCTTCTACATGTATGTATAGATTAACATCAAATCTAAATCCACCAACTGCTTCTATCAATTGTCCTTCTAGCTATTTTGTAATTTGGTTCTTTTTAGTCTGTTTGTTGAAAAGCAAAAGGTATCTATAAATGTATTAAAAGTTTTCCATGACTGCAGCAAACACAGAATATTCAGTCTGGGTTATTTCTCACAGTCGAGCAGAAGAACAGCCACCGACATTAAGCTGAGCGGGTGGAATCTCAGAAACCAAACCCCCAGAAACAGGTTTCCTCCAGGTTTGAGAATTTAGCCAACCAATTGAGTTCACCCGCACGCATTCTGGACAGATGAGTCTACAGGAGGACTTGGTCAATACTTACCCAATCACCTGAACAGAGTCGTTAAGGTGTGGGTCAGTGATCATAGATTTAGCGATGCTCCAGTCTCCGTCTGCGGCAATGATGCCGACGTCGGTCAGACCGACTTGATCCAGCATTTTCCGCAGAACCTTGGTGACAAAAAGACGCTCTCAGAAGAATCTCACTAACATCTCAGCTCATTGTGAGTGGCTGTTCTTCCCATATGAGTGACTGTGGATCAGACTCAAGGACATCCATACATGCATACCTTGATGTACTTGGAATTAAAATCCCTTTCATTCCAGATCTAAACACGAAAAGAAGAAAATATAAACATATATATTAAGGCAAGCATTCTTTTTTGCAAAAACAAAAGGTTCTTTTTCCCCCTTCAAATATCAAATCACAAAATACACCCTGCATGTAAAATGGAGCACTACCACAGGTCATTCATCCCTGCTGCAACCACTCTACAATGTGACACTAAAATGGCTACCGGTATATCTTGTGCAATGCATAATGTGCAATTTACTATTTAATACCCTGTTTATTTATATTTGATACCAAGTGCAACAGCTATATATATATATAAATATCCATCTATAGAAATACCGATGTAAATACCCTGTGAATAGCCCTGTATAATAATTCTGCTAAATAAGACACTTCAGCTACATACATACAGACTTGGTTTTTGTGCACATCTTTTTCAGATTCAGTAAAAGTACAGAACTTTTCTATCTTTGTAAAAAATTAAAAAAATATATTTTTCGACTGAAATTGATTGAAATTGCTTACTGTACTGCTGGGACTATAACCTGATTAAAAAAATAAAATAAAAAAAACAATCACTGTAACCGACACAGCTGAAGGCCTTGTTATGATCTGCCCTTTTTCAGGGAGAGAGGTGAATAACAAAAACTAATTATCAAACAATTATCAGCTTAACTGTTATTGGCAAAGTCCTACCTCTGAAGCAACAAATCGGTAACAAAATAAATCAATAAATGCCTCCTTGCTTCGATTCAGCATATAGATTAGTTTAAACAATAGGTAGAGGGGAAGGGTTTAGGCAGAAGGGCTCCATCTTAGCAACAGTTACCTCGAATGAAGAGAATGCAGCGTTAAACATTTGTCTGAAAACCTCCGGCCATGACTGGATATCAGGAATACTCACCCCAATATACTGAATGTCCAAGTCATGGTACTCCTTGGCTCCCAGGATCCAATTCACCACGTATGCCGCAGTAATGTCAGGGTAGTCATAGGGCCAGTTCTCCCCATGGCCGACCCAGCCAGGGAACGCCCAGGGCAAAGCTGCACCAACAAACTGTTTTAGCATGTAGTAATAAACTTGACATTCATATCCTAGTCATAAATCTATTTCTTTCAGTGTCCAGGTTAGTAAGATTCAGAGAACATTCCCACCTATAAGTGTTATGTTTGGGTTCCTCTTCTTAGCCTCCTTCATCAACCACCACTCGTAGCCTCTGAAGTAGTTCTGATCATTCTCATAGTGCATGTGTGAGGGCTCTGTCCCATCTGATGAATCAAACATTGGAAGACAAAAAAAAAGAAAAAACATGGTCATTCCAATCGTTGTTTTGAGGAAAAAACTGTGTGTGATCTGTGCCTATGTTTAATGTTTCACCTGTAGTCTGAGCATCTCCACCGATCTCAACCTTCAGAATATGTAAAGAGGCTCCAAAGTTTGGCTGTTGATAAAAAAAAAAATAAAAATCATGATTTTATCAATTGTTATGCGTTTTTCAACCTTTAGTAAAATACATTGATTAATACTTGGGTGCTAGTTAGAGAGAAACCATGTTTATTTGTTTTTTTCCAGCAAGCTGATTCCCATGGTTACTCAACAAAGCAATTAAGGGCCAAAGATGATGCAAGATGCCTTGAACATTATTTTTGTGTCAAAAGCCTTAAACTAAATTAAAATGAACCCCTGTTCATTGCATTAGCATAGACACACAGAAACAAACAACATAAAACCCTTAAGTATAATCAGAGTACATTAAACAAGGGAGGGAGGGAGCCAATCAGAGCCCAGCTTTGTCCAGGACATGGTTAGAGCTCATAAGCAAACACCACAACGGAAAGAATGTACTTTAGTTAAATGCATGGATGAAATTTTGATTTCAGAAGTGGGGGGGATGCAAGTATTTTTAATATAACTAACTTAAGGGTATTTGACCATCCAATCACAGACCCGATTCAGTGGAGCATGTTTATAAAGTGAGCTTCTCAGGAGTGACAGCGGTGACAACCAATCAGACAAGCTCGTCTAAAATCAGGGAACTGGGCTTAAGCTTGAGATGCAGTTTTCCACTGGGTCCTAGTGCTCGACGAGTGTCTGTGTACTGTAGTGTAAACATTGTTTTAAGACAGTAAAACATGCAGGGGAACAAAACGGACATTTGAAAAAGTGCAGGGGACATGTTCCCCCCTAGCCTCGTGAGACCACCCTGATCTCGCGAGCTTTCAAGATTTCACTCGCTAATCAGTCTGGAGACTCTCCTTTGAAGAAAATTTGGAGCCGTTCACCAAACGAACGTCCAATCAGCGTTGGCTTTGAGGCGGGTTGAGGTGTGACGCAACGAGAAGCGCGACAGTTCAGTCTAAAGAACATGGCGACTTCAGCCGATGAAACTAGCGTTAGCGTGGCTATCGAGCAAGTTTTATCGGAATTACAGAGTATTTCTTCACTGAAAGAAGAGCAAAACACTGCTCTGGAGGCTTTTCTCAGAGGAAAAGATGTTTTTGCTCTTCTCCCGACTGGTTTCGGCAAGAGTAGCCTGGCTGTTAGTACGTCATATGCCTCGTTGATCTGATTGGTTTATTTGGCCCGTCTATCACCAACATAGGCCAATCAGCTAACCAGTATTTTCGCCCCTTCTCAAAATTACTTCAACGGAAGGTTTCCAGATGGATATGCGGAGCAAATCCATCTGCCGATGTCAGCTTAGTTCCCCCCGTCCCCCCCAAAGAAATTACGTCCGTGGTTAAATGAGTTGCCTCTGCTAACAAACTGAACATGTGTCATCGCTGGGTCTTACAGCATGATAATGATCCAGAACACATGGATACAATAACGCAGAGATGTTCCACCAAATAACAAATGTGCTGTTTTCCAGGCCATTCTAAAAGGGTTAACTGAAGAGAAAAAAAATAGCCATCCATCCATTTTCAAATAAGCTTAATCCCAAGTCGGGTCGCGAGGGGTGCTGGTGCCAATCTCCAGCTGTCAATGGGCGAGAGGCGGACACCCTGGACAGGTCGCCAGTCCATCAAAGGGCAACACAGAGACAAACAGGGCGAACAACCATTTACACACACACTCACACCTAAGGAGAATTTAGAGAAGCCAATTAACCCTCAGGGAGAACATGCAAACACCATGCAGAAAGACCCCAGGCCGGGAATCGAACCCAGAACATTGTTGCTGCAGAATTGATATATTTGTATATGCTCTGTTTTGCCCTTATAAACTCTAGTAACTTTTCTTTTCATTTCAATATTCTAGACAAATACTTTTTCAAAGGTTTAAGAACTTTATATAAAGAAAAGTAAAACAAAGACCTGACTTTGGATGAAGCAGCACATTTTGAAGCAATGCACATAACCTGTAATATTGATCCTTGCTGCAGCCTGGCCCCTCAGTCTCACCTTAAACAGGTAGTCCAGGATCTGGCTCCGATATGGCTCGGCATAGTTTACCAGTAATCGGGATGTGGCCTTGAAGACAAACCAATGCTGATCGGTGGTAGTTAAAGGAAGCAGGAAGCTGCAGATAGAAGCTGAGCTGAACTCACCCCTCCACCACTCAACCCTCCGATCCCGTCAAAAGTCCTGCCCAGGCCGCCCTCATCTGAGAGCGGGTATATCTGCCCGGACAGAGGGCGCACAGGGAGGGAGAGGAGGCCCACTGTGGATATAAATACCCAGAACACCCGGTGATCCATGATGTGTGTCCCGGTTATGAGCTGCCCTCTGTCATATGCGGGCTTCCGGGTTCTGCTTAGTCACATGATTGCAGCGAGTCACGTGCAGAACCCAGCAGGTGAGGCGCACGTGATGTTCAGTGTTTATGATCTAAATAACAGTGTTCAAAACTAAAAGAAAAATTCGATCTAGAAATATTTAAGTAAAAATATAATATGGATATCTCCCACTGGGGGTCACAAGACGCCAAGTTCTGCAGGGTTGTTTTATATTATTATTTGGACTCTAGTTGCTTTATTTTTACTTTTTTTTTTCTTGAAAGTATGCAGAGACACCCCACAAGACACCACGTAATGGGGTCGCAAGATGGTGCTGTTTGTTGATGTATTTATTTATTTATTTATTTATTTATTTATTTATTTATTTATTTATTTATTTATCTATCCAATACATTTTTCAAATATAAATGAATAAATAAATTGTAAAATGCACTTTTAAATTTGGATGCAGGTCCAGCAGATCCCACAACAGTTTCTTCCCCCCTGCCATTAAACTGCTGAATGGTTTGTATTGTATTTTATTATATTTATTATATTTTATCATTATAAAAAAAGTTAGAACTGTAAATTTACAGTCATATGTTTATACTAGAAAATTTCTAAAGAAATTTTGAGGGGGGCCACCTACTGCCCGTCTGGGTAACTGGGCCAATACGGCCCTGGCAAGTGACGTCGGGGCTCCCCAGACCAACTGCTTACGGCTTTGAGGGCTGCTGAGGGAAGGAAAGAGGGCGAGGTCATGGGCAAAGAGAGCTGTGTGCCACTTGTACTGAAATCTGGGAAATAGACATGCACAGCATATGATGCACAAGGGTAATATGGGTTGTCCATATTGAACCGCAGTGGGTAAAGCGCAGTTGGCGGGCTCTGCCCGCCTGCTAGGAGCCCTTGCAGCGATGAAAAAAATCACCAATGGCGGGCTCCGCCCGCCTGCTAAGAGCTATTGCAGTGATGAAATCACCATTGGCGGGCTTCGCCCGCCTTCTAAGAGCCATTGCAATGATGAAATCACCAATGGCGGGCTCCGCCCGCATGCTCAGAGCCATTGCAGTGATGAAATTACAAATGGCTATGAGCAATATGCCAGAATGTATGAGTGTGTATAAGGAAGAGGCTTTTATTCTGTAGAGTCCCTGTAGTCTTATTTTGAAAGTCTATCATGGATGTGCATCAAAAGATGGGTCATGCCCAGCAGTGATATAGAATCCATTTCCAAATGTTAAATCACTGGTTTTCCATGTTATTAGGTGAATAGCTGCTGTATTACAGAGTAAATGGGAGACTTTTATTGTGAAATTTGCTCTGGGGTGTGTTTTGAAAAGGTCACTAGAGTCTAATAAAAACAACCTGGAAATGTTTGGGTCATAATGTTGAGCCATTTGCATCAATTACTGCATTAGTATAATCTAGAGGCTTTTATTTTGTAGGGTCTCTGGAATCTTATTTTGAAAGTCCAACAGAGTTGTGTTTAGAGAAAATGTTCAGACCCAGCAATGATAGTTGATGACTTTCCAATCGTTAAATCACTCTTTTTCCATGTCATTAGGGCAGTAGATGAAGATGAAATGGGAGGCTTTTATTTTGAAATTTGCCTTAGGGTGTGTTTTAAAAAAGTCTCCTAGAGTCTATTCTCTAAAATGGGGTTGAGTTTGGGTCATAATGTTGACCATGGAA